>NW_018127931.1:4590232-4609704 GCF_001952655.1 Monopterus albus | reverse complement strand
AAAGAGGCTTTTTTGTCATTGTATACATTGTATACAAATTCTGGTTGGCAGCATCTCAGATAGTGCAAAAATGAGTGCGGAGCAGTAAGTGTGGTGGAAGTAAGTAACAAAACTGTGTAATAATTCCCCTGCCCCCAACAATTTCAGGAGGACAAGCAGGATTTTCTTTTTCTTTCATACAGGTGTAATTGATATGTTATGCTGTTCTGTCTAGTTAAACCATGACACAGTTTATATTCTGCAGAAACTACCTCCCAGAGCTGACTTGAATTTATTGCTGCTTAGGTTTTTTTCACAGCATCAAGTTGGATTAACTCACTCTGTACTAGCCTCAGTAAATGTAAGACAGTTGTCTTAGCACAGAGAGAAATTATCAGGAGGACCTGCATGAAGTGAAGAAATAGTGGCTCTCTCACTCAAAATAGTAGGAGTCTGTTACACACTCACACACATACAAGCTCCATTTGAGAAGTGAAATAGTGTTGGCCCCTTCTGACTTGTCCTGTAATTAACAGAGAAGGCACAGTTCTCTCAGAGGACTCAGGGCCTCATTAATTGATGGAGGGATGAGCTGAGAGCCGTAACATGTTGGAAGAGGGGTAGGCCAGTGGGCCATTATCAGCCCAACAGTTATGAGCACAACAACAAAAGCCCTCAACTAAGAGAAGCCAATCGCATACAATGTGGAACCTGCAAAAAAAAAAAAAAAAAAACAAGAGAGACTTATGGTTGGAGTTGTTAGTGTTGTGGTTGTTGTCAAAGGCTAAAGGTTTCTGGACATTTTGGTGCCCTAGGTGCAATGTTGTTCATTGGTGCCCCTGAGGGGACTGATCTTTTCATTAGAATGTTTTGTGACAAATATGATCATTTCAATATACTGTTTCAAATTGAACTTCATTCAACATCTCCTTGTGCCATTTCACTATCATCATCATCATCATCTGTCACTTAGTACCTTTGCATGAAAACTAATCCCTGTTGTATGCATTATGTTGTCCTGGTTTTAATCATGTTCACAATATGATATAGAACAAAACCTGATTATTCATATTGCAGTCTGATTCTACTAATACGGGGATATGAATTATACTGTGTATAGTCTATTTCATTTTCTAACCCACATGCATTATCATTTGACAGACTGACTATAAATTGCTTTATATGGGAGCATTGATTAAAAGTAAAAGTAATTATCACATGAAAGAAACCCATTAGCTCTCTTTTGCTTTGAGGGCTGTCTGTGCATTTTTAGTTTATTATGAATCAAAGTTCTGATAAATTAAAATTTCTTTGTGCTTCCTAACCAAAATTTTTGCTTTCAGATATTCTGCTAGATGACAGCTATGAGGGTAATTTGCGCAAAGAAGGCAGGAATGTGCGAATAGTGGTTACCATCAGCAGTGGGCCAAATGCCACTAAGGTTAGTGGATGAAGATTTCACATTATTTTCCCTTGAAACAAACATTATAAACTTATTTGACTCCTGTGTTTTGATTAATTTGTCAACCCAACTCAGGGTACACAAAGCCAAGAGTACTTGATTGGGTCTATAGGTGTGAGTGGAAAAACCAAGTGGGACGTCTTGGATGGGGTCATCCGACGTCTCTTCAAGGTAAATGATAAAGTCCTTTTCTTACTGATATAGGTTAGTCATTAAAGCACATGGTAGATTTTCACTGCAGACATTTTCAGTGGTCATAGCAGAAGAACCAATGGTTAGCTTCGATGATGACTTTCTAACAGTTTGTTGTATTAATGTGTGAGTAATCATGCACAACAGCAGAGCTCTGACACATGTACACCTAATTTGAATGCAGCCATTGTTAATATTTGAATTGGGCACCAGGCAAAATACAAGAATACACAAGAAATACATAAGAGTTCCTCTAATCTTATCAAGTGATGTTTGTATAAATGGTGTAGATAACTTAAGTGTTATGGCACATTAATTATGGTACATTCATCTACTTTAAAATACAACTAGTTATTGAGCTGAAACAATATGAAAAAGGGAGAGTAATGCATACAGTTGCAGAGGCCCATATTTGATATTTTATTATGTGTTTAATTAATATCCTTGAGTGCATGGAATTAGATTTCATAAGCCACACCCCACCTAAGGATGAGGTATATGTTTTATTCTTTAAAATTATGTTTCTGTGAGGTTAAAATTAAGACAATTATAAACCCACTAGAACTTAGAAAAGGAGGTCAAAGAATATAGTTTTTTCATTTGTACCATCTTCAAGCTGGTCTGCTGACTGGGTGTCGTCCTAACCTGGTGCAAAGCTGCTTCCCTCCTTTAACTTAATTAAATCCTCACTGCAGGAGTATGTGTTTCGGGTGGACCCTCTGACCAGCCTGGGTCTCAATTCAGACAGCATCGACTGCTACAGGATGGGTGAAGTGGTTCGCTCCCATGCCTCCGAAGTGCCTGAGCTGCTACCTTGCGGCTACCTGGTGGGCGACAACGTCATCAAGATCAGCCCCAAAGGTATGGCAGCAAGGAAACAAGGAGTTTCTATTTCAACTTGATGTACAGTTGAAACCAGGTTTGGGTTTTCAACTTGAACCTTATTTAGCAAAACAAGTCGTTATTACAGTAATATTCACTCTTCTGCCTATCCATCTTTTCTTCCCTCCTTCCTTCCTTCCCTTTCCTAGGAGTAAAGGAGAGCAGTATAGACAGCCTGGTGTTTGACACGCTCATCCCGAAGCCCATCATCCAGCGATACCTCAACCTGTTGATGGAGCACCGCCGTATCATCCTCTCAGGACCCAGTGGCACTGGCAAATCTTTCCTGGCTGCCAAGCTGGCTGAGTACATCATTTCCCAGTTTGGGCAGGAGGTGACCGAACGCAATGTGGCCAGTTTCAATGTCGACCAAAACTCAAGCAAGGTAGATAAACACAGGTTTGATTTTGTTGTTGTTCAGGAACAAATTTTCTGCACATTGCAGCAATGATTTTTTTAACATAATCTTTGTGCATGTAGTGATTCCTACCTTCCCAGAATGCAATACATTTGTCTCAAGAAAAATTAAGGGAAAACCAGTTTTTAATTACATTCTACCAAAGAGTATTGGATATCACATGCAAATATGAACAAATCTTCTTAAATTACACCTGATTATGCACCAAATGTCTTCTGTGCTGCTATGTGTACAGATTGGGATTCTTTGCCTCCTGTTCCTTAGATGTCTCCTCTATGATTGTTGACTGTTAGTACAAAATTGCAGTCTTGAAAAACAGCCTTTATGCTTTGATTCTGAAAGACTGACTTCGAAACATGACATTTTTGGACATAAGGAAAATATACTAGTATTCAGTAATGGGCTTCAGTACGTGAGCTGCATCATTGATACTTTTAACAGCAGTGACAGACATTGAAACTTTACCCATTTGTAGCTTTTTATAGTTAAGGTTTGTCCAGAGAGAAGAATGCCTGAACAGCAGTGCTGTTTACAGATTTCCAAATGAATGTTCCAAGCAAAAAAGTTGCACCCAAATGAGTGTGTATACATTAAAACCTGGAAATGCTGCCTTCTGCAGGACTTGCGTCAGTACTTGTGCAACCTGGCAGAACAGTGCAACTCTGAGAGAACAGACACAGAGCTCCCCACTGTGGTCGTCCTGGACAATCTCCACCACATTGGCTCCCTCAGTGATATATTCAATGGCTTCCTCAACTGCAAATACCACAAATGGTGAATTAAAACTCTTCCTCTTTTCGTAGCAAGAATGACTTCTAATCTGTACTTCTGCCACTAGTCACACACAGCTTTATCAGTACAGTTAATATTATTCATTCAATCATTCATTCATTCATTTATGTATTTATTTGATGACTGGTGATTCATACTGATGAATAATTAGACTGTCCATCATGTAAAGCACTAATGTGAGGATGAGGATGCTGTGGCAGAACAGGAGCAAAAAAACCATTTGATTAAAAGTCGCTAAAAATCTTTGGCTGAACTAGCAGCAACATTATGCAGCAGTTTAGCGGGACACACTGGTTGCAACTGTGAGTAATTATTATATATTTTGTTGTCTTTTTCTCTATTAGTCCATATGTTATTGGAACCATGAACCAGGGAGTTTCCTCCTCTCCTAACCTTGAGCTACACCACAATTTCAGGTTTGTGATGAGACTTGAGCCAGAACCTTGTCACTGAATTCAATATATTGTGGTATTGGTGATTTATGTGATGGTTAAAATACTCCTTATGTAGTGATGTTCGTACTGTATATTGTGTAAGGATTGTGTAATGTATAGAACTGTTATTGATTCCATAAAGCAGTTATGTTTCATTTTATTTGTCAGATAATTCATTTCGGTCCCATATCAGTGTGTTATCTCTCCCACATTGTAAACTAAAGGCATTCTTTCACAGTGAGTGCTGTAATTATGCCTCTTGCATAATGAACCATGTTAGATGAAAATGGATGGACTATAATACATGTTATCAGTGAGGATCAGTTTGGCTTGGAATGTTTGACTAGATGATGATTTGGCAGCTACAAAGTGATTGGGGAAAGCTCATCATGAGCCAGACATGAAATTAATGTGAATCTATTATAGTAATGTGAAATAAACCTAAACCCTTTCTACTGATGGTAGGAAGGCCTGAGACAGCACAAGTCACATTATCTGTAATATGTTGCCTTGATGAGATTTAAATGTTGGATTGCTCATTAGTACCACTGATTTTGTTTGACCACCGATGACCTGTCTTGTCATAGGTGGGTGCTGTGCACCAACCACACTGAGCCAGTCAAAGGTTTCCTGGGCCGGTTCCTGAGGCGGAAGCTGATAGAGACAGAGATCAATAAGAACATGCGCAGCAATGACCTGATTAAGATCATCGACTGGATCCCCAAGACCTGGCAGCACCTCAACAGCTTCCTGGAGGCACACAGCTCCTCTGATGTCACAATAGGTCAATTCACACATATGCATTTCACCAATACTAAAGCCTGCGTGGTGTCCTTTTTTAACCACTGTTGCTGAATATTACTGTAGCTGTCATAAATCATTGAATGTTGCTTGAATTTACATGTGCGTCGTTAGTTTGCTTTGTGTCTTTGGGCTCTTCCATCTTCCATTCAACAAACACTCATCATCTGGGCTTTTTTGTCCTCACAGGCCCCCGTCTCTTCCTGTCTTGTCCCATGGATGTAGAAGGCTCCCGGGTTTGGTTCACCGACCTGTGGAACTATTCCTTGGTGCCCTACCTGCTGGAGGCAGTCAGGGAAGGGCTTCAGGTATGTCCTATAATGCTTAAAATTAACTCTGTTGAGCAAAAGCCAAATGACTATAAGAAGTACAAGACTTGCTCCAACACACTGAAATAAAACAAATTCACCACACTGAGTAATCAAAATATAAAAAAACACACAGATCATTATAAAGCTGCACTGTTATCAGTAAATACACAGTATAACCTTAGAGAGAGAATCAGAACCTTGAAATGACACCACTTAGATTTTTTCTAATTATTACAGCATTATTGTAGCATTCAATATAAAACATAAATCAAGTAAAACAGAAGACGACCTACAAAATAGCAAATCATCAACAAACAGGTTCAGGCTCTTTGATAATGCTGGAAGTCACAAATGTTTTTCATTACTCACGTTCATCTACATCCTTTCTTCCTTTTCACTCCTGCAGCTGTATGGCAAAAGAGCAGCATGGGAGGATCCGTCCAAGTGGGTGAATGATACATACCCATGGAGTGCCACCTCACTGCAGCAGGATGGGCAGTCATTGCTCCAGCTGAGGCCAGAAGATGTAGGATACGACAGCTACAGCTCATCCAAGGAGGGAGCGTCATCCAAGCAAGTGTCTCAGAGTGACACTGAGGGAGATCCACTGGTGAGGGAGACAAAACATATGCAGTAACATTGTTGGAGTCTAATGTGGAGAGTTTAGTTTATTTAGAGAGACAATTTACGACAAGCAAAAAAATACCTAAAGTAGTCACACATACAAAAGGATCAATTGTTGAGGGAGAGCAGAGAAAGATAAAGGCAAATGGGTGAAGAGATAGAGAATTAGTTTCCATTTTGGTGGGTTATTGTAGCCTAAGAGGAATTAAAGGGTAGTCATGTAAAAAGTAAAAAGAAAAAGGGAAAAAACAAAAACAAACAAAAAAGCTACTTGGTTGATTTTGAAGTGTGTGTGTTGTAGCCATGACACTTTGAGCACAGGTATGAAAAGGCTTAGGAACATATGAAGCAGTGCATCAGATACATCAGCACTTCTACATCATTTACCATTCACTGGCTGTGAACTGCCCTCACTATGGGAATGTGGTAAATATGGAAATGGGAGACGCTTATGATCTTGAAGTGTTTGTGCACTTACAGTTTTTGGGAAAAGTTTTGGAGATCTGCACCATGCTCGGGCACCGGCAGACCCCCGATAGAATAGAGGGAAAGAAGTTATTTTTATTATGGTTATTACTTTATTTTTAAATGGAGGATGGGTGGGTAACAAATAACTAAAGTGAGAAAGGGGGGTTTTCAGCAGTTGAAATGACATAGAAACAGAAGGGGTGTAGTTCGGGTCAGGTCCTACCGCCAGACTTCATTTCATCTACTTCATCTTCATTTGTTTCGGGAGTGAGGAGTTCTGCTCTTCTGTTGTTGTGATTCACCATAAGGTTTTAAAAGTGTTGTGGTAAACATAAAAATAAAGTTTGTGAGTAGTAGTAGTTCTTTACTAGTTTAGGGAAAATATAGCCTATGATCCACATCACAAACATCACACTCGGTTAATGTAAGTGAATGTGTAAAAATAGTCAGCAAAAACCAGTGATTCCCAGCCTTTTCTGTCAGAGTTAGATCAGAAAACTGATATCCATTAGATAAACACTGGCCTCTTTAATAGGTATTCTTGTACAGTCTTAATCAATCTAATACATTGGCTCTGTTGTAAATTTTACTTTTACAAAGTTTATAAATTAATATAATTTTTCATTAATGCTATTGAATATTTCCTCTTAACTTACAAAGCACATTGAGAACCTCTGTACTGGAGTCAAATTCCTTGTGTCTTTAACCTACTAGGCCAGTAAAGCTGATTCTGAGTCTGATTCTGATGATTAGAAATTATGTTTATTATTGAGATCATTGTATTTGTAATGGACTGAATTATATTGAAAGGTATTTGTAATATTTTGCCCTGCTCATGTATGGAAATTTGACAAGTGTAAGTCTAATGCCAGCAGCCAGCTACCTTAGCTTAGCATCAAGGCTGGAATTAGTTTATTTTCTGTCCAGACATAGCAAAATCTGTCTACCAGCACCTCCAAAGCTCACTAATTAACACTAGATATATTTGGTTTGTTTGTCTGCATAAAATCCAAAATGAAAAAATGGCAATTTGCCATTTTATAGTTTATATACTGGACTGTATCTTGGTTTGGAAGTGTAACTTCCTGGAGTCACTACTGGTTGCCCAGCAGCTGCTTGCAAAAGTAAGCAAAGAGTAGAAAAAGTTGTACACTTCTTCAACCTTTAGTGAGGTCCTAATCTCCAGTTTGGAAATAACTGCCCTCAATAAACTATATCCATTGCAGCAAAATGCTATTTTCACTCAGATTTAATCAAACACTTATCAACTTTACTGTATTTGTGTGTACATTATCTAAAGTTCTCATGCTGGGTGTCTTTATTTTTCTATGCGCAGTCTCTGTTAATATATTGTTGTGTTGTATTTGCAGATGAACATGCTGCTACGGCTGCAGGAGGCAGCTAACTACTCCAGCACGCAGAGCTGCGACAGTGACAGCACCAGTCACCATGATGACCAGCTGGACTCCTCACTGGAGTCGGCACTATGAGACCAAGAACTGTGCCGAAAGACACCAGACCTTTGGACCCCCTGAACCTGGGAACCTTTGAATCTCTATCACTACCAGACACCTTCCTTATAGTGCACAGATATGTGATATATATGAAAAGTTTTATTATCCAAAATGGTATACCACTATTTAAAAGCAAATGCCTATTTTTACATAGTGATGGTGCAATATGAAATGAAATGATTTTATGTTTTGAAGAACAGTCACTAACTTTATCAAAATTATAAAATTCATACAGGTTGGATTATTTATTTTTACTGACATGAAATAGTGAAGTTAGTCCATTTTAATGGAATACAACTTTTCATATATGTGTAGGCAGAATGTGTCTGATAAGTGACTTAATTCCTCTGAAGCAGACTCAATTGTTCTCAGCCATGATGAGCTAGTTTGCTCCATTCATTTACCATTGAATTTCAATCTACAAAGTGTCAAAAACTGAGAGACAAAACTGGAATTTTTTTTCCTTTTTTAACCCAGTTATATCTTCAGATGTTTACAATGGGGTGGGACAGGTTCTGTTGTTTATGTCCTTTTTATTTACAGAGGTGCTTCTCATAGACATACATACACATATGTAAATACACTTACATAACGGCAGCAGGAGGACACTTTTTTTAATCAGAGGCTTTAATTGGTTAGAGCCCTCATTTGACCAACAATCCAGCTGGCCAAAGTGTCCTTGAGCAAGGCAGACGTCTTTAACACCTCTGGGGTACCAGATCTCTGACCACACTTACTGAGGGAGCCAAGTAATAGGAGAATACTAGTGTTTTTATGTGCTATAATGCCCTCTGGTGGCCTTACTGGAGACTCTTAGCTCTTAGAAAACAGTGGCTGTGAACTGCTGATAGTTTCTTCACCTGCAAATTGGGCTCATCTCAGATATTAGAATGATTTTGTGTTTCTGTATTGTCTGATAAAGTAAAAAAAAAAAACATCTTGATGAACTAGCACCTCAGAAGTGAATGTTTTAGAGTAGAATTTAGGGCTAGAAGACACTGTCTGTTTACCACTATATTTTTTTTGAACATTTGAACACTTTTTCTGAACATAAATTGTGTACTATCAGTTCTACACTTCCATGATGGCACCAGATGGGGTTGAGCTGAAACATTTGCAAGACCTCTACAGCCCAACTAGGATCACAAGAGTTACATTATCATAACATACTGACACACATATAAACACACTCCTCCTGGCCTCAGCTCAGTCATCAGGTAAGCCTTGAGGTGCTGGTCTCGTGTCCTGAACCTCCTCAGTGTCAGGCACTGCCAAGCCACTCCTTGCTGCCCTGCATGCCAACAAGCACAACGAAAACACAGTCTGTGTCATCCAGCCACATTATTACTGTGAAGAAAAACATGGACAAGTGCCAGTGTTTCACTATGATTTACTGCCATATGTGCACACACACACACACACACACACACACACACACACACACACACACACACACACACACACACACACACACACACACACACACACACAAGTTTGCCATCACAATGCAGACACGACCATCGTTGTAGACTTGGATAAAGTTGTTACTGGCCTTTGTCACTTTGAAGCCTGTTGTCACTTGTTATCTTTGAGTGCACCATGACATAACAGGCCGTGCCCTCTATCAATCAGTTGATCATTCGCTAAACACCTCACCCCACTGTTCGGTCCATGGCATGTCTGTCAAGCTTTGAACTTTTTCACCAATCCAAGCAGTGTGCATGAACATGTAGTAAGAGCGATACTCAAGATTGAAAAAGCCTTTCCAAAGCCATCATCATTATCAGTTCAAATGTTTTCATGTTCAGCTAAATAGTTTACTACTTACAGTAGTAACCATCTTTTACTAACTACATTAATTTGTGGGGCTGCAAGTTAGGTTTAAAAAAATGCCCCAGTCCCGACTAGCACATCCACTGTGTGGAAGTCGGTCCTGGGTGCTATATAAACACATTGGTTCATCCTCATCCACAAAGCCTTGCTTCTTATAACATCAAGAGTGAAAACATACTGAAAATATGATCAAATATGCAAGCTAAGCAGCAATATAGAGATATTGTAGAATGAAATAACATCTGATCTTAATTGTTTTTTTATCACTAGTGATCACTAACTCTACACTGCATACAGGAACAGTGTTGATCCATATCTTCTACATGATTCATTAGCTGGTAGGGATGCTGACTTTTTTCCTGTGACATGCAGCTTTAGCCTCTGTCTTTTAATGCCATATCATGTACGTAGCTGTCAAGTGCATATTTAGGACCCATTTTATAAGATTATTGTTTTAAAACTTATCAGCTGGAAACATTAACATGTCAGCTGGGAACTGCCTTTTCAAATCAACTCATGGGGCTAACATTAGCATAAAGCTGATAAATCTGCCATTTCTATTGGCAAAATCAATGCATGATGTCAGATAAAAATGAGAAGGTGCTCTCGTCAACCTTAGTCTGAAATCAAGAACCTGCTGTTTCAAAAATTACTAAAAACTTCAATTGACAAATGCTTTGTCATTTTAAACTGCTTAGGTGCAGGACTGGAAAGCTTGACAGGCATAGCAACAGTAACTGGGGAGGCTTAGCAAAAGTTAATTGGAAATAGCTGGATTCCTGTGGCATTTAAAAGAAAAAAGTGAATGGAGAACCAAGTGACAAAGTCCTGTTTGGAACTTTCTGGCAGTTATTTGATAGACTCAGTCAGCATCCGCACCCTTTCTGGGATCCATGAGGTACCAAAAACATAATCAAAAGCACTTTCAGAAGCAAATGATCAGCATGGGCTGATAAAGGGAACAGTGATTCTGGTGCTTTCTCACTGCCTTAAATGTGCAAATGTTTGGGAGGCATCTCCTCCCATTAGTGAGAAAAAGTTGGACGATGACGAGCTGCTTCAGAAAAACAGCATCTTTTGTTTGTCGTTGCTCCCTCTTCTTCTAAAGTTCTTGTTTTCAGACAGTTAAAGAATGATAGAGTCGATGCTGTATTTGAATTTAAACTGACCAATATTGTAAAAACATTGGGGGTGGAGTATTTTTTGTTAATTTCTGCCCAGGTGAGCTGGGCTCACTTGAACTGACTGGAGCACAACCAAACTTTTGGGTTGTCTAGCCTGACAAGCATGTTTTGAAGCTTTCTAAAGGGGATGCATTGAGAAAAGACCTTTACCTTTACGTATGTGTGTACTGGACAGAAGCCATTTTGAATTTTTATTGTTCTCTCTTTCTTTAATGAGTGGGTTGGTTTTGCACAGTATAAGGTTGGGGTGAATTGTAAATACTTAAGTCTTGCACAGTGAATCAAAGATGCATTCTGCCCTGTTGATGTTACAATATGCTTGATCCACTGAGTAAAATATTGTACTTTGAAAACAGAGAAAAAAGAAATGCAAAAATTCTACATGCTGTCAGAAACGGGTATATCTTGTAGTGACTGGATGTCTTGCCCACGCAGGAGGCATATGGTGTACAGTAAGAAGCTTTTTTTAACTTGCTGAACTCACAGATGGAGAACAAAAAAAGAGGCACTTTTCCAGTATTCTCCCATCCTGCCATAATATTCTCTGGATTCTCTCTGTCTTTAGAAGTACCTGTCCTTAGAAACCCTTCTTCTCTGAATATTTTAACCCAAGCTTACCACCACGTCAGGCTTGCCAGTTGTCCAAGGCACTGAAGCTGACCTGATATTGTACTGTTACACTTACCAACAGGTGCTACTGGTCAAAGCCCACCAGAGACCCACAAGTCACATTGTCACAACCTCAGGACAATCTTTTCCTCTACAATCCTACCTGTCTTCAGCTTCACATGTCTCTGCAGCCAAGCCAACTTGGCCAGCCTTGAGCCTGCAAGGGCGTGCAGATGAAAGGGGTTGTTATCATGATACCACAGGTTGTTCCTTACCTAGACTCACGCCCATGTATAAATCTTGAGCTTCAATCTGTCGCCCTCTCCACTATTCTACACTCCTGTTGTAGGTCATTAGTTCTCAAGCTAACAGAACTTTGACACCGTTGACAGTGTACACCATTGTGTTGATGCAGCTGGTAATTTTTCCCACTTAACACTTTGCAGTTAAGTCTCAGTTGAAAACCATAGCATTCTGGTTTGAGAGAGAATTGTCTTCTTTTTGGGTGAAACATTTGTCCTTAAATGTTTATATTTTGTACATTTGTATGTAACATATCATGTAAATAGACAGAGACAGTGATTTAACTCATCTGGAGCATTTTGTAGTCTTTGTAAAGCCCTATTAAATGGTATTGGTGTCACAAACAACCTGCTTTTTATGTCTATTTGAAGCATGTTTATGTTTCTGTTTTGGGCAGTTTAGACAAAGTACAGTATCACAGGTAGGCAGAGTGCCCAAAAAATGTACTTAAGTACATTTTCTTTGAAGTAAAAAGTAGGCTACTTGAATAAAAGTATAGGGAGTCCTCAGATTAACAACTTGTGTATATATGCCTCTATTGAAATAAACTACTTAAAAAATACATATTGTAGTTTATGTCAAAAAACTGACAGCCACAAGGTGAAAAGTGTCAGCATATTACAGTGACTTTTTAAGAAATTATTGGATGCTCGTAAAGAAACACGTTCATGACCTTGAAAGCACTGAATATGGAACTTAGTCCATGAGAATGAAACTAATCTTCATTTGCTCAAACAGCTCAAATGCAGAACAATCAACATTAGGGGTTATCAGTAAAAACATAAAAACTTCACTGGACATTAAACCTACAGTACCAGCAGTTTCCCATTACTACTACAAAGGGACTATTAGCAGCTGTTATCAGTAAATATAGTGTTAATTTGAATTTCACAATATTCCTTGAAAATTAGTTGTAATGTTAATTACAGGCAATAATCTGATGTCTCAAATGTGAGCAAAAGTAGAAATGTTTCTAATGAAAACATTAAATAGTATCAATCTGCTGTTAGATAGGATGACACTGACGTATTGTATATTGTGTAGTAAGATAGGGAGATAGTAACAACTAGAGCCCAGAGTAACAAGCTTTTGGTGATGTCTTTCTGACATCTAGTGTTTACAATGTGTATATATACACGAATGGAACAATGGTAATGACCTGTACCCCGATCAGGCATAACATTATGACCACTGGCAGGTGAAGTGAATAACACTGACTATCTGTTACAGTGACACCTGTCAGTGTGTGGGGTATATTAGGCAGCAAGTGAACATTCAGACCTCAAAGTTGATGTGATGGAAGCAGGAAAAATGGGCAAGTGTAAGGATCTGAGTAACTTTGACAAGGGCCAAACTGTGATGGTGAGATGACTGGGTCAGAGCATCCCCCACACTGCAGGTCTTGGTGGGTGTTCTTGGTCTGTAGTGGTCAGTACCTACCAACAGTGTCTAAGGAAGGACAAATGGTGAACTGGCGACAGGGTCATGGATGTCCACAGCTCACTGATAATGAGGCTGCCCTACTGTAGATTAAACCTTTAACTTCTATTTGTACTTTTCAAAAGATTAAAATTTATTTGAATCTTTGTTGAAATGGTTGAAAATGAGAAATACTGTACATTGGTCTCTATGAAGCGAAAGAGTCAGGGGCTGTAGTGGTGATATCACACCTAGAGTGGTGAAGCAGTTGAATTTGTCTAAAAAATTCTAACTTGTCCTCATGACCACAGTTTGCACTCCTTTTACATATGTTTTTCACTGAATTGTAGGCACATCTGTGCTCTTCCTGACAGTATAACTGTGGAAGCAAATGGATTCATAGAAGATGCACAGTGAGCTGCAGAGTGACAGGAGTGCCAACCAACTGCCAAGTTGACTCCTATGTAAACAGTATTAGGCAGGTGGTCATAATGTTGTGGCTGATCGGTGTATATTTTCAGAGAATGCAGGTGGCTATAATGAAATGTCGATTTCATAAACATTTCCAAAGTTCTGTGTTCAGTGGGAAAAAAGTTCAGATAAATGGCAATTACACATTTCAAGTACCACGGGATTGTTTTATTTGGAAGGATTACGTGACACGTCGTTTGTCGTCTTCCGGGGTGTTCGCACATATAGCTAGGGAAACATGCGAGGGCGAGCTTCTCACTTGATGGCGTCAGAAGAAAACAATAAAATGTTGAACTCTAAAGGAGACTCAGCGTCTTTACCGAAACACTCCTACTGGTTTGATTTTTGGGTGTTCGTACTCATTGACCTTGCGTTGTTTGTCGTCATGTACTTCGTAATCTCTTAAAACGTAAGTGGGATATAGCATATAAGATTCTAACTACGCTAGTTAAAGGGCGGCTACGGAAGTTGCTAAAATAATGAGCTAACGTTAGTCTTATTAATGCAGATGGATTTAACTAATGTTTGTCGCTATCTGTGATGTCACCAAAGTAATAAGTATATATTCAAACAAAATTTCCCAAAGCTAGTATTTTTTAAATCATGTAGCTAAACAAGCTAACTCCATCGGTTCTGTACCGGAAACAAGTTCCTTGTGTGTAACATACTTGGCCAATAAAGGTCATTGTCCTTATCCTTATCATTAGGCTTGCCTATTAGAATACTTTATGTTCCGTTACAGCAGAGGTACTGTTAGATTTGTGTGACAAAATAGTACAAAATCTAAGCATATTCACTTAATTTTTAATTAGACCACTGATTAAACAGTAATTTAGAGTACCTTCGTTATTTATCAGTGTCTCCCAGATTTGTTTGGAGTGTGCCTTCCCTTGTTACTACTCCTGAATGTGTTAGGGCCATATAAGCTCTGAAAACATTTTGAGATACACTGCCTTTGTATAACACTTTAACCATAATGCAGTATTGTTGTCTAAACTGAATGTCACCACGTGTACCTTTGTTTTTTTCTGAGTATTTTCCTCCCTTGTCTTTTGCTGGGGTTTCTGGGTTTTAACCTTTGCCTTACATGCAATTGTTTTTGTTATAGATTTGTCCCCTGGATACATGAAGGGCTGCTCCTGCGCTGCTGTCAGGGATGCTAACCCAGCTTTGACTGAACATAATGCTGCATTATTGGATATCGCATCCCAAGTTTCCATGGGTTGGACTATGGAACTTCAAGTTTTATATATGTGACATCCTGCTCTTATATGAGAGATTTGAACCACAAAAGAAATTCCCATTGTACCCTGCTGCCATTGGCTAAGAACTGTCTTTCTAAGTGGATGGATTCATGATATTGTTGTGGGTGAGAGGACAAATTGAAGTTTGTGTTATTTAAATGTGAGAGTTAGTTATTGGCTTTATCAGAATTTGTACCTGATGCAAAATCACTAAGATGCTATTGTAATTGTTGTCACTATAAATGTTGCCTAGTAGAACGGACTTACTCAATGTTTTGATCCATAATGAGTCAAAGTGTTTATTTGTCATATACACAGTTAGGAAACGTGTTTCCCTGTACAATGAAATTCTTACTTTACTGTCCACATGAATGCCACAAAATACAAATGAAATATAAAGTAGATGAGTAAGTAACACAAAATCTAAAGCACTTTAAGCAACAAATGCAGCAGTATAATAAAAATATATAAGAATATAATAAGAGAATGTATGCTGCATGGGAGCAGCATGTGCAGTAGTCAACAGTTAATGTGAAATTATACATGTGCAAACTGAGAATGTAAACAGTACACAGGTCGTCGGTACATTATGTATTTCCTGGTAATAAACTCCTCAGCTGTTTAGGAGCCTAATGGCAGAGGGAAAGAAAGAGTTTTTCAGTCAGTTAAGTTACTGTTAAACTTGTAAGCATTCTGTTTTAGGCACTGAAGAGGTACGAGCAGTCTCACATCTTGATATGTATTTCTGTTATAATAAGGTGTCTGAAAATCCAGTATAGGGTCACTTAATACATCAGAGCAACAAAATTTTACTTGCATACCTTAAAGAACTTGTTGTTGTGAAGTATAATTCCAACACACTAAAATCTTGTTTTCACATGGAAAATACAGCAAATAAAGTGTTTTCCTAACCTGCTAAATTGTGACTTTTTATTTTAATTTATATAGTATTCACATTTACATACATTTCAAATCTATTATATCCATATTAGTTTAGATTAGATTTATTACATGTGCTTTGTGCCATTTCCATTGGGGAGTTATTTATGTTGTTAAATGTGGCATGTCTTGTAGTCCATTTATAGTTTGCTGGTTAAGAACTTATGACAATACGTCAGCAACAGCCATTAATATACTATTTACTTCACTTGATAGAATCTTTTAATGTACATAGACCCTTGTGAGCACAGCCCACCTGTTGCTACCCACAAGTAATAGCTAATGGATGACAGTATAAATTGTTTGCTTTTTACACCAAGAACTTATAAATTAAATACCTTGCATTACTTTACTTTCTTGCGTATTGGCGGGCGCTATTTATGAGAAATACTTCTGTATAGCTAAAATGCATTTTATATGTGATAGTTTTATTTTGAAAACAAGTTCCAACATGTTTCCGTTGGCAAAAGCTAACATGAAATGGCTTGCAACTTTGTGATAGTTTTGTTAGCGACTATTAAAAGTAACTGTGTATTGTGTTAACAATGGACACGGCTATCAGTGTTTATCAAATGGACAACACAGGTCCGTTCACTGGGGTGTTTAATGATTTTGTCACAGTTAACGAGCTAGAGAACTTAGCTGGGGCTACGAGCTAACGACTAACAGCGATGATTATAGCTAGCGATAACGCTAATTTAGCAGCAAAATATGCGATTAGGACAACATTTATATATATGTAACGTTAAATACGTAAGCATTGCTCTTAAATGAAAGAAAATGATTTCATTTTGTTTGTGATTCTGACGACTTATTAATCGAATACTTGAAGCTACATTTTCCAGTGTTCAGCTAAGTAGCTAGTAAGGCAAATCAGCCAAATGAAAAAAGTAGTTAATTGATGCTTGAGCTGAGCAGAGATTTTGTTTTGTGCTGTAGTTAGCTAATGACGTGTCCTTAAGAGAACTATAGATAATATCTCTTGGCTTGTATATTCATGAAATTTGAAAACGCACCACTAATACTAATATGAATGCAGTTGACCCGTTTTTAAATTCCATGAGTATGCATTGGTTAAAAAAAATTTAAAAGACAGTACTATCGATGTAGAGAACGATTATCACAAAAATGTAGGGGGTTAGAACAGAATCGAAATACATTAGCATAAGGTACCATTATATTACTAGGCGTTCATTTAAGCTTGTCAGTTGCAACTGTGATAGGAGAGCATTCATTTTACTCAATCAGTATGGTAGCTTTAAGCCTGCCCATTTGTGATGCTTTTTGTTGTGTAATTTGCATTATTTCACTGTGATACAGTCACATAATCTGTGCTCTGGCTCGAGTACATGCACTGTAGTGTGGTCTGTGGAACAAAACATTTGACTCGTATAAGGTTTCTGAGTTACCAGTGACTTACTGTCTTTTAGCTTCACACTTTTTTCATATTTAAATCAGATTTTATAGTTAAGTGTTTGAACTAAATACCCACTCCTGACCCCGTGTACAAGTAAAATTAGGGTGTACCACTCAAGTGTGTTTGCTGTGGAACGGGGGGGCACATCACAAGAAGACACTTGGCACTTCACAAAGACATTATGGCCCAGTTCACTACTGTCTGTCTGTGTGCAGACATATTCCTGCCGTTGTCATCATTAAGGCTGCTGATCCCTCCTCTGCGGCTGCTCTCTGCAGCCATGTGGCAGGTGGCTCAGAGGGGAGACATTCTTGATTATGAAAAGCTCGATGAGTTTGTGACCTTGGTGACAGCCACGGTTCCAGATCTGCTCACTCCAAAGCAGCGAGGCAGACTGCTTCTCCGACTGCGATCAAAAGTGAGTCTGAATTTCAGATGAAATCAAGTTACAGAAATGTTAATAACTGTGCAGTAATGTCACTGATACACTTAAGTGTATTTCTGAAAGGGCAACCTTGTCTTTGTTCTACATCTTTCTCTTGAGATTATTCTTGAGTTGTGCAGAACTGAGGAACCAGCGGACATTTTGTGCATACAGCATCACTTAGAGAGAATCCGCCCCCCAGGATACACAGGAGTAAGTAAGAGCAGTGTTTTCACAATAGCCGTATTACAAGTACCAAAAAACAGGTGACACTGTATCAATGGTTCATATCATTAAGATATACAGCACTGTCACATGTCCCTTGTTGTCGGACAGAGAGCTATGCTTATGTTGTTGGGGTTGTTTGGTCCCAGTAACAATGATCCTGTCTTTCAGAGTGGAGATGCAGAGGTGGATGCAGAGGAGACAATTTTTGTGGAGCTTATCCAAACACTTCTAAAAGACCCAGCAGAAAGGGAGCATTTTTACCAGGCAAGGCAGCTTCACATGGAGCCCAGTGGGCATTCTGAAGAGATTGATTTGTTATGCACTCACTCATTTTTTGTAATGTCCCCTCGCAGTGGCATATTTGAGTAAGCATTACCTTTGTCCTTCCCAGGAGATTTTTCCTACCGAATATGGTCTCAGCTATGACACAGACATGCAGCTCCTTGTGTGGGAGTTTCTTTTCAAACTGGAGAAACTCCTGCCAGTACCAGACCTCAGTCAGGTAGGAACTGACATTACAGCTGACTGCACAAGCAGTACAGCAACTGGATACATTCACTAAAAAGTACTTTTATTAACATAAATTTTATGTCTGTCATATTTTCCAAAATACTTACATATTGGCTAACTCAAACATTCAGTGGTTAGGCTATAATAACTATTGTTATCTAATGTTATGTGTGTGAATAGATGTCTTTATCCTCTTTAATGGTTTGTGGTCCTTTAAGCCCAAGCAATCCAATTTGTTTAATTACATTCCATCATGACTTTGACCCAGAGTTCACTTCTTGTTCACAACATTGTGATGGACAGTCCATGCTGGACTGCTGTTTCCTGTACCATGTCATGCTTGCTGCCAGATTGTTTATGAATTAAGCTCACTATTTTCTAAGTTTGCCTGAATTTTTTGAGTTGACGACATATGCCTGCACTACTTAAGCACCTGTGCTACAGAAGTTCTTGCTCTTCTTCTTCTTTCAGCTGTTCCTGTTAGGGGTCCCCACAACGAATCATCTGATTCCACCTAACTCTATCCTCAGCATCCTCTACTCTCACTCCAATTAACTTCATGTTCTCTTTTAGCACATCCGTATATCTCTTCTTTGGCCTTCCTCTTGACCTCTTGCCTGGCAGCTCCATCTCCGACATCCTTCTACCAATATAACCACTATCCCTCCTCTGTACATGTCCAAACCATCTCAATCTGGCCTCTCTGACCTTGTCCCCAAAACAGCCAACCTGAGCTGTCCCTCTGATGTGCTCATTCCCAATCCTGTCCATCCTGGTCACTCCTAAAGAGAACCTCAACATCTTCATCTCTGCTACCTCCATCTCTGCCTCTTGTCTTTTCCTCACTGCTACAGTCTCTAACCCATACAGCATAGCTGGTCTCACTACTGTCTTGTACACCTTTCCTTTGATTCTTGCCAACACTCTTCTGTCACACAACACTCCTGACACCTTTCTCCACCCACTCCAACCCGCCTGCACTCGCCTCTTCCCCTCTTTCCTACACTCCCCATC
>NW_018127931.1:4574772-4586146 GCF_001952655.1 Monopterus albus | reverse complement strand
TAGCTAGCTGGCCTATTCTCCATGGTGTGGAGCCGCGCTTCTAAGTCTGTGAGCCTCGCCTCCAATGCTGCTAGCATCTGACATTTATTACAAGTACCATTATCGCTAAAGGAGGCAGAGGAATAACTGAACATGCGACACTCCGAGCAAGAGAAAGGTGGAGAGGAAGAGGGGGAAGCCATTGCTCTCGATTAAGCTACTAGCTTAGCTAGCTTCTAAACTAGCCGACCTAAAGTAGCAAGTTAAATTTGGTAGTTAGCAAGAACTTCTGCAAAACAAGTGCTTTAAGTGGTGCAAGCGTATGTTGTCACTGAAAAATTCAGATGAACCTAGAAAATAGTGAGTTTAATTCCTAAACAATCTGGAAGCAAGCACAACGCAGTACAAATACAGAACACAGGACATGAGTACGGTTTACTGCAGGAAACAGCAGTCCGTCAAAGGTTCCGCATGACTAGAACATGTTACTGGGATTAAAGGAACTGCACTAAGTTAGTTCAAATCTTACCTATCAGAAAGATTTCAGTTTGTTCATGTCAATGATGAATCTTCCGCACAGACTGAAGATAGTCATGGCGTTTCACAGGGCTCTGCGTTAGGTCCAGTTCTCTTCACTTTATACATGCTCCCTTTAGGCAATATTATCAGGAAACACGGCAGAAATTTCCACTGCTCTGCAGATGATACTGAGTTATATTTATCTATGAACCCAGATGCTGTAACCCAGCTGCTATAGGCCTAGGATGCTGGGGGGCACCATGATGCTCTGAGTCTCTCTCCTCCACCTCCTCTCCTCTCTCCATGCACATATTGTATATGCCACCATTACACATCACTAACTTTGTGTCTCTCTCCCATAGTGTGTCCTCTCGCTCTCTCCCTGTACCTTTCTGCAGGTAACTCTGGCGCTGGAGCTCTACGTTTCTGATGAGCAGTCACCGGCCAGATCAAGCTACCCAGTGCTTGATTGTTTGTTGTTGTGTTTGTTGTGTCTTGTTACTTTCCTTCTTTTCTCTCTCCTCTATCCACTCACCCCAACCAGTCGAGGCAGAAGGCCGCCCACCAAGAGCCGGGGTCTTTCAGAGGGTTCTTCCTTTAAAGGGAGATTTCCTCCCCAGTGTCACTGAGTGCTTGCTCAAGGGGGATATGTTGGGTTTTTCTCTATAATGATAATGATAATAGTAAGGTCTAGACCTTACTTTGTAAAGTGTCCTGAGACGACCTTTGTTGTGATTTGGCGCTATACAAATACATTTCAGTTTTGAATTTGAAATTATGTTGGTCCAACAGACCGTGTCTTGGCTGACCTCTGCCCCCTCTGTACTGAAGGACTGCTTAGAGGTGCTTTCCAGTCCTGATGACCTGAGGTCTCTGCTGCAACACCACAAATGCCTCAAGCACCTTGGCTCACAAGGTAAACCAGATACACTGGTCATGTTAAAGCTACAGAATCAACTGCATGTGAAGAACCTATAAACTGAATAAGAGTCAAAACCTTACCTTAACATGACTTAAGTTGTTTTTTTGTTTATTATTACCTCTGCCACTGGCAGTAATAATTTGACAGTGTTTGTTAGCTTGTTTGTTCACAGCTTAGCTCAAAAAGTAAAGAATGGAATTGGACAGAATTTTTTGCAGAGATAGGTTATGGCCCATAGAACTATTCATTATATTTTGGTGCTGATCCGAGTGTTTAGAATAAAAATTGCTTGGAATTAATAACATAAAATGAAAATACACTTAAAATTCTGTTTAGTTTTTTGCATGTTACATATTTGGGTCTTTTCTAAAATATGTTTAATTCAGTTAGATCTGTATTAACATAACATTACTACATAAACATGATCCTGGTTACAGTCTACAGTCTCATTCACAAAATGGTTAGATTAAAACAAACTATATTATTAACATAACTCAGCATAATAAGATGCCTTGGTGGTTTCCATCTGAAGGCTTGAGAGCCTCCCTAGCTATGAGTTCAGTGGTTCCAAAACAGGCAGAGGAAGCAGCCTGTTGATTCCCAGAGACACCACTGTTGCTCTTTTTCTTGCAGTGACATTAATGTTAGTTGCATCAGCATTAACAATGATGTTTTCATTTTTCTTCTTTGAAAACGATTACCTTTCTTGGAAAAAAAAGTTGGATATAATCCACTAGGATAATCCATATAAAGATGAGATTTGTACTTTATTAGAAATGTTTTCAAAGATTGTGGTCTACTTATACAAGAGAAAACATTTTAAAGGTCACAGCAATATGTTGCATATGTGTGTCTGGTTTATTTGCCCATCTCTGTTAAAGAGCCCATGGCATGTTCATTTCCAGCCATTTAATGTTTAATCTTAGCTTTGTGTCCATCATAACTCCAAATAGTCTGTACTTATTTCAGAATAATAAAACCAGAGAGCCTATTTCTAAAAATGAGAGGATAGTTTGTGAACACGCACAACTCCTGCTGCTGGTGTTGTGTTGAAAGTGGACAGCAGGAGGAGTTACAACAGCATTAATTAATTAATTAGAATTTATCCTGTGTGTGTGTGTGTGTTTGGATGCATCCTTAGGTTTTTAGACTCAATCTCATCATTCCTTGATCACTTGTCATCACGGATTAGCACAGGGACACACATTACACATACTGCGCTAGCAACGTGAAGCTGCTTCAGCTACAAGTTCCCCAGAGGCATTACGCTAATTCTGAGACACCAGGTTGTGTTTTTTTTTTTTTTTTTTTTAACTTGCTGTTAAGTTCCACTGAGTAGTGGAAACATCACTCCCCTTTCAAGTAGCTCCAAGGTCAGTAAATCCAACCGGTGATCACTGCATCTTCCCCCACATGATCACATACAATCCAAAAGTAGGGAAATTAATTCCACCAGGATTCTGAATAGAAGTACAAGAACATACGTACACCTCGTTTTTTTTTTGTTTTTGTTTTGTTTTGTTTTGTTTTTTTTTTGCTTTAAGTCATGTCTAAGAGGATAATTCACTGTTGTAACATTGTAGATAGGCCAGAAAACAAGAAGAAGCATGCCATGGGCTCTTTAAAGTGTAACGCACAGCAGTTTACCAACTGTTGCTGCAACAGGCATCCATCCAAACGAGAATAGGAAGCCAACAAGAATGCGCTGAGAAAACAATGAGTAAATATACATCAGGAAATATATATTCTTATATTCTTTGACAGTGCAAGTTGGCAAACATCAAACATAACATGCGCTGGGGCCCTCGGCTCCAAACAAAAATTTGTTGTACGTGTTACAATGACATTAAAGTGGATTCTTCTTCTTCTAAGTCTATTTTTGGCAAGAGAACATCCTGCCATATACCTTTTTATAGGCTAAAGGTAAGCAAATGTGCTGGATAAATTTTTACCCCTGCCAAGGAGGTTATGGTTTTACAGGTGTTTGTTTGTTCACAGTATAACTCAAACTGTAATGAATGGATTTGAATGACATTTTCTGGAGAGGTATGGTATGGCCCATGGAATGATCTTCAAAAGTTACTGAGCTACATCCTGAAAACAATCACCATTAGTGAAATATAATTTTTCTTGAATAATTTTTAAATTAATAATGATATGAAATGTGATTCCAAATGCTAGGGGTAGGTTTTCATGGTCAAGGATTTATATTATGCTGCTCAAACCATTATAGGAAAACATGCTTTAGGTGTAATGGCATTAAGGGGAAACTGAGCTGCTTTGGCAGATGTTTGTATTCTCTGAGTGCTGTCTAGTTTTTAAACAGCTCCAGCTATGTTGCTACTGTAGCACCTATTAAATGTCTCCTTAGTTTGCAATGACATGACAGTTTAGTGAAGTCAGATGTTCAGAATGCACATTTTCCAGAATCTTGTCACTGAACTGCTGTGAAGATAGCATTGTGGTTTCTAAGAAGTCCCATCCATATCAAATATATCTGACATTTGCTAATCATTGCCAGTTGTGTTCATATTGTTTCTCACCACTTGAGTGCTACTGAGATTTGTCTCTGCTACCTATAATTTAGTAGATAACAGCAAACTAATTAGACCTGTTAAATGGAAATTACATTCTAGAAATAGTAAATGAGTTTAAGGTGAAGGGTCTGCAATAAGGTAGTTCATCTTTCACGCTCTGGCCTGAAATCTGAGCTTTTTGAAAGCAGATTCCATGGTGAATACATCTCACAGTGCTTAGTTTGTGTTTTCGTGTGGATCATAAGGATGTAAGCTGCCCTAAGGGGGTTGTGTAGTGTTAAATTCATGAAGATGACTTTCTGTTCCCTTTAACACAATGATTACTCACTTTGACTCACAGAACACCTGTTGGCATTAACCTGTGTGTTTATTTTGTCTGACAACATGCCAGTGAAGACATTTAGTTTTCCTATTGTTCAGGTAGCACTTTTGTGTGGCTGAAGCGCTTTATAAAAATGACTAGTGTGGACACGTGATTTCAAATTTAGCCAGCTGATTGTGGCTCTATGGGAGAAGGAAGGCCTGTGGGAGACCTAGAGGGACTTTACATTTTCATGCAATAACACAACAAACAGTTGTCTGTATTTGAGGGAACATAAAGATGCTAGTTATTTCTTCTGTGTACCTTCTGCATAGGTACTGCTGTGGAGATGTCCTCCCAGGTCTTTGCCTGCTCCAAATGTCCATTTTTCCACATGCAGGAGTCCTACCTGCTGCAGCACATTGAGCACAGTCACCCTGAATGCTACAACAGGTTCCAGAAGACTGCAGAAACAGCTGAGGCCCCCAAGAAGAAGATGCAGCATCCTGAGTTCCCAAAGCCTTTTCCCATACACGACAAACCTGACCCTCATGTGTGCCAGGAGTGTGGCAAAACATTTACACGCACCTCAGATGTGACGCGTCACCAGCGCACCCACACGGGTGAGCGCCCATACACCTGTGAGGAATGTAAAAAGGGCTTCAAGAACTCTTGGGATCTGACCAGACATCAGCGCATTCACACTGGGGAAAGACCCTTTCTCTGCTCCCAGTGTGGCAAACGGTTCACACAGATGGGTTTGCTCAAACTGCATTTCGAAAGAACCGCATGCGGCCAAGCACGCAACCCTCCCCTAGAGTTAACAACAGAGGTTGTAGTAGCAGAGGAAGCATCAGAGAAGGCCAGTGGTCAGTACAAATGCCAGAAATGTGGAGAGTGCTTTAGCAGCATCCTGGATCGGCTGAGGCACAGGCAGATGCATGTGGTACAACATCAGTACAAATGTTCTCTGTGTGAGAAGATCTACAGCCGAGCGTCAGACTTAAAGAGACACCAGATGAAACACACTGGCGAGCGGCCATTTGCCTGCGATTGTGGGAAAAGCTTCACGCATGTGTGGCTTTTGAATAAGCACCAGCAGATCCACACCAGGGAGCGTCCATACTCCTGTGTAGAGTGTGGGAAGAGCTTCACACAACTCCAGATCCTAAACAGGCACCTGTTAACTCACAACAGCCAGCGGCCTTTCCAGTGCTCCTGCTGTGAGAAGAGCTTCACCCAGCTGGCCAGCTTGACACGTCACGAGAGAACCCACACAGGCGAGAGGCCGTACTACTGCACCACTTGTGAGAAGACGTTCCTCACACATGGAGAGCTGGTCAGACATCAGCACAGCCACAGCAACTTTAAGCCATTCAGCTGCTCACAGTGCCCAAAGACCTTTAAAACGAAACGTGCTCAGAGTGAGCACCTCAACACACACACAGGTGAGCGTCCATTTGCATGCACATGTTGTGGGAAGAGGTTTGCCAAATCAACCTCACTCGTGCGACACAACCTGATTCACACAGGGGAGCGACCCCACCAGTGCTCTCAATGCAGAAAGACCTTCCTCACATCCAGTGAGCTGCTCCTTCACAAACGGATCCATACAGGAGAAAGGCCTTATCCCTGCTGCTATTGTGAGAGGAAGTTCAGGTGCTCCTCTGACCTTAACATGCACATCCGAACACACACCGGGGAGAAGCCACACAGCTGTATGTTCTGTAAAAAGAGTTTCTCTGCATCTACAAGGCTGAAGAGACACATGCGTACACACATGGAAAAGGGTATAGTCGTGGAATCATTTAACTTTTGAGCTGTCAAGAGCTAATAATGTATTTATTAGAACATGATGATTGTTGTCATTAAAACGTATAAATCAACAGAATTTTTTTATTTTTTATTGTAATGATTTTTGTTACATGAAAATTGCCTTTGGAAACATAGGAATGATAGCTTTTTTGGTGTTTGCTGACAAATATAATTTGTGGTCAAATAAATACATTTATATAGTAGATGTTTCTGTTCAACACAACTTACAGTCAGTGATTTCAACCTCCATAGGACAAGAGTTAGATATTATCAGAATTTGTAAGTGTATCTCCCAAACAAAAAATAAGGGCTAATTTTAATAATGACAGTCTGGCCATCCAACACAGTGCTGAATGTCAGTGTTTCTCAACCTCTTTGGCTTGTGACAACTTAAAATGAATATCTATTTTAGGCACATTGTCAGTGGTTCAACATCTGTGGTTTATGAAGATAAGTCAAACAAGAAGTGATTATCTAAGTAATGTTTAGATGCAGAAAAGGAACAATTACCCAACTCAAATAAGTCTTTTCTCCTTATCCAATTTGTTGAGGCATGTGAAAAACAATTATTATTGTACATATAAAATTGAAACATTGAACGGGGAACTTATACAAATTATCCTAATTGTATTTGCATACATGTTCGATTGTTGTTATACATCATATCACTGTTAACTCGTGATTGCTCATCACATGGGTTATCATTATAATACATAGCCCATGGATGTATTAATGGAGAATTTAGCCGATTATTCTTCCTCAATGTTTACCGCCGGACCGCTTATGGGACAGAGACTTCCTGTCCCACCCACATTTCCATGTCGCTTCCGGGTGGCTAAACAAGATTCTTCCAGCAAGCGGTCGTTATCTTAATGCTGTAAACAAAAGTTACTAAACGGTTCAGCTTCAGCGACACATTAAGCGAAAGGACATGCATATCAAAACAGGTAAGTTTATACAACTTTTTGACACATGTGAACGAAATTACTCACTTTCATTAGTGCTATTCTGTTGGCTTACCGCGGTGTTAGCAACGGTGCTAACGTTAGTGGTATCGATAGCACCCTGCTCGCCGCTTTGAATGGGGGGTGGGGGTGTACGAAACTTTGATTTCAGCGAACATGCCAACTGGCTGTTAGTGTATTGGTATGCTAAAAATGAAGCCATGTCCTCGACGACAGTCGATATTAAAACACTGGTGAACTACACTGACCACGTTGTGACGGCAGATGAATAAGACTATCGAGTTTAACTCGCGGCGCCATGACGCTGCTAATTAAAGTTTGCTAACATCGGTGTTTGCGCATAGCTTGTGCTCTCCTGTTAGCTACCAGTGCTGCACACTTGAAACGCAAGATGTTATTTCACCCTAGGAGACTCTAATATAGCAGCCAAGTTGCTCGTTTTGACGGAGACTGGAAAGTCTGTACAGTCAGCTAGTTTCTCGAAAATTCTCTGCCTGTTGGTGGGTGAGACACCCCGGTATTGTTTCTTTGAAGCGTGGCGCTTATGAGCGAACAGGCTACTGAGGCCGGGTGTAAGTTATTCGTTATTCAATCGCGTTGACTCCTCAAGTTTTGTAACACTACAAAACTCCTATTGGCTGTACCAACCGTATCGCCAACGAGGAGGTATTTTCAGTTGACATGCCCTAAAAATAAGGAACAGTATTGTCTAGTTCAGGCTGTCTTCTACTCTATGGATAAAAATGGCTCAACTACAAGAATATTGTAGCAATACTCCCATCAGTGCTTAGCTGACCAGTCACTGCTTTTTATAATGAGCCATAAAATGTTAAATGACACGCGCCTTGTTGTCCAACATTGTCACTAAATCACTAACCGAGAGATGTAACGTAATATTGACTGATATTGATATTCCAAAAGTGTTATACCTTAAAGTCATATCGGGCTACCAGGACATATACATTTTCTGCGCAGCTTGACAAATAGGCTGCCATTCACGGACCTGGCACACTGATGTCGCACGAAAATGTGTCGTCTATCCCGAGTGTGTGTTTATATAAAACAGCCAAGAGCAACAATTATTTTTTGTATGAACCAGTGACAATCGAAAATATTGTATGAAATACCTATTTACACACACACACACTGTGTGCCTATTACACTTACAATCACCTACAGTGATTTGTGATTTTTACAGATAAAATAGCGATTGTTAGCCCAGATGTTAATGTTCTCAAGTTACAACTCTTTCACACAGCACTGTTAAGTTTGATAGATGTATATTAGTATATTCAAACATGTGATAACCTGTTAACTCCTCTTCTTCAGGTACATGGGAAGCTACCAACACTGTGTGTGAGTCAGATACTCTGTGTGATCCAGCGGTCCTTGTTTCAGCCACCAATTCGGAGCCACATATTCGCAACCGTCGCCTGTCTCCTGGCTCAGGAAATTGTGGAGGTGGTGGAGGTGGAGGCTGTGTCTCTGGGGGTGACCAGCAGCCCCAGCAAATTTCACCTGAGGGTGAACTGATTGGACCTGGTCACACACAAACCTTCAGCGTTCGCAGGGAAAAGGAACGCAAGCGTCTGCAACACAAAGGGCGCAGTCTCCGCAGGGAGAGTCAAAAGGGGGTCAGCAGAGTTGGCGAGCGGTCACAAAAAGTTAACCAGAAAGATAGGTGGGTGGAGGACAGTCTATCACTGCTCAAGCCCCCTCCTGCCTTCCCAGTGCAGGACAGCCCAGCCAAGCTGCAGCCTGCTGTCAGCTACGCCTCCAAGGTGAAGGCAGGGGCAACGAGTGGAGCCCTGGAGGAGGACCGGTCTGCAATTGGTGCGCTGCTGCAGAACCGGTGGGGTCTCTGTTTCATCAGTGAGGGAAGGCCGGTCATGGAGGGCTCCTGCACTCACCCTGCTGTCAACACCCTCCCACCTCAGCATGCAGATGCTAATCAGTCAGCGGACCTAGAGCTCCACACCGGTCTCACTGCCCAGTCCACCAAAGAAACACCTGTTCAAGTTGCTACCTCTGTTACCCCCATCACATGCCCAGAGGTGGACGAGAGCAATGGCACGCTGCTGCTTAGCTGTCGCCATCTAGTGGAGGCTTTGAATCACCACAATAGAGGTGAGACCTAGAGAAATGAAGACAGACTTGCCAGTATTTTTTCTTAATCTGAAAGTTATTTCTGTACAATACCTCTAACACTGACTCTTTTTTTTTCCTCCTCAGAATGGAATGCTATATGTAACAGACAGAAAAAAGGTGAGTGACTTGAGTAAACTGGTCAGTGTTGTCATGCCATTTCAACAACAAAAACAGACAAGACATTGAAAATTACCTGAGATGCAGCAATGTTTTATATGTAGCGAAACTGGCTTCAGCACCTTCATGACAGCATTTGATAGTTGTGTTTTTTGGAAACAATTATGTCAGGTATAGTCATTGTATTGTGTAGATATGTGGTCTTTGACAGTGGCATCCAGAGCCCTCAGCGGGTTATGTTTAGGTTGTAAATGGAAACCACTGTTTTGTAGCCATTTATTGTGCAGCTGGGACAACGTTAAGAGTGTATACAATAAGGCACTCGAGTGTTATCAGCTTATTGTGCAGAACTGGTATCAAACAATCCTTGATTTATCCATCAGCTTTACCACTTGTCCTATAGAGGATCACAGAAGGGCTGGAGCTGATCCCAGCTGACACTGGGCAGTTTCCAGACACAGAGATAGACGACCACTTGCACTTATAGACAAATAATGTAACGTAACCTGCTTGTCTTTAGGTTGTTCTTTATTTAATCTGACAAACATTGTCTTTTGTTCCTCAACATCTCTGAGAAAGTTATTTTCTGTTTTTCAGATCCTAAAAGGGTTGTGTGGTACAAGGACACCCAGGAGCATCCAGCCTAGCAGTGTGAGAAACCCAAAGCATATATAAGCACATACGCAAAACACCTACATGCACATGAAAACACAAAAGGTGGACTACTTTTGGAGTCCTTTCACACACACTGCACTCAGGATGATGTCTTCACACAACGCCACACTGAGACACTTTGGACTAACTCTTTTGAGATCTTACAGCAATGGACTTTTTAACGCCTTACAGAACGCCTTAATTAATCAGACCTGTTTAACACCTCTGACCATTTTTAGCTTGTATGTGTAGAGCTGGTCTTTTTTTTTTTTTTTTTTAAACAATCTCTTAAGGAGCTGTAATTTAAATTTTTGTCCAGTTTTATCAAAATTTTTCCTTTGTCCTCTGCAAAGAGTGGTCAATCCAGCACTTTGTTTTAAATCTATTGTGACCAACCCCTGTGTGCGAGAAACCCTCACCAGAGTGATATTTTCCCCCTCTCGATTATAAGCAGCAGAATGTCTTGCTTGAGTTTAAAATTTTATGGTTCATGTATGCAGACGACATCTGTATCAGTGTCTTCAGTTTACAGACAGGTGTAGTTAAAGGCACAATAGAGTTCACCCTTTACCCCTGTCAGATCTTAATGCTGTGTTCCTTCCTTTTTTATTTTGGTTCCCTAATTGGATGAATGTTACTCATGAATCTATAAGGGTTCTCATGTTTGTTCTGTAGATTTATTTAGTTTTTTGTGAAAAGAATCTATTCAATAAAGTTACACTGGAGAAGGAGGAGGAATGTAAGTGAACAGTATTGCTTAATAAAAATTAATAAATTTAAGTTCCATCTTAATCCTTTTTATTTGGACATGCAGTTCATATTTACCTCTGTACAGACTGGTAGGTGTGAGATGTTATGTTCGCTGTCTTACAAACTGCTCAGGTTGAAGATGAACTTGAAACAAGTCAGTCTCTGTCAAACAGCTCCATTAAATTAAATCAGTGGCCCATACATGTGAAACCTTGCTTAAAAAAAATAGAAATACAGCCACCAACAGCTTGCTGTTGTTTAAACATAGTGCTTAATTTGACAGAAGTGGCCATGTGTGTATATTATGTGAATTAAAGCGCATTACATTCACCAAAGAGAAATCCTGATCTTATAAATACATTATCACAATTATGAGAAGGCAGGGCTTGGAATGCTGCAGAATGTGCCTGAAAATGATCAGTTAAACTAATTTAGTATCAAACCAATAGTGATGGCCGTTAGTACATCCAGTAGTACATAGCAAAAGCAAACTCTTAATGACTAATTCCACATAGTGTTCCAAAATGTAAACAAATATAGGCTGAATTACTTTACTAAAGAATCTGTTAAAACCTGGTGAGTTTCAGGCCAGTTTGTCACTATTCCAACCCTTGCATTATTACATAATTACAAGATCTTTTCTTCTCCCCCCCCCCCCCCCCCCGGC
>NW_018127931.1:4560215-4574752 GCF_001952655.1 Monopterus albus | reverse complement strand
CCGTAGTATTACAGTTGTAACAGACCTGCTGCAACAACGTATTTAGCAACATTCATCAGTCAGTCTCTCCATGTCACCTCCACTTCATCTGTTCTGTACCTACAACAGAAGAAATGTTAACATAACCAAGAGTGACAGTGCTGCATGGTAGTCTGACATCATGGAGGTGCTCGTAACCTCATGCAATAAATTTCACCATCACCTTTTTCATGCCAGTCAGTACAAACATTCTGGTATAACTTGATGCAGAAAGACTATAAACTCTTGCGCATATAGTAGAAACAGATCCTAGACCACAGTACATACCCTAGATTAAGGTTAATAGTTAAATTTATACTGCTAGTGGAGCCAGTTTTGTGGACCAGTATACTAGATCATTAAATCACCATTAATTTAGACAGGAGAGCAGTCAAATGTAACAAGACACTTACCTTTGTGTAATCCATGAGTCTTCCAGTGCTGTCACCTGACCAGACCTAAACATCTCCCAGCCAGCTTGAGCAATCATTGCTCCGTTGTCTATGCAGAATCTGTGGCACAAAGTGAACAGTGTGTTGATTTGGACTGAACCTGGAATACAATGTTCCTGGCAGACTGCAGTCCCAAATTATTTTAGGAACTCAGCAGTGAGGGCATGTGTTCATCACAATAAACACTGCTTTTATTATAGGCAAAGTTTAGAAATTGTACATTTGTACAGATTTATTTCCAATTCCTTGCAGCATTACTGCTAGGGCTGTCCCCTAATAGTTGAATAATTGAGTCAATAGTCGCAGGAGCCATCAGTCAGCAGACTTCTAGTCCAGCATGCATTACAATAGAAGGCAGCTCCAGTCCAGTAGTTTGTCATTTTCTCCTCATTTTGGTGTGCCAAGCAGCAGTTTGCTCAATACTTCCCCCTGTGGTCGGGGGGGGGATACCCACTTCAACAATGACACTATATGATACATGGATGTACATTAAGGTTGGATCTATTTAACAAATTGCAGAATAAGGAGAAAAGCACAGCAAAACCCACTAGGACAAGCCACATAAAAGGTGACATTTATATTTTATTAAAAGTGTTTTCAAACATCATGGTCTACTTTTACAAGAGAAAAGACTGCTGCAATGATGTGGCTGGTTTTGCATAGCCTAATGTTATGCAAGTCTGGTTTGTTGTTTGCCTGTCTCTGTTAAAGTGCAACACAGTCGTTTACCAACTGTTTCTGTGCTCCATCTGAACGTGACTAGGAAGCTAACAAAAGTGCTTGGGGAAAACATTTCAATGAGGAATTCTAAACAAGAGGAATCACTTGCAGTGCAAGCTGGCATGCATCAAACACAGCAACAATATGCGCTGTGGTCAACTGCTGGGAGAAGCTTAACTTGTTGGTAAACTAGGCTATAACAATGTCTCAGAAGAAATAAATGCCTATAAGAGCATAGTTTCAACAGAAATACAAGTGCTCTGCCTGTTTCATTATTCCAACAAATCCATATGGCAACCCGACATACAGTATGTTGTCCATTTAAGCAGGTTGCAATCCAACTATTACATCATATGCAGCTGTCTTTTCTTGGTTTTAAAAGCTCAGAAATGTGTTCCACTTTTGCATTTAAATACCAATATTAATGTGGTCAAAATCATTACTGAAATTCATGCCAGTTGATTTTCTGACAGTCTAGGCTATATAATACACACACACACAAACAGTATATGACAAAATTCTTAGTCTGTTACAACCCTAATTACAACACTTAAATGAATAGCATCATTACCAACCTGGGAGAAGAACAAATTCTGAAACATGTATGGATTTAAAATGGTTAAAAGTATATATGGTTTGTAGTAGATATTAAAAATGCAAAGGTTTGGTTTTGTGAACATACTTCTACACAGATTGTTTCTTCATAGACTTTTAAAATTCTAGACTTATTCTGAAGTTCCCGTTGCTTCAAAAGGGGGATGTGTAACACCTGACCATTAAGTGCCAACACACTACAGTTCTATTGTATGGGAGTGGTTAAAGTTGCAGTCCAGGGGCCTCCAGTCTACTGTTCATGGAAGTGAATCTGAAGCTAACTTTGGTGTGATTTCAGTGGAAATGAAAGTTAATGTGCCAAGTGTGGACAGCCTGGCTTACCGTTCATCTGTGGCAAACAGCTTGGCTCCTCTCTCCTTACACATCACCCCCATCATCTCCTGCAAACGCAGGTTACCTGCAGACAAAACAACAGGTCATGCTCGTTAAAGGCCAGCTTCAAAATCATAGAAACACAGATCAAATCTTCTGGTGAATGAATCAATGTGAGGGTTTTTGATGGATCAGTATCTTTTCTTTTTATTTAGAAAATATATGAACACTCACACTGCATGGACATTCTTAGCTTTTTCTAGTTACAAAGATGAGATACGTAAATCTTGTGTTGTGTATCCAACATCTCAAATCTGCTAACAGCAGCTTGGTGACTGTCAGGTTCAGAAGTGACAACATTTGTGTTCTTGTGGGAAGTAATTTTTCTGGTCTTAAAAGAACATGAGCAAGCTTGTTCCTTTCTTTCAAAGGAACCAACCCAATATTTTAGATAGGATTTTTCCTTCAAGCATCCATTTCTGATGTACTTACAGCCAACACCCCCAACAATGAGGACCTCCTGAGAGCCACAGTGAGCCATGGCCCTCTCTGTGATCTCAACTAGCATTGAGAATACCGTCTCCTGCAGGAAAAGAGGCATTAGTGCTCGGTAGTAATGTCTAAATTAAAAATCATTTGATGTACTGAGCCACTCAGATTCTGCATGGATGGTAGCACTACATTAGCACACTAACTGGGTGCTGACCTGCAGGGAGAAACATAGGTCCTCTGCTGTACATTGACCCGAGCTCAGCAACTTGTCAGCAGCATCCTATGGAAGGGGAAAAAAAAAGATCAAAACTTTATACAACACCTTTCATGGAGGTTCATATACAGTGCCTTGCGAAAGTATTCGGCCCCCTTGAACTTTGCGACCTTTTGCCACATTTCAGGCTTCAAACATAAAGATATAAAACTGTAATTTGTTGTGAAGAATCAACAACAAGTGGGACACAATCATGAAGTGGAACGAAATTTATTGGATATTTCAAACTTTTTTAACAAATAAAAAACTGAAAAATTGGGCGTGCAAAATTATTCAGCCCCCTTAAGTTAATACTTTGTAGCGCCACCTTTTGCTGCGATTACAGCTGTAAGTCACTTGGGGTATGTCTCTATCAGTTTTGCACATCGAGAGACTGAAATTTTTGCCCATGCCTCCTTGCAAAACAGCTCGAGCTCAGTGAGGTTGGATGGAGAGCATTTGTGAACAGCAGTTTTCAGTTCTTTCCACAGATTCTCGAGTGGATTCAGGTCTGGACTTTGACTTGGCCATTCTAACACCTGGATATGTTTATTTGGGAACCATTCCATTGTAGATTTTGCTTTATGTTTTGGATCATTGTCTTGTTGGAAGACAAATCTCCGCCCCAGTCTCAGGTCTTTTGCAGACTCCATCAGGTTTCCTTCCAGAATGGTCCTGTATTTGGCTCCATCCATCTTCCCATCAAGTTTAACCATCTTCCCTGTCCCTGCTGAAGAAAAGCAGGCCCAAACCAGGATGCTGCCACCACCATGTTTGACAATGGGGATGGTGTGTTCAGGGTGATGAGCTGTGTTGCTTTTACGCCAAACATAACGTTTTGCATTGTTGCCAAAAAGTTCGATGTTGGTTTCATCTGACCAGAGCACCTTCTTCCACATGTTTGGGGACAGGGAAGATGGTTCAAATTGATGGGAAGATGGATGGAGCCAAATACAGGACCATTCTGGAAGGAAACCTGATGGAGTCTGCAAAAGACCTGAGACTGGGACGGAGATTTGTCTTCCAACAAGACAATGATCCAAAACATAAAGCAAAATCTACAATGGAATGGTTCACAAATAAACATATCCAGGTGTTAGAATGGCCAAGTCAAAGTCCAGACCTGAATCCAATCGAGAATCTGTGGAAAGAACTGAAAACTGCTGTTCACAAATGCTCTCCATCCAACCTCACTGAGCTCGAGCTGTTTTGCAAGGAGGCATGGGCAAAAATTTCAGTCTCTCGATGTGCAAAACTGATAGAGACATACCCCAAGCGATTTACAGCTGTAATCGCAGCAAAAGGTGGCGCTACAACGTATTAACTTAAGGGGGTTGAATAATTTTGCACGCCCAATTTTTCAGTTTTTTATTTGTTAAAAACGTTTGAAATATCCAATAAATTTCGTTCCACTTCATGATTGTGTCCCACTTGTTGTTGATTCTTCCCAAAAAATTACAGTTTTATATCTTTATGTTTGAAGCCTGAAATGTGGCAAAAGGTCGCAAAGTTCAAGGGGGCCGAATACTTTCGCAAGGCACTGTATATTACATATGAATCAATATATGAACATTAAAAAACTAAATTAAAAACTGACAGTAATGCATGCACAATATAAATATATTTGTTTTTAATTTATAAAATAAACAAAAAGTGGATCACTACTGTATATTCGAGTCCAAGCATCAGGATTTTCTTCATTAGCATCCACATTATGTCAAAACATGATAAAGGATCAGTCATTCATTAGATGATACCACTTACAGTGGTGCAACAAAGTTTGTGAACCCTTCAAAATGTTCTATATTTCTACAGGTGACCTAAAACATGACCAGATCCTCATCTAAGTCCTTAAACCAGATAAAGAGAATCCAGTCAAGCACAAGACAGACACCATTTCAAAGGGTTCACAAATCTTCTAGCACCACTGCACTGTAGATAAATAGCCCCACTGACAAACCACCAGTGTTGGGGAGTATCTTGCAGCCATTTGCTGGTAGTTCAACCACATTCAGAGTTGTGTAATGACTGAAGTTGTTAAATTACATTGTCGCCATTTTTTTGTGTAGTTAACTACTGCAAGTTGCAGTAGTTATATAAAATAATTTGTAGTTGCAGTCTGCAACTACAAATTATTTTGGGTTATTGATATTTTATTATACTATTGCTTCCCTAACCCTAAATCTTTTGGATGAGAATTTGGAGAGACTGCTGTCATTCATATATAAGTGCTAATAATCAATATTTAATTGTGATTAATTGTATTATTGTCCATAGTTAACTCACAAGTAATTACAAATTAATCATTTCTTCTCTGTCCTAAGCAGTGGTGGAAAGCAACTAAAAGTACATTTACTCAGGTACTGTACTTAAACACAATTTTGAGCCATCTGTCCTTTGAGTATTTTCATTTTCTTCATACTTTTACTCCACTACATTTTATAACTTTAGTTATTAATTACCTTTCATAACCAGATTAATACAAAAACTACAGTAGAATTATAAAACTTCATTGATCTGTGGTGGAAAATTCACAAGCTACCCAGCAGTAATTCAAATTAAATACACATAAGCTAGTTAAAAACTAGCTCCCCCTTTACCAAACACAACATGAAATGTGATGTACACAATAATGCATCAGTAATTACAATACAATAATATGATATACAGTTTGATATACTGTTTGGTTGCTGGTTTGGCTCAGCAACCAAACAGGACAAGTACAGACTTCAGCGGACAGTCAGGACTGCAGAAAAGATCATTTCTATGCTTTACAGCACACAAAGCACTTTCACACTACTTGGCCATTAACCCATTTGCACTCCCAAACACACACACATTCACACGCCGGTGTTATCACCGGGAGCAACTGGGGGTTCAGTGTCTTGCTCAAGGACACTTCGACATGTTGACTGGACAAGCCAGGAATGGAACTGTTAGGAAACGACCCACTCTACCTCCTTAGCCACAGCCGCCCCCGAGCACTGGTGAGCACAGCTGTGTTGGTCTGTCCCAGCACCTCCTCCACTTTAGCCTTGCTGTCTTCATACAGTTTGGTTACAGTGGTGGCTCTTGAAGACAATTCATACGTGCAGTCTTTGGATGCAATGCGAATTATTTCAGGAGACCCTCATCCTTCACAATGTTAATTTGCCTGCAAGCTGTAGCTACCCATCTTGCTATCACTGTTGAAAGACTGTTGCTTGTAGAGTTGTCCAGATGTCTCCATTGCAAACTATCCAGTGTAGTCTGCCTTTGATGAAAGGGGGGGGCTCTCTGCATCAGCCGTGTGCTTGGCCAGCAAGTGGTATTTTAGACTCGGCGTACTCCAGTGGTAACTCAATTCATATCTACAGTAAATGCAAATAACTTTGGTCCTGTCAAGAAAACCATCTGACAAGGCTTTGAAGTTGAACTTGCCATTCAAAAGACCCTTTTCTTTATAATTTCTGCTACTGCATCACTTCCTGATTTCCCAAACTACAGGGCGGTCTAAGTGTCAATCACAGAATGTGCATGCTTTAATCGTGTATAAAAAAAATTGTGGCATTAAACATACAGTATATATACACACACTTTGTCTTAACTCGACTGAGTGGCACTGTTTTGTTGGCATGTTTTCTTTTAATCTTATAGTTTTGTATCCCATATACATTGTCAGTTTGATCTTTTTTTTTTTTTTACAAAGTAGTTTGAACTACTTTTTCTAAGTAATTTTAGTTTACCAAACTACATTTTTCTCTAGATTAGTTTTGCTGTAGTTTGATTTCTTCCAATGTGAAGTAATTGATAGTTTGCAAAGCTACATTTTTTAACACTGTAAACCACTTACCTCAAGGTAAGATAAAATCCCAGAAAATGAGACATCCATTCCTTTGACTGTATATGGCAGCTCCACGTAATGACTCCCTCTAATAGCAAAGACAAGAAACAAAGTTAAGCCGTACCAAAGTACAACGCCTGGTGGCCAACAGTTGAAGATCACGTGTAACTGTATTTGCAAATGTGCCACTCACTCACTTCTTGGCCATCTGCTCTATGTTGTAGCCTGGACTTGGGTCATTGGAAATCTGGAGAAACCATTCCACATAAATATTAACACACATCTCTCAGATACAGTGAAAGGCAAACAACTGCTGTAATGAAGACCATAATGACACACACCTTAATAACTCTGGCAAACCTGTCCAAACAGTTGCCAACTGCAATGTCAATGGTCTCCCCAAATATCCTGTACCGTCGCTCTGAGTATGCAATAACCTGCACAAGAAGAAATGGACAAATGTCTAATGATATTAACTAATAATCTAGCTGTAACTCACTGTGTGTAATGACTACAGAATAGTTTTTGTTCAGAAGCGAGGCCTACAAACAGAAACCAACCTGCGTATTCCCACCACTAACATAAAGCACAGTGGGGTTGTTGGCTTTGGTGATGAGCCGGCCCATCTCAATGTGTCCAATACAGTGGTTGACACCAAGGAGCGGCTTCCCCCAGAGCTGTGCAACTGTACGAGCCACAATGGCCACCGTCACCAACGGGGCACCCATACCGGGACCTAGAAGAACATTCAAGAAACAGAGAAGATTTGTCATGATAGGCTGATAAAAGCCATTCTATCTTTGTTTGAAATGCAATTAATATCATCCTTATGAGGCAACTGAAAATCAGAGTGACCTTCAACCACCACATGTTCTCCTTACTATGATAAAATATTCTTACCTTAGGTATATCAGATATGCAAAGACAAACCCTGCTTCAGCCAATGTTACAAACTCAGGAATGTTAAAACAATGTCATTAATCTGATGTCAGTGGAAGGTTTCCTATGTCCTATGATGCTCTGAATGATATTTCGGAAGCTTTGTTTTCTCACACACACACACACTTTATTTTTATCTTTTTTACTAATGCACATTTGCTTTTGCTTGTTTACGCATTACTTCTTTCCTTTCTGTTCTCGCAGCCTTATATTGTTTACTTGACCATTGCTGCCTTACATGCTGCCTTTTCAAGATGGCGTTGCTGTGTTTTTGTGAAACATGGGTGGGAAAAGATACTCCCGATGAGGGTATAACTCTGGATGGTTACTCTGTGTTCAGACAGGATCGCAGCACTGCTGAAAGCGGCAAGACGGCCACTTTCATCAGACAGTCCTTGTGCACAGACTGGAAGATTATCTCCGAAATCTTCTCAGTGAGAACTGTAAACACCTGGAACAACTGTGCACAGGCCAGCCTGCAGGGCTGTCCAGAGGCCACAGACTGGAGCATCTTCAAAGAGGCCACAGATGACATCCATGAATATGCAGAGACTGTGAGTGCCTACATCAGCTGGTGCACGTCCATATGCGCACCAGTTAGAACGGCGTGTGTTTTCCCCAACCAGAAACGCTGGTTTAATAGGGATAGTAAACAGAAAATCAGGAAGCAACAAGAGGCTTTTAAGTCAGGGGACCAAGCAAGTACAGGAAAGCCCAGTACCAGCTACAGAAGTCCATCAGAACCGCAAAGAGAAAATACTTCCAAAAACTAGAGAGCTACTATATGAATAACAACACACACAGAATGTGACAGGGAATCCAGGCAGTCACAAACTACAGGAACAAAACAAGGACAAGGATAATCACCTTTATTGCCAAGTATGTTACACACAAGGAATTTGTTTCTGGTACAGAACCGAGGCAGCCATCTGTGGCACCAACTCAACCAATGGCTCTAACCATCGGGGGCAACTTGGGGGTTCAGTATCTTGCCCAAGGACACTTCAAATCTCTGTGCCTGCAGTCCACATGTCGAACCTCCAACCCTCCGGTTGGGAGACGACTGCTCTATCAAGCATAATGACCTATCCAACTCCACCATGTGAATTAATAAGTGCGATGTTTGAAGTTCACTGGGAAAATACTATTACCCTATTTTTGTGTATTGCTGTTTTAATGCTTTGTCGCCTTTATGTAACTTTTTTTATTTTAAGACTAAGTGTTCTTTCTGGCTTTTGACTCCTTACCTGACTCCAAAGGAGAGCTGCACAAGAATTCCTATATGCCTAGACTGTCTGTTTATGCATAAATGGAAAATAAAAATCTTGACTTGACTACATAAGGACGTGTACATACACGTTGAGAGCTGCTGTACCATAGTCAAATTCTTCGTGTGTCCAACACACCTGGCCAATAAAGCTGATTCTGATTCGTACAGTGTGCAAAAAGTGAAGGGGTCAAATTACTTTATGATTCCACTGTATGTATATAAAGTATATCACGTTTAAGTGTGGATAGATGTTTAACTACAGTATCTTAAGTAAATAAAGAAACTTTAAAAAAAGGTTGAAGTGGCAGCTCTGCCTCCACCCACAGACTCTGTAATGTCTTAAGGCAAATACTGGGAACATCTGAGGTAACGTGATGATATGGGCACACATTTTAACTTTATTATACTTTTGATTCACACACACATCTGGCAAGTGAAGTCTTACTTTACTAGAAGATTATGTTACCTTTGGTGTATGCCACACAGTCAATATCTGCAGGCTTCAGCCCTGCTTGCTCCAGTGCTTCCTTCAGGATGCTTAGTATGACAGCACGGTGGTGCCTGGCTGTGTCACTCGGCATGAACCCTGATGGGTAAAATAACATCTTTCAACTTCATATATGGGATTGTTATACAATAATGTATCACCAGAGAAGTAAAGGTGGCATCACTGTTTCAGCATAAACTCCAACTTGCCTTGACCTGGGGGTGTAATGTAGGTCCGCCTAGGGTTGGAAAGCACTTCACCATTCCTGATGATTCCTACTCCAATCTTATTGGCACTGCCCTCAAATCCAATTACTATAGTCATGGCAGCTGAAAAACAGGTTTTAGGAAAAAGAAAAACAATGTGCGTTGAATATTAATACAATCTGTCTTTGCATTGCAAACAACAGTACATGTTTAAAAAAAGACAAGTTTGGCACAACAGAAAATAAAAATATTCTAAATTAAGACAGAAGTTAAACTTAAGTAGTCATAATTATGACATATTAAAAGGTGCATTCCATCAGTTTTACACATTACATTTGGTCTGAAATTAGCCATTATATGCACTATTGCATATTCAGTCAGCTTAACTGGGAGGTGCAACTGTGGGTCATCAGCATAACAACATAATGAGATGCTAAAGAGAAATGTATGAAAGTAATAAACTGTAGGAGAAAAATGTTTGGTTTTATAACTTTATAACATCTAGTTTTTGCACAAAGTGTTGATTTGATGCAGTCTTGTTCAGTTATGTTCAATAAAGGCAAGCTATTAGTTTCTTTGAAGGTTGTATGAAGATACAAGTTTATGTTAATAATAAAAGACATGCAATTAGTATTACTTTCAACAAAATTATTCCAGAATCAAGCAGTAGAGTTCTACAGGGGACACATTCCATGTGTGGTCCTCATTTCATAATGTACACCCTTCAAATGCAGACAGAGACTATCCATTATTCGACTAATTCATCTTCAATAAAGATACATTCAACAAGCATCAACACCTTGCAGAAGCCAAGTGACCGCAAGGAAGGTTGATGAAATCAATGACTCACTTGAGTACAAACTGATTTTTTTTTTCATCAAAGCCAATTCATGTTGCTTATAATGTGAATACAAACAATTTAATGCTTAAAGATTTTTTTTAATGCTTACTTAAGTTGACTGAAGTGCACACATCTAATGCAGAGCACATGAATGTGTTAATCCAAGCAGAAAAGCACACAAACATACCCATCATCTCTCACCACTGTTTTACAGCTTCTATATGGCTGTAAAAGGTTTCAGTACAGTTATTTCTAGTCTGCTAAAAAACTAATGATGGATAGTACATGTACTGTAGCTGCTTGACAAACAGGAACGTGATCAGAAATATAACTAAATTAAAGAAGACGCCAGTGGAAGAGAAACATGTATAAATTACTATTTTTACCAGGTTTATTAATTAACACACAAGTAATTATTACTATAAAGAAAAAATGTTTCTAAATTTATTGCAATATTGCAGACTTTTTAGCATTAATTTAGGTGTTATTTAAGTTCTTATTTTTGGGCAGTTTTAAGGTTAAAATAACAAGTGGTCTTAACATGCATCCACATATTGTCTTATTCATGAGGATCCTCTCATCACAGAAGTGACAGAGACCATGGCCAGACACAATTAGTGAGTTAATCCACATCAACTGTGCTGGAGAAATCCCACAGAGGACCGTGGTATCACAGAACTTACAGCATTAATGGCGAGGCTTACAGTAAATGGAGAGATGCACCTAGCATCCAGGCAGCCTCTGGTAGGACATGCCAGGCCCGAGGGGACCACCTCTATAAGAAGTCCCAGCCCTGCCAGATCCTCTAAGGTGCATGTGTCAAACTCAAGGTCCGCAAGCCGAATCTGGCCAGATCATTTTATGTGGCCCTCGAAAGCTTAAAATGTGTATGGCTGTCTTAAAATACAAATCTATACTAATTGAAAACTTACACTGACCATAAACTACATCTCCCACAATGCATATTGATTTCAGGAAATATTGGCATCTCACCACTAGATCAGTGTTTTGCCTTCAGCATTTAACCAGCAATTTCCCAACAAGTGGAAATGAGAAATACCAACAATTAATCCCAAAATGTCCAAGAAGAGAAAAGTTAATGCAGGAAGAAGGCAATTTAATTAAAGGTGGTAAAGGAGTACAATAACACGGAGCAAAGTACCTCCAAGAAAAACAACATTTTTTTTTTCCATGGAAGAAATGGACTTCCATAGGAGAGTACTACCAACCTTGAAATTTGAAAGGAAAGGCTTTTGGGGTAAATTATAGAAGCTAAATTTATCATAGGTGGGAACTTGCATTTATTACGATTTTGCCAACATCAAACAGTCATTATTCAAAATTTAAACTGTAAAATCCTCATTTAAAACACAGTGGCAATTCGACACATATGAGCAAATACTATTAGCCCATACGGCCACACCACTGGTAACATATACATATTGTCCATAGTCTGAAAAACCAAAATAAAGCATTCTGTATAACGTTAGCTACTATGCTAGCAATCACAAATCTGTCTCCCTAAAAGATAGCGTATATTAACGCCGCGTCGCATAACAAAATAGGTATACCTGGCTTTTCACTTACCATTGGTCATTTACATTGATCCAAATTCGTGCCGTATAAGCATTTAAAATAACAACTTTAATGCCTTGAAAAACTAACTTCAGCAACCCAACTACCTCATAAGCTCACAGGACCTAAACATTGGCAGCTGTAACGTTCGCCTGATCAGAAAGTTTTGGCTTACTTGTCTTTTACTTCAGAGGTTTGCCACAATAATGTTATGTGCATCTCAACACCTAATGTTATGTATGTTTGTAATATTTTTAAAATAAGAAATACTAATGAAGAGTTTTGGTATATGTAAAAATCATGCATACGTATCGACAGCCATACAGCCATACACCCCAATACAGCAAGCACGTGTTTAGAATGTTTTATTGCATTAAATTATATGTACAGTACAACTAAGGGAACATTATCGCCAGAACAACACTTAGTGGAAATACTAGGAAAAGCATAAATATAAACACAAAAACGTAAGGGGAATCTTACAGAAAAACAAGTCAGAGCTATATAAAGAGCAACAAAACACAGGACAAACTATATGGCATAGGAAGAATTAAATAAAAAAGAAACGATAAGTAACACACAACACATACATTTCAAAATAATAAGAGAGACATGATTTGATGCAATTTGTTTTTTTTACTTAAAGCATTTTGATAAAGAACCAAAGTAAAGTTTAAAATAATTCATGAAGTGCATGAAGTTAGGCAGTTTCTTTCCATGTGCATACATGTATAAAATGTTTACTCAGCAATACCACTAAATTAATTAATTCTGAGACTTGGATTGTAGTTTATCATTATAAAAAATGTAGTGGTTTGAAATAAACCAGATTCCAGAAGTGATATGTAATAGAACAGTATGTAGTTCATATAGATACAGTATTATTTGTAATAGTTATGTAAGGGTGAGCTCAGTGTGTGCGGAAGCTTGATCTGTCTCTGGCGCAGGCAAGAATATCTGTGTCCCCCTTGATTAACTTATGGGTCAACATCCTGAGTGACTTCCTCCTCTGATAGGGAATGGATATACGTACTGGACAGTTTAGACAATGCTAGGAAGAAGGTGTGTGTGGGTAGCTGGCATGGGACCGCGTCTTCATGGCTCCGGCCGTGCAGAGCTGTGTGAGTATGAGCAGATAAAGGCTGGGTTAGACCAGCAGAAGAGAGAGAGAGGATGACCATGCTACCGTGAACAGTGTACCACAAGCCCGGCCTCGGAGGGCCGGGGGGGAAACGATGACTGACTGGGGCTGACAGGGGAACCGACTCGGGACCGACATCCAATGACTTGACTGACTGGTGCTCTGACAATCTTCTTATGCTTTATCTATTCCATTGCAAGAGGAGAGTCTCTGTTCTCTGATCTCTGTTCTCTGTTCCCTAACTACAAGATTATGTGTTTAAACACTACTCTATTCAGAATAATTGTAATATTAAATGATCCTTTAAATTGGGATGGTTTGTCTGAATTAATTTAGTCGGTATCACACTCTAGCCATGACAAAAAAAAAGAATATCAGTATATTCAAAAACAAGAATGTCTGTAAAAAACGACCAAGCATGCACATCAACCCAGAGCTGCCAAAACTAAAGGGAAAGAACAAAAGAAACATTCAACAAAAAATAAATATACTAATAACGCCAGCAAGAGGAGTTACATACGGAGAATGTGGGACCTATGGATACTTTGTAACCCTATATCTAGACTAACATCGAAACAACTAGTAGCTCGGTGCTCTAACATCCGCAAGAAGCACCTGCTATCACAACTAGAGATTGATGAAGTACAACACGAATGCTACAACAAGGGGGAGCCAGGATGCCAGGTCAGGGGGGAGATATCATCATCATCATCATCACCACCACAGGAGGCATCACATAACAACAATGGCCAGTGGCTGGTGGACCTGAGAGCAGACCACAGCAACCTCCCTGAATAAGACCCAATAACCATCACAACAGCAGACATTCAAGAGAGGGTCTCAAGTACGAAGAGCTGGACAGCACCAGGCCCTGGCATGATCCATACCTACTGGTTAAAGAAGCTAACTTCACTGCATGAGCACCTGGTGGGACAAATGAACCAGCTACTAATGGATGGAACTCACCCTGAGTGGTTAACCGAAGGCTGGACAGTCCTGATCCTGAAGGACCCTCAGAAGGGAGCAGTACCATCCAACTACCGCCCAATAACCTGCCTCTGCGCAACATGGAAACTCCTGTCAGGCATCATAGCAGCTAAGATGAGCAGGCACATGGCTCAGTACATGAGCAACACCCAGAAAGGAATTGGTAATAAGACCAGAGGAGCAAAGCTCCAGCTACTGGTTGATAAAGTAGTCACTCAAGACTGCAAGACCAGGCATACCAACCTGTGCACTGCCTGGATTGACTACAAGAAAGCCTATGACTCAATGCCTCACACATGGATCCTGGAATGCTTGGAACTGTACAACATCAACAGGACTCTAAGAGCCTTTATCAAGGACTCAATGGGAATGTGGAAAACAACCCTAGAGGCCAACTTCAAGCCAA
>NW_018127931.1:4547643-4559812 GCF_001952655.1 Monopterus albus | reverse complement strand
AACTACCAAGTACCTGCAGAGAGCAAGTCCTTAGAAGTCAGCTGAATGGTAAATGGTAAATGGTCTTATATTTGTATAGCCTTTTTATGCTTTACAGCACACTCAAAGCGCTTTCACACTATTTGGCCATTCACCCATTCGCACTCCCAAACGCTCACACATTCACACACCGGTGTTATCACTGGGAGCAACTAAGGGTTCAATGTCTTGCTAAAGGACACTTCAAATGGAAAGAACAAAGTTCAGGCAATAAACACCTACACCCTGCCAGTCATCAGGTACCCCGCTGGCATAATAAGCTGGCCAAAGGAGGAGATAGAGGCCACTGATATCAAGACAAGGAGGCTCCTTACAATGCACAGCAGGTTTCACCCCAAGTCCAGCATCCTGAGACTGTACACTAAGCGGAAGGAAGGCGGCCGAGGATTAGTGAGCATCAGAGCCACTATCCAGGATGAAGCATCAAAGATCCATGAATACAGAAGGAAGATGGCCCCGAGTGATGATGTGCTTAGTGAATACCTCAGGCAGCAGAAACCAGAGGAACAAGGGAAGGAAGAGCAGGAATCCTCATGGAAGGACAAACCTCTGCACGGTATGTACCGCCGTCAAATATTAGAAGTGGCTAATATCAAAAAATCCTACCAGTGGCTGGACAAAGCTGGACTGAAAGACAGCACAGAGACACTACTCCTGGTAGCACAGGAACAGGCTCTAAGTACAAGATCAATAGAGCCGGGGTCTATCATACCAGGCAGGATGCCAGGTGCAGGCTGTGCAAAGATGCCCCTGAGACAATCCAGCACATAACAGGAGGGTGCAAGATGCTAGCAGGTAGGGCATACATGGAACACCATAACCAAGTGGCTTACTTAGTGTACAGAAACATCTGTGCCACGTACAGGCTGGAAGTCCCAAAGTCAAAATGGGATACATCTCCCAAAAGGGTGTGCAAAAATGGTCAGCAACGTCTACACTGTTTAAGGAAACTTGCACACTTTCATATTGACCAAACCTTAATGAATATGTTTTATCGAGCTTTTATTGAATCTATTTTATCGTTTTCTTTGGTGTCATGGTTGGATTTTTTTACACAATAATTTAAATCACTTCTTGAGTAACATTGTTTTATTTTGATGCAGTCTGAGTTGTTTTTTTTCTGTAGGAAGAGGCGATTGTCCTCCTTTTTTCATCAGCTAAGCCTTTAAGTGTCACCCTCATTTTGCCCTATTTTATTTTGACATTTAAGCATTTCAAGTCCAGTGAATAACCTGGAACAAAGCAGAGAAGTAACCTGCCAGAGGTCAAATAAACAAACAAAAACAGTCACAAATTTGTCAAATTGGCACCATTACAAGCAGGCCAGATTAGTGAGTGAGTATACAGACAACTGCCACTAGATTACTCTGTTATTGAACCTTTGCTGATTCAAAACTTAAAGATGTGATGATTCTCAAACAAGTTCTCAAGTGTCTTTTTTATATGATTTCTGAATTTATTTGCAATAGAAATCAGAGATAATGATGTCCTGTATATCACATGTGTGTTTTCACATTTAACTGAGTTATAACTCCAAGAAAGAGAATGATTTTGTAGGACTAAACGTATTGCATACCACACTCCCACCACCGAGCTAAACTACTCAAAATATAACCCTTCCTCCCTTTATAGATCCAAATCAATCAAGTCATTTGATCGGCAAGATCCCAGTCCACATCCCCACACTCCACAGGAGCACTATGGTTTATGATGCCTGACTCTAAAGCCACTCTTACCATCTGCTCTCAGGTGATAGTCAGTTCCATTTTATTTCCATGTCATTTCAACATGTTTAAGTTATTGTCTTGGTTTCATTAATCACTCACATTTGATTGGCTTTGCAGTTTATTTAGGGTGTTCAGTGTTGGCATGCGTTTCATGTTGGTATTCATGTAGTATGTTGTAGTCATAAACATATATGCTTAAATTTAACATTTCTGTTTTCTTTTACTCACAGGCTCAGTCACTAAATTGTATGACATTTTTTGCTACCTCACGTTTTTTTAAATTATTCTCCCCAAAAGATAATCACCTCCGGTTAAGAAATTCTTCTTGGCAGACTAGAGGAATTTTGCTTATGGTCATATTGGTGAACAAATTGGATATGTGTAGTCATTTTGATTAATAGTCACCAAAATGTATAATTGAGCTAATTTTCCCTATTAACCTAAGCTGCATATTTTTGGACTGTGGGAGGAAGCCGGAGTACCCGGAGAGAACCCATGCAAACTAGAACTTACTACAGTAAACGAAAAAAGACATTCAAGAGGAGTTATTCATAAGAACCAAATTCAGTTCAAGGCTACTCCTCTTACAAAACAAAAAACAGGACAATCAAATGTGGACTATTAAATGTCAGATCTTTCACATCTAAATCTCTGTGAGTGAATTATTTGATAAGTGAACATCAAACTGATTGATTCTGTCTTACTGAAACCTGAAAGCAGCAGGAAGAATATGTCAGTGTAAGTGAATCAACCCCCCATAGTCATATTAACTGTCACATCCCTTGAAGCACAGGCCAAGGTGGAGGTGTGGCAGCAATCTACGACTCAAGCCTATTAATCAACCCCAGACCTAAACATAGTTATAACTCACTCAAAAACCTCACTGAGTTTCTCACACACAAACTGGAAAACTCAAAAACAAGTTCTGTTTGTTATTGTTTACCGTCCACATGCCTGTTATTTAACATTTTAACTGAATTCTCAGACTCTCTGTATGATTTAGTGCTTAGTACTGATAAAGTAATTATAGTGGATGATTTTAATATTCCTGTACTGTAGATGCTGACAATGACAGCCTCAACGCTGCATTTAATTCACTGTTATACTCAGCTGTCTTTTCTCAAACTGTAAATAAACCCACTCACTATTTTAATCATATAGCATCAAAACTGAACACTTAAAAGCTTTCCCCCCAAACCCCTCTTCTGTCTGACCATGTTCTAATAACATTTAAATTTACATTAATGGATTATACTCTATGTGGGTAAAATTCCACTACAGTAGATGTCTATCTGACAATGCTGTTACCAAATTTAAGGAAATAATTCCATCATTATTCACTTCAGTGCCATGGGCCAACACAGTGGAGGGAGGCCAGATTAACTTTACTCCCACACAAGTCGATAATCTTGTTGATAGTGCTGCAGCCTCCCTGTGTACGACACTTGATACTGTTGCCCACCTGAAAAAGAAGGCAGTGAAATAGAAGAGACTGGCCCCTTGGTACAGCTCACAGCTTCACTCCCTAATGCAAGCAGTGAGAAAACTGGAAAGGAAGTAGTGTCAGTAGAGTTTTTCATTGCCTGGAAAAATAGTTTAATGACTTATATTTAAAAAGCCCTTCATAGTGCTAGAACTGCATGTTATTCATCACTGATGGAGAACAACCCCAGGTTTCTTTTCAGCCCTGTAGCCAGGCTGAGAAAGAGCCACAGTGCTTTTGAGCTTAACATTCCCTTAGATCTCAGCAGCAATGACTTAATGAGCTTCTTTACAAATAAAATCACAACTATTTGAGAAAAAAATGTATTCCCACAACTCTTACAGTACAATGGCTTTAGAAACATCTGTAAGACTTCTTATATACTTAGACTGCTTCTCTTCCATAGATCTCTCAGAGTCGACCTCAACAACTCATTCATCTAAATCATCAACATGTCTCTTCGACCCCATCCTGACAAGGCTGCTAAAAGATGTTTTGCCCCTAATCAATACGTCCATATTGGATCTTATTAACCTCTCTCTACTAACAGGCTATGTTCCACAGGCTTTTAAGGTTGCTATTGCCAGCAATAGGATTTCAGCCAGCATTGTTACAAACACTGGCACCCCACAGGGATGTGTCCTCAGTCCCATCCTCTACACCCTGTTCACCCACGACTGTGTCGCCTCCCACAAAGACAACATCATCCTGAAGTTCGCGGACGACGCCGCAGTGATAGGTCGCATCACTGATGAAAGGATGAAGCAGCCTACAGGAGGGAGGTGGCCGGTCTGGTGTCATGGTGGAAGGACAATAATCTCAGCCTCAACACGGAAAAGATGAAGGAGATGATAGTGGAGATGAGGAAGGAGAGGAAAACTCATCAACCACTGTTCGTCTGGGGGCTTGAAGTGGAGATGGTGAGCAGCTTCAAATACCTGGGCATCCACATCAGTGAAGACCTCACCTGGACACATAACACCACACAGCTGTTCAAGAAGGCCCAATGGCAGCTGTACTTCCTGAGGAAGCTGAGGAGGTTTGGCATGTCACCTAGGATCCTTTGCAACTTCTACAGCTGCATCATTGAGAGCATCTTGACCAGCTGCATCACTGTCTGGTATGGCAGCACTACTGCTATGGACTGCAAGCGCCTGCAGAGAGTGGTAAAGACTGTGGAGATCACCAGGACTCCACTGCCCTCTCTGCAGAGCATTTACCACTGCAAGGTGTGTAGGAAAGCTGCCTCCACCCTCAAAGACCCCACCCACCCCCAGGATGGACAGTTCAGGCCCTGATCCTCCGGCCGGAGGCTCAGAAGGGTGAAATGCAGGACCTCTAGACTGAAAATCTCTTTCTTTCCCTCTGCCATCAGACTCCTAAACAGATGGCAGGAGTTTATTACCAGGAAATATGTCATGTAATGACGTACTGTAACCTGTACTGTTTACATTCTCAGTTTGCACATGCACAATTGCACATTCACTGTTGACTACTGCACATACAGCTCACATGTAGCATACATTCTCTTATTATATTCTTATATATTTTTATTATATCTCTTCATTTGCTGCTTTAAAGTGCCTTAGATTTTGTGTTACTTATTTATCTACTTTATATTTCATTTGCATTGTGTGGCATTCATGTGGACAGCAAAGTAAGAATTTCATTGTCCAGGTAAATGCGTTTCCGTACTGTGCATATGACAAATAAACACTCTGACTTTGACTTGACTCTATAGGCACAGAGTAATTCTTCAAAATCAGTTGCCTTCAGTCCTCCATCTTGGTAATGTCTAACTAGCTGTGCTTTATGAATATAATGAGTTGTCTTTTTCCATATAAAAGTGAGGGCAATCTAATTTATTGACTTGATATTAGTTTGAGAAATGAACAAGGAATGGTGGGGTAGATCATTCTGGAAAGGCCTTCTGCCTTGGTGAGGGTGACCAACAATGGAGAGATCTCTGATTAACCAGTGGTCCAGGGTCTTCCTGACAGCAGCAGTAAGTCTGGGATATATATACGTACAGGTCCTCTCAGTTTAGAAATCTTTACTGTGCTTTGTATGTGTGTTTTGGGAGGGAGTGACTGGGAAAATAAATAAAATCCAAGATTATAAAGCCATGATGTTACACACTGTGGTACAGTAGATGGCAGTGGGGTGCATCTTTTACGGTGGAGTGTAATTCGCCAATAAAACTGAAGAAGAAGAAGACTGGGAAGCGCTACTTAACGTGTGGTCTTTGCTTCTTGGTGGGAACGTGCGAGTAAGATTATTTGCATTTCATTTTCCTAAAACGTAGCTGGTTGAAAAGAAAGCATTAAGGATTACTCACATTTGCATTTGTTGATGAAATCTAATAAAATGTAGAAGAAGTTAAGTTTAGCTGGCTGGTTAATCTCCATTGATTCTTAGCGCAGGCCGTCTGCAGTTGGCTCTGTGCCCTTTGTTACTGAGGAGATGCTAATGTTAGCATAGCTTATTAGCCATTCAACATGTTGTGTTATTGCACAACAAACTGCAAAGTGGAGGTGATGGCTTTACGCTTTCAACATGCATGCTGTTAGTATTGCATCCATATTTATTCATAGTTAGCATTTAATGTGCATGGCTATATGCTCTTCTAGAGCAAAAACGTGCACCAAAATAAACGTCCTCAGCGTATTTCCCGTTTGTCTAAATTGATATGCACGCCTTTCTTACAAAAAGGAGGGCATTGCGATAGGCCGAGACTTGTGCTGACGTGCGTCCGTTGATATGACTTATTTTTACATTTTAAATGGGTCTTCGTGAATGTAACTGGAACTACTGGAGCTGGAGAAAATTACAGAATTACTATTAGCCAAATTTAAGTTGTAAAAATCAGTAATAGACCCATATCGATGGCCGATATTGGCTTGTTGCAGTTAAGTATCAGTATTATGCATGTTGACTAACAAGTAATTGCGGTACATAAGTATACATGTTTGTTACTGCATGTGAGTACTATTAAAGCCCCCATGGCTGCTCATTTTGCTTGTTTCCAACCATTTAATGTTTAATCTTGGGTACCTCTAGATTAGCTTGGCACCCCTCATAACTCCAAATAGTCTGTAATTTTTTCAGAATGATAAAAACCACCTCCTGAAAACCAGAGGATAATTCGTGAACACGCACAACTCCTGTTGCCGGTGTTGTGTGGCAAGTGGACTGCATGAATTAACTTGAATTTCTCCTCCATAGATAACAACGGTATATGTACCGATGAGGAGAGATTTGTAACACTCTAAATAAAGCAGGTAATTGTGAAACCCCATATTTTAACTGGCATAATGCAGATATAGTAACTTCTCCATCCTTACAACAATTCTCTCTAACATTACAGAAACAAGGGATTAACAGATATGCAGCCTATGTTTTTTCACTTACTTTTAAGTCCCACCAAGTAGTGGATACATCACTCCCTTTCAAGTAGTTCCAAGGTCGGTAAACCCCACTGGTGGATGCTGTGTCTTCCCCCACATGACCACATTCAGCCCCAAAGTAGTGAAACTAGTTCCAACAGGTAGTGCCTACAGTAACATCATGGGTAGTTAATCTGCTGGTTAACCAGCATCACATCACATGCAGCAGACACACTGGTCTCAAGCAGTCAAAGCAAACAGGTACTGTGCTCTGGGGGAATCCAGTGTTGATGAACTGATCATTCACTGCCTCAGGGTGCTTTACTGGCCAGCTGCTTGTTGGTTAGACCTTGTCAGGTAAAATAAGTCCCTATACAGGAACATTTCCAGACCTGCAGTAACATCAGGCCTTGTATTTTTCTCCATATCCTCTGGTCACAGTTCAGGCAGCAGGAGGTAAAATACATCCACAAAACCAGGTGAAGTTGAAAAATTCCACTTTTACAATGTGGATGACTTTTTTTTTTTTTAAATATAATAAGTGTTATTTAAAACGTAACAAACAAGGCAAAATAACATTTTGTCAGTATGGTGGGGGCACCAGTGGATATCAGGCAAGCTGACATGAATGCCCAATGGCCTGGATTTAATGCCCATTCAAGGAGATCCTTGAACTATCACGTATTACTTTATTTTGGTAGAAAAAAGTCTCACCAGCAATAGTTTGGGAGACATGTATAAACAGTTGCATCTGCATAGAAATACTGGAACATCCATTCACTTCATTTTGTGAGCTTTAGGTCACATCTAAGATGATAATTCACCATTTTAACATTGTAGATAAGTCAAAAAAAAACAAAACAAGGAAAAGCATGCCATGGGCTCTTTATATCACTGTTTTAAATATTAATAATCCGGTATCTGTTGGGCTCTAGTAAACGGCAATGGCTTTCCGATTTAGAGAGTGTGTAGATTTTTAGTGACTGCACAGAGTATTGTTGTTAACTGAAAATTATCCAGTTTGTTGAATATTACATTTTTCTTAATATTTTTTGGTGCCCAAAAATATAGTAAAAAAGTGACCTCTTTAAATTGCTTATTTTATGTTGCGATCAAAAATGTATTTAAAATCTTCTGAAAATCTGGAGAAGGCATATGTTAGGTACTTGTTTTGACAAATGACTTACTAGTTATCATTTTTGATTCACTTTCCATTTGTGGAGTAATTGCTTCAGCACAAAAGCCTGCACATTCTCTGGCCTTAATGGCACACAGTTGAAAATTACTGTAAAGGTCTTGCATATTGTTGTAACATTTGACGCTTCAGTTTTAGAGCACATCACTCTATTCCTCTTCTGTTTTTCCAGCGGCGTGTGTGCGTGTTGTGTGTCTACGAGTTTTGCTTGCATTCAGAGCAAGTTCGAGTATGAAGAGAGGCAAGAAGGCAGAGGAGACAGCTGCAGATGGGGAAAATGACACTGGCTCTGGTATTTAAGCATGCTTGAACACATTCCACAACATACCGTTTCCTACATTCTTTACATATTCAAGGTTATTTTAATGTTTTATGTTATCCTTTTTAACAACTAGTATACAGTGGCTTCATAGAGTGTTGCAGACTTACACTTTTTCTACACTTTGTGTTGTAGATTCATTTTTTCAATTGATCAAATTCCCATTTTTGCCCATCACAGCTACACTCAATAACCCATAATAACATAGAGAAAACATGTTTTTAGAAGATTTTTGAAATTTAAAAAATATATATTTTAAACTAAAGTCTCATTTACAGTAGAGATTTTAGTTTTTGATTGTTAATATATGACTGTAGATTGATGTGCAAACATGAAACTTTTATCCATTTGAAAATAAATCTACAACACAAAGTGTGCAAAAAATGAAAGGTTCTGATTTACATTCTGAAGCTACTGTATACACAACATTAACTACACCAGCAGTGAAGTGAATAACACTGATTATCTCATTACACTGGCACCTGTCAAGGGGTGGGATGTTTTAAGGCCAATTTATGTTTCTGCATCGAAACTATGCCATAGGTCAGGGCTGTCCCGAATGGCAATTTTTGGGCTTTGGAGTTTTGCTAGTAATAGTCAAATATCCAAATACTCACCTGGGGGATAATGTGTGTGTGAACACTTAGTCTCAGTTCTCAACTGAGATTGTGCTGCAGCTAAACGTAGGCTACCTCTTTGCCCTTCTGGTAGTACCTTGGGTTAAAAAAACAAAGTTCTTATGTAATATTTAATGTAACTGATGAACAGATGATGGATCTTCATAACCATTTGCATGTATGCCATCCTGTAAAATGTGCTACATTTCCATCATTGATGTGAAGTCAGCTACTAGTTTTACTAGTGGAGACATCTCACTTTGTTGGAATTGTTGGAACTACAGGGAAGCATTCAGTTCACTCTTAATTATTCTGTGGTGTTACAGAGTCATGTATCTTTACCTTATAAAAGATTTTCAGCTAACAGCAGACAGCTTTGTTGTTTGTTTCTCCACTGGCTGCAGCAAGGTCACAACATAAACCTGACATTAGTGAATTTCATATTGCCCTGTCATCAGTTTAAGTCACAGAGTTAATGTTAGAAAGCAGCAGCCAGCAGTACCCCAGCGCTTGTCATTATAACCAGCAACAGCAATGACCAGCTGCTACCTGAAAGGAGGGGTACACACTCAGACTGCACTGAAATTTCCTGTTGTCTTGATTATCCAAGTACTAAAATTGCTAAACAATTACCTACCCAATGAATGACTATTTGAATAGTCGAATATTTTGAGTCCAGCCCTAGCATAGGTATGGTATAGGTAATGCATGGCCTTGTACCCTATACCATAGCCTGATGTGCACCTCCCTGGAAATTTAACTGCATTTCACACCGTGATGCAGACCCAAACAACTGTGATTGGGTGCATCACATTTCCTTGTTTATATCTCAGTGGCTGGACAAGCAGAGAAAATCCCCCCCATAACTCCAACATGATCTGCTCAGTTTCAGACAACATTGTTTGTAAATGCCAAAGAAACACAACACAGTGATATAGAAACCCCACTGCCAACTAGTGTTTTGTCAGTGTAATTACAGAGCGACGCAGAGGCAAAGGCGCTAACCACTGTGCCACCGTGCTGCCCCACTATTTGACTAGTCGAATATTTTGAGTCCAGCCCTAGCATAGGTATGGTATAGGTAATGCATGGCCTTGTACCCTATACCATAGCCTGATGTGCACCTCCCTGGAAATTTAACTGCATTTCACACCGTGATGCAGACCCAAACAACTGTGATTGGGTGCATCACATTTCCTTGTTTATATCTCAGTGGCTGGACAAGCAGAGAAAATCCCCCCCATAACTCCAACATGATCTGCTCAGTTTCAGACAACATTGTTTGTAAATGCCAAAGAAACACAACACAGTGATATAGAAACCCCACTGCCAACTAGTGTTTTGTCAGTGTAATTACAGAGCGACGCAGACACCAGTGCACAAGTATAAATGCTCACAACAGCATAGGACACTTGCATAGCCTACGGCATAGGCTCTACATAGATTCAGTGCAGAAGCATAAATCAGGCTTTAGGCAGCGAGTGAACAGTCAATTCTTGAAGATGATGTGTTGGAAGCAGGAAAAATGGGCAAGCATAAGGATCTGAGCGACTTTGACGAGGGCCAAATTGTGATGGCTCGACGACTGGGTCAGAGCATCTCCAAAACAGCAGGTCTTGTGGGGTGTTCCCAGGCTGCAGTGGTTAGTACCTACCAAAAGTGGCCCAAGGAAGAACAACCGGTGAACCGGCAACAGGGTCATGGGCACCCAATCCTCACTGAGGCACGTGGGAAGCAAAAGCTAGCCCGTCTGGTCCGATCCCACAGAAGAGCTACTGTCTCTGTCTTTAACTCCACAGCCTCTGCAAAGAAAACAAAGAAGACTAAGGAACCAGAGGCTCCAATATTGTATGATGATCCTCCTGATAAACTGACCAGCAAAGATGGACGTGACGCCAACATGAAGATCACCTCCTGGAATGTTGATGGGCTGAGGGCCTGGGTAAAAAAGAAGGGCCTAGATGTGAGTTTGCACTTACCTTGAGCAATATGAGTTCATTGCCAGGTCGATAAGAGTTATGAGATTTTGTAAATGGTTGTGAGCATAATTCTTTGCATGTTCTTCCTTCATAGTGGGTGCGTGAAGAGGCTCCAGATGTTTTGTGCCTGCAAGAGACCAAGTGTGCAGAGAAAGATCTCCCTAATGACATCACCTCCATGCCTGAGTACCCGTACAAGTACTGGGCTGTGTCAGATGATAAGGAAGGTTACAGCGGTGTGGCCATGCTCTGCAAGACTGAACCCCTTAAAGTGGTCTATGGAATTGGTGAGTGGTGGTTTATTATGTTGGGCAGTTCATCATCTCTGTTGGTGTATTTATATTTTGAAAAGCCATCTTACAAGACACCCTCTGCCACAGTACTTCAGTTTATGTGACGCACTTGCGGGAAACCAGAACTCTCAGATTCAGTGATGCAACTTCATGGCCTTGGTGCTGTCCACTGGTTAACTGTATGCTTGTCTATCTTCACTGCTGATATATGAAAGGCTGTATGTTCAGCATCATAAAGAACAAGTGTATAAAGTACTTTTGTGTATAATCACATGCATACACCGATCAGGCATAACATTATGACCATCTGTACATCTGTATACAGATGTACACCTGTATCTTAACAAGCTCATAATATTCACTAATCATTAATAAAGCAAATGTTATTTTAATAGATCTAGCCTATATGTATTAAATCTAACTTAAAGTCTCATTATATATGTCAAAATAGATGCATGAGGCTTCATGAGTCAAGAATGAAGTCAAAATGTGAATGCATGTGTAGTTTTGCCTGTGACTCCGGGACGTATTTTTGAATGGTCACTGTTGTAAATTCATATTTATATTGAGGAAAGCACAAACACAAGTGTTCACTTCTTACTTGTAATTCTTTTTTAACTTTTTAAAGCATATTCTCACAGACTAAATACACACTACATATTTTATATATGATTTGACTTATACTAGTTTACAAAAACACTATTTTGTATACAACTTAATTTATGCATAATCAGACTAATACACATGCATATTATTGAAAGCTGTCTGACCTTGTAGTCTTGTTTCTTAATGGGAAACATGTCAACCAGTGTAGCTGGCAGTGCACCTTTAAAGCTGTACGGTGTTGTGGCCTCTCTGACAGTTAATGATCCTTAATTTTCATTGGAAACAGATTTAAAGCTACACAAGAAATCAATAAACTGGTCTTAAAATGCTGCTTAAGTATTTGCCTTCAGTTAAGTTAACCTCTACCAATCTGCCAGGCAAAGAGGAGCATGATAAGGAGGGACGCGTCATCACTGCTGAGTTCCCCAACTTCTACCTGGTGACTGCCTATGTGCCAAATGCTGGCAGAGGCCTTGTGCGCCTAGATTACCGCAAAACCTGGGATGTAGACTTCCGGGCATTCCT
>NW_018127931.1:4536875-4547620 GCF_001952655.1 Monopterus albus | reverse complement strand
TGGCGATCTCAATGTCGCACACCAGGAGATCGACCTGAAAAACCCCAAGGGGAACAAGAAAAGTGCAGGCTTCACCCCAGAGGAGCGTGAGGGCTTCAGTCAGCTGCTAGAGGCTGGTTTTGTCGACAGTTTCCGTGAGCTTTACCCTGAGCAGACCAACGCCTACACCTTCTGGACCTACATGATGAATTCACGTGCAAAGAATGTAGGGTGGAGGCTTGATTACTTTGTGCTGTCGTCCTCTCTACTGCCAGGCCTGTGTGACAGCAAGATCCGGAACAAGGTGATGGGAAGCGACCACTGCCCCATCACTCTGCACATAGCTCTGTAGGTCACTGTGTGTTACTGCTTTGCACCATTTTCTCAATGCTTCCATTCTGACTTAGTTCAAACGATCATCGATGTTGGTATGCACTCTGTTCGAGTGAAGCACCAGTTATTTGGAAGTCCTGCATTTCTTGAAATTTCTCATGGGTGGAGCGGTGCCCAACTTTAGTCATTTAGTAGATTCAGCAGTAGCTTAGTTGTCTGTACTTCCCTTTGTTTTTTACATGTAAATAACTCTAAAACACCCACTGCCCATATTTCCTCTTTCTTTAATTGTTAGTAAACCCACTTACGTACACCTGACTTTATCTTGATAGTTTTGTAAAAATACAACACTAAATGTTTGAGCTGATCTTCATAATGTGCCTCCTGTGTGTACTAGTGCTGATCTGAGACACAAGCCTACTGTATGTCTTATGTTAGTTTGAAAATAAGCTACTGCTCTTAAAAAAAATGTATCTTGTACCACAAAAGGTTTTCCAAACTAGTGTGAAATTTTGTTCTAAAGTTCACAAAACTTCTCAATAAAGATGAAATTTATATTAAAATGTTAATTCCTTATTTGATCATTTTGAGCCAAGATGCTGAGGCAAAGAGTTGTATCACAATGCATCTGAAAACCATTCCTCTGCTCATTGTATTTTAATCACAACCATGGATTCAAATGCAGTCAGTACAATGGGGGGGAAAAGGGACATTAAACACAAATCTGTTCTTGGTGCAAAGTTTCTATTAGATGCACTTCACAGCAGTTACTGTACATAGGAAATAAAGCCACAATAAATGATCCACAGTTGCTTTTGTCCCAATCTAAACTATAATCTCATACAATTTAAAATTCCAAAATATAATTCCAGTCTTGGCTATAGCTATGTTAGCTATGTTATAGTGACTGAAATCCAAATCTTTTCCCCTCTATGTAACTCATATGATCGTTTCACAGATGTGTGAATAAACAAATCGGACTTTCTCAAAGCCGATCGAGCCCACTTGCATATGTACCTCTACATCCGATTCATATCCCATCTTTGACTATGTGACTGCTGTCAGTGGTCAGATCACAATTCAGGTGCTTTTTTTTTATATATCTCACTCCTCCTCTGCATGTATTAATTCAGTTGGCCCTGTCAAAGACCAATAAAAATGGAGGAGAGCAACAGCTGCAATGGGTCAGTGCAGAGACAAGGCTGTTTCACATTTGTTGTGTAGAGAAGCTTCTGATCACAGCAAACTGGAAGGAACATACCAAGTATTTTTTTAGCAACCTGCAATTTGAGTGTCACACAAATTACATTATTCTTTTACACATGCATCTTAACCTTTTAGTTTAATCTGCACGATTGGAAGTTTAGGACTTCAGTGGTGTTCACACAGGAGCTGGATACATGTCAACAAACATGAATGAAGCATTGACATGAAAAACCTAGATCTGACAAAAAGTTTGGAATTGAGTAAAGGTCTGTGATGTGAACTTAGCCTATGTTAACTTCATAATATGTGTTCGTTGGTGCATTTTGAGATTATATGACTGTCTGAATCCCTTCCCACATTCTACACAGAGGTATGGTTTTTCCCCTGAATGTGTTCGCTGGTGTCTTTTCAGGCGGTTGGCACTGAGGAAACTCTTGTCACACTCGGTGCAAGAGTACGGCCGGACACCTGTGTGGTAGCGCAAGTGGATGGTCAGGTAGCAAGACTGAGTGAACTTCTTGCCACAGTGGGGACACTGAAAAGGCTTATGACCTGTGTGGAAACGTTCATGTTTCAGAAGCTCGGCATGGGAAAAGAAACCCTTCCCACAGTCAGAGCAGAGGTATGGTCTCTCACCTGAATGTGTCAGTTCATGTCTGATCAGAGTCGCCTTATAGACAAAACTCTTGTCACATTGCGAGCAGCTGAAAACATTTTCCCTGGTGTGGCAGCGCTCATGCTTCTTCATGTTACGTTCCCTCTTAAAGCTCTTGCCACAGAAAGAACACATAAAGGGCATTTCCTCTGAGTGGATCTTCATGTGACTCAGCAAACCACCCTTGTAGAGGAATCCCTTGCCGCACTGTGTGCATATGTGTGGCCGTTCTTTTTGATGGATGCGCTGGTGTGCTGTGAGAGCCGCTTGGTAGGCAAAGCTCTTTCCACAGTCACAGGTGTGCACTCTTTCTTCCTGGTGAGTCTGGAGGTGCCTGTTGAGGTAGCTGGCACAGCTGAAGCCTAGGTCACAGTGAATGCATTTGTGAGAACGTTCCACCTTGTCAGAATCCTCACCATGGGTCTTCAGATGCCTCACCAGTGCTGACTTCCAGGCAAATGCACGGCCACATTCAGAACACAGGTACTCACTGTTCTCCATGTGGGTGCTCTTGTGCTCCCTCTGAGCCACCAGGGACTTGAAGAATTCCCCACAGATAAGGCACTCATACTTGCATTCAGACTTGTGTGTCTGCTTGTGCCTATCCAGTGACTGTTTAAAGGAGAAACGCTGTCCACACTGAGAACAAAGAAAGGGCTGTTCACCTGTGTGGATGCGCCGGTGGGCTTTTAGTAAGGACTGGAACTTGAAGCTTTTGTCACAGTCTGAACAACAAAAACATCTTCCTCCATCTGCAAGAAACTGAAGAGATGGTTTGTCTTCCTCAGTCTCAATAGAGTGAACACTGTCAATGTGCTGCTGGACCTCCGCTTCTTCTGAATGGTGGAAAGAACACTTCGGACAGGAGAAAGTGGTCGGTGAGGCATCTGCTACAGAATATTCCAGAGGACCAAAATTATTATAGAATGCAGTGGGAAATGAACATTGTGCTAAAAATGTGTACTTGCATTTTTGACTTGTGTTTCTAATGGGTACATATACTGTATATTGGAACCAATCAGCTTGAAAAAAAGCTGAAACATTCCTTGGAAACCATCTAGGCGTGTGAATTGTAGGTCCTTATATGCACAGGTGTGTAGTTTTCTAAACTGTCCAGTCTATTTAGTTTGCCACAGGTAAACTCCAATCAGGTTATAGACACATCTCAAGGGTAATGAAAGAAAACAGGATGCAGCTGATCAAAATTTGGACTGCCACTGCAACAGGTCTGAATACCTTTCTAAATTAGAATTTCAATTTTTTATTTTTACTGATTTTGCAAGAATTTCTGAAAACATGTTTTCACTTTGTCATCAGAGTGCAGACTGATGGGCAAAAATGGCAATTTTATTCATTTAAAATAAATTCTTCAACATAGTGTACAAAAAATGAAAGGGTATGGAATACTTTCTGAAGCCTTTGTATCTGTGGTGATGGAAAGATTAAAAAAAAAAAACTCACCTTCGTTACTGTCTTTTGATGAGACCACCAGTGATCCATAGGAGTGCTCTGCACTGTTAACAAAAAAGTAAAAATAAAGAAGAGGCACTTGACCTGCCTAATATCTCACTATAATGATATATTCAACCATAAACAATCAAGTACATTTCATTTCGACATAGTAAAGCTGTAATCAAAGTTGTAATTAAAGAATGGCATTTCTTTAATGGGCCATCAAACAACAGCTAAGTGCTAGTGTGTTGATACAAAAAATTCCTACCACAATGACATGCAAATCTGTAACCCAAACTTCATTGTGCCAGGACAATGGAAACAAACTAGAAAGTTTGTAAGAAAAAAAAAAACTCAGTTGTTTACCAGTTGAAAGGCAAAGGCTTCAGTTCTGGAGGGTTTGCCTTGCTGACCTCCTTCCTCTTAGTAGTCATGTGCCTCTGTAAATTTATCACCTGGATCTTCATGGTTGGTTTGCGTTTGCGCCCACTTGTGCGAACCTTGACAGGGGAAATGACATCACTGTCACTATCAGGGACAAGACCTCCAGGCTCAGAGGTGGGAAGCTCACAATCACCATTATCCTCCTCTGGCACCTTACACTCAGGCTCAACAAGTGCAACAGGAGCCTCACTGGCACTTTCATCACAGATAACCTTTTGCCCATCCTTATGGCTCTCTGTAGCCTTGTTTGAGTTGTGATCGTCAATGTGAGTTTTTAAGTGCCTCGCAAGTGCCAGCTCCCAGTTGAATTTCTTGTTGCACTCAGGGCACTTGAAAACACTGCCTTCCATGTGCGTTTGCTTGTGTTCTGTGCGAGCTGACAAGGAGTGGAAGGTATCCCCGCAGATGACACAGCCATACTTGCGTCCAGTTTTGTGCGTGTGTCTGTGCCTGTCAAGGGACTGCCTGAAAGAGAAACGGCGACCACAATCATTGCAACGGTGGGGTCGTTCCCCTGTGTGGATGACCCTGTGGGCGATAAGTGAAGAGGCAAACTTAAACTTCTTCTCACAGTCTGGGCAGTCATGAGGTCCCACAGACACTTTGTGTTGGGAAAGAGCTGGGTTATTCTTGTTAACTTCTGGATGGATGATGTTTGTCAAGACATTTTCAACTTTTTCTTGTATTGCTTCTCCCCTTGCTTTTGTGTCCTCTTCACTGCTGGTCTCTATCTGCAAATCTTCATCCACTGTGTTACTATGTGTTGCTTCATAATGGTCTTCTCCAATAACAACCTCAATGTCAGCACTTGTGCCTAATTCAACCTCTGCATAATCTGTCACTGTAATTATTTCGACAGCTACATCACCCACATATGACACAGCGTGCATGTCATCACTGAGGTCTTGCAGTGGATGTGATTGGTTGAGTTGTTCTGTACTTTTTGCAGCTCTGCTTGGAAGAACAGCAGAGAGGGAGGAAAGGATGCTGTCACCCATGCTAGAAGGTGGAACTGTACAAAGAAGAACAAGAATTAAATTAGTTATTTAATAAACTTCTGTCTTTAATATAATACCAGTGATCATAGGAAGCAAGTTACCGTGTTGCTCTAAATGCCCATGGTGTTTGTGGTGCTGGAGCAAATTCTTCAGGTCTGTAGGCTCAGACACCGAATGCACACAATCCTCCAACATAGAGCATTCAGCTCCAAGCCAGGAAACGGTCTGCAGGAAAATGGATGAAAGCACACATTATAACAGATCCAACAGTTTAAAAAGAAACATTAACTAAATCCAGATTTTAACTTAAAAAAATATAGCAAGACCTGTAAGATGTATTACTGATCAGTAATATCTACTAACATTATGTCTGTTTTACTTGAATTCAAGCAAAGAGAAAAATGAGAAACTATCACCATCAATGATGAGGTAAGTGGAACACTGAACCTCACTAAGCTTGTACTCACAATCACAGTTCCTGATTCCTACATGGCACTGTTCTATATATTTATATATACTACTGTATGCATTATGTAGTATATACCATACAACTAGGAACTATCTACAACTGCTGTATGATGTACACTATTGTATGCAACTTAAACAATTATTTTCACACTAAAATGAAATGGACAGTAGTATTTTACTGAAGTGTGCAGACCTCAATTTAGAATTTTTATAACTTCAGTTTCTTTAGATCCACAATGAGAGAATTTGTTATATTTGAATTATTTTTAAAATGTTACTTATAACTGGACTTTTCTTCCACGATCATTGTTACATTACTGCTCGACTTGATTAGCACAGTAAATTAGCTTCAGGTGTCATTGAGCTAGATACCATAATTTTAAAACTTACATAATTTGCTTCAGTCTTTAATCACTAGTGGGACAACTGCTGTCATTCACAATGGATCCATACAGTAGTATTTTTAAGCCATATATGAATTTTGTCTGGAGAGGTTTCTTAAAAAGTCTTAAATCACACTGGCAAGCCTGTATAATTAACCTTTAACATTCATGTGCAATACACCCTAGAGTGGTATTTTTGGCATTGCCATCATAAGCCTCTAACCGTAATGTCATGTCATACTTCCCCTAATATTATGTAATAACAGGGTAGCAGTGATGTAATATGGATTAGATGACTTTTAGTTATTTCTTTATTCCCTCTTATGTGACATGTGACACGCTTGTTACCATTTTCTCAAAATGTCACACCTCACCTGTTCGAGGTCAGGAACTGGCAACAACTGAGCCAGTCGATAGATGAACTCCCAAAACAGCTTCTGTAAATCACTGTCATACTGAGGTCCATATTCTGCAGGAAAAACCTCCTTTGAAAAATAAAAGACTATGATAAAAACCATTTTACAGCATTACAAATACCAAAGCCCAGTATTTCATTACTCGACTATTTGTACCACATAACACCAATTGAATGTCTACAACTCCTAAGGGAACCTAGCTTCAAACTAAATGTAATTACTGCTTTTTTACAAATGCAAATAACATGCAAAATCACATGTTTATTTGGTGTCACAGAGGTATAAGTAATACTGCCTTACTGAGAAAAAATCTCTTCTCGCTTCAGGATCTTTGAGCAGAGTATGAATCAGCTCCAGAAAGTGAAATGCTACTTCTTCCTCTTCTGATTCTTTCATCTGCAGTATAGGAATAAACATTATACATGTTCACTGGTGGATATCTGCTGAAGTGGTGCTGATGATTTTGTGGGGCAGTCTATAACAGCAGTCATTTAAATAAATATTTACCTAAAAATAATAAAAACAGCTGAAATTTGACAATGTATAAAATCTATTAATGAAACGTTGATACACTTACATTGATCTCAGTGGGGTGCTGTGGTTTAATCTTGTCCAGATGAGACAGAATGAAGTCATGTTCCACAAGTGGTTCACTTCGGCACAACTCAAGGATATACTATTGAGGTTAAAAAATTAAAAACAAAATACTTATGGGATCATATATTGTGTCTTAAATATCTATCATTTGCTATATCTTACATAACAAATGTATGATGAATGCCTGGTCTTCTCCACTTATACCCACCCTAGCTCTTAATCCAAGATTAAGTTGTGTCTTGTGTTTGTACATGAGCAGCTCTGGGACCATGTCCATCACCAAAGAGACAAACTCTGCCACTTTCCAGTAATTCATGACATCTTGTTTCTTCACAGCCTGCCACATTGAGGCTGACATGAGCTGAAAAGGTGGGACCAAGAGGCGCAGTGACGCCACAGGTAAGGGGTTATCTGAAAAACAAGACATCAAACTGGTGAAGTTGAATAAAGTTCACCTACCTGTCCCATATCCTAATTCACCTGCTTTCTTGGTCTGACACCTGTCTCTACAGGTAAAAGTTATATGTCAAGTTCAAGAATAGTAGCACATTGGATTGTATGATCACAGGAAGTCAATCCAGGGCTGTTATTTACAGCTGTATTATCAGTCAGCTATTTCAGAACTCACTGTGTAACCAAGTTCATGTGACAATTGGCATGTTGAGTGTCCTAATGATATAACATTATGTAAAATTAGCCCAACAGTGATGCTGAAGAGTAACTAAATATTAAGAAAATAAATCAAGCGCCCATCTATGTACTTCTCGTCCAGTAGGAGGATCTTGCTGAGTGTCATGAGTGTAGGAACAACGATGTTTTGAATGCAGCCTTTATGGAAACACTGAGTGTATGTTCTGTATCCAAAATGTTCTCAAAACCAGTTACATTTTGCCATGTTTGTACGGCCTGCACAAGAAACTAGCATAGCACAATATGCATGCAAAACAAATTGTGATGTAGAACAGAGCAACATTACGTTACTATTCAGTAAGCTTCCTAACTGGGCCAATTTACCTAAAGTATCACGGACCAAAGTCAAAGTTAGCTAACGTTAACTGTTGTCAAGTTAACAAAAAGAATTTGCTTTTAGCTGACAAACTGCTGTGAAAACACCCGAGTCCATTTTCTCACACCGGTGTTGAAAAGTCTGACTAGCTGCTGTTAGCCAGCTAGCTAACTATAGCTGACTAATGTTAGCTAGTTGATACTGGATGAAAAACATTGACTAAGGTTGTTGTCCAGCTTAACTGCCAATGCTCCTATGTTAGAACACCACCTTCACTTAAACGTGTAAATAACCAAAATACAAATTTACATGGTGCCATTGGTGAACTTCTTGTCGTCGTCCAAGCCTTCTTCTTCTCTCACCCATTTCTGCATTAACATTATTCTTGTTACAGCCATCTGCTGGAGATTCTTTACATCACCCCTGTGCCCCCAACAGTAAAACAATACTGCTCTGGAATAATAAATACTTCCTGCCTTTTTAAGGACTTCAAAAAATAAACCTGCATGCAATACATATGAAAATTGGCATTTCCAAGCGTGTTCAGCATCTTCTTCTGTGTTTATTTTTTCTAGATTTATGATTTTTGAAATTTTGATTATTTCTGTTTAGTCTTCTTGGTGTTGTTTGTTTCTTTTCTTCAAATTGTTCTGATGGCATATTGTGAAGTAAATTTATTTTTCGATTTAATTTCTGCCTTATTGTGTTTTCACATAGTTTTATATTTGGCCCTTTACATGCTCCTGAATACTGCAGTCTAACTGTGGCCACTAGTTTGGTCTGTTTGTGGGTCAACAAGGAGATGGAGCTGTGATGTAGAGTCTGTCAGGATTGGAGCGTGAAGCTGCCGATAATGTTGTGGGTGAACTCAATTAAACAGCCAGACGAGGATAAGTAAAGAAACACCGTCTCTTTAATAAGAGCACTGAGAGCGAACAAAAAAAAAAAAAAACGATACGAGACACGGTTTAAATACGAAGCGCACTTACAGGTCGATAATACATTCCAGGGTCAGAACCAGCAAACACATACATCCAAGTAATCCAAAACGCGTTGTCCAAAAGGGAAGTCCAATAAGCCCATATACAAAGAAGCAGTCCCAGTTGGAAGGGCAAGACAATACACGGTGGTCAAAACAGAAATCCAGGGTCAGAAACTAATAAGTCAGGCAAGAATTAATGCTGGAGAGTCAGAGCTGGAGTCTAGAACAATCTGGCAGGTTACTGGTGGGAGAAGGCTGCTTATAATGTGGTGAAAACAGGTGCAAACAATCAGAAGAAGGTGAAAACAATGAGTTCAGAGTAAAGTAAAAAGTCCGAAATTGTGGTGAAACAAAAACAGGAAGCAATGTCAAACTAAAAGCACAAAAACGGAAACAGGCGGGACAGAATCATGACAGAGTCAGACACAAATGGGTGATGGGAGATTCAGATTAAAGGAGTCATACCTTACTCCAGGTAATTTTTGCTGTCTGGTTGTACTGACGTTTCAGGTACTTGTACTTAGTATGTATTTATTATTAGATTATAAGATTTTGAATTCATGCATTTACTATCTCATTACACACTTTGGGGCTGTTTAACCATCATCTACCACGATCAACCTCAGGAACAGGTAATAGAGACAAAATAATTATATTTTGTGAAATTTTCTTTCACCAAGAGAAAATAAAAGAATTACAGTCAGAGACGCAGCAATTTTTCATTAGTACTCCCCAGAAGCATGTGACTGTATTGATCCAGGGCATACTACTTAAGAGCTTAGCTGCTAGGCACACATTTGTGCCCATTTTGTGTGCTCAGTTAAACCAGTGTACACCTTCAGTTTGCCCAAGTGTTTTGTTCTATTAAACGCACATAGCTAAAAGCGTTTGAGTCATTTTCTTGTTCACAACATACAACAATTCTCATGCCATTTTCCCAGAGTCAACTGCTTATCATTATTGGAATTACCAGTGTATTATTTGTAATTTTAGGCCACCTGTGGCAGTGACGTTGCACAGTTAACTGAAATATTGGACATCCAACACATTTTTGCCAAATAAATAAGAGTGTAAATGTATAACCTGGAACATGCTGTTATTCAGAGTGTGTTATTCATCGCTGTTATTCTTTAACTTTGAAACTGTAATCTTAAAGACTGCTCCAAATTTCACACTTTGTGGTCCCATTGTAATACAAGTCTGACAAAGTGTTTAATAATTTACAGCTTCATTCTTCTATCAAATATTTAATCAATCAAATTGTGACTGTTTAATCACCCTTTGGTCCAGCTTGTTACAACCCTCTGACATGCCAGCTCTGTTGTGGGGTTGCAGGTGGGGTTGTTTTAAAAGGCCACCAGCCAAAGGGTTGGGATTAGTTTTTTCCTACTGTAATGTGAGGAAGGTTAATCTAGCCACAGGGGTTGCAAGCCAGTGACTTCTGTGCCGGTCCCAAGGCCGGATAAATAGAGAGGGTTGCGTCAGGAAGGACATCCAGTGTAAAAACATACCACATTTAAACATGCGAATCATCAGTGTGAACTCCATACCGGATCGGTTGAGGCCCGGGTTAACAACGACCGCCACCAGTGCTGTTGACCTACAGGGTGCTGGCGGAAATTGGACTACTGTTGGTCGATGAAGGAGAGGAGGTAGAAGGATTCGTAGACAGAGAGAGAAGAGGAAAGGCAGGAGTATAGGTCTGAGAATAGGGACTCTTAACGTTGGCACAATGACAGCAAAAGGTAGAGAGCTGGTGGACATGATGGAGAGAAGGAAGGTAGATATACTGTGTGTGCAGGAGGCCAGGTGGAAGGGTAGCAAAG
>NW_018127931.1:4531988-4533021 GCF_001952655.1 Monopterus albus | reverse complement strand
CCTGTATTGACAACATTGTGCCCACCATACAAGTCAGGAGGTTCCCCAACCAGAAGCCCTGGATAAACAGTCAGGTACGCCACATGCTGTGTGCTTGCTCTCTTGCATTCAGTTTAGGTAATGTGATGGAGTACAAAGCTGCAAAGTACAGACTGAGGAAAGCCATCACAGTGGCCAAGAGGCAGTAGAGAGAGACGCTGAGTGGCTTCTATTCTACTGCTGACTCTGGGGGGATGTGGCAAGGCCTGCAGCACATCACAGACTACAGGACCACCACCAGCATCATCAGCCCCACAAACAGCTTGCTGGATGACCTCAACACCTTCTACACCTGCTTTGATACCTCCAGCTACAGCAGAGAGAGGAAGCACACACACCTGGACCACCCAACCCCCACCTCCCCTCCACTAACTGTCTCATCAGGCCAGGTATGCACAGTCCTGAGGAAGATATGCCTATGGGCAATATGCCTAACAGCCCAACAGGGCCACCACTGGGTCTGCACCCCACCCTCTGTGACTGGCTCCTGGACTTTGACCAGCAGGCCCCAGTCTGGCAGGATTGGCAATAGAACTTCAGTCAGCATCGCTACAAACATTGGCACCCCACAGGAATTTATCCTTAGTTCTCTACACCTTGTTCACCCATGACTGTGTCGCCTCCCACAAGGACAACATCATCCTGCACACCACAGTGATAGGTCGCATCACTTGTAGGGACGAAGCAGCCTACAGGAGGGAGAGGGCCAGTCTGGTGTCATGGTGCAAGGACAATAATCTCAGCCTCAATGCAGACAAGATGAAGGAGATGATAGTGGACATGAGGAAGGAGAGGAGATCTCATCAGCCACTGTTCATCTGAGAGCTTGAAGTGGAGAAGGTGAGCAGCTTCAAATACCTGGGCATCCACATCAGTGAGGACCTCACTTGGACACTTAACACCACACAGCTGGGATCCTGAGCAACTTCTACAGCTGTATCGTCGAGAGCATCTTGACCAGCTGCATCACTGTCTGGTATGGCAGCACTACTGC
>NW_018127931.1:4522896-4531937 GCF_001952655.1 Monopterus albus | reverse complement strand
GAGAAGATCACCAGGACTCCACTGCCCTCTCTGCAGAGCATCTACCACTGCAGAGCCCGCAGGAAAGCTGCCTCCATCCTCAAAGACTCCACCCACCCCCAGCATGGACTTTTCACACCTCTACCCTCAGACCGGAGGTTCAGAAGTATGAAATTCAGGACCTCTAGACTGAAAAACTCTTTTTTTCCAACTGCCATCAGACTCAAATAGCTGACAGGAGTTCACAAACAGGAATTACTTCATGTAATTCCACCTGTACTGTTTACATGCTCAGTTGCACATGCATAATTACACACCCGCTACTGACTATTGGCACATACAGCTCCGATGCAGCATACATTATCTCTTATTGTGTGCTTGTTATATTTTTATTATATTTCTTTTCACTTGCTGTTTGAAGTACCATTAGTTTTTGTGCTACTATTTATCTACCTTATATTTCACTTGTGTTGTTTGGCATTCAGTGAGGATGGCAAAGTAATAATTGCATTGTACAGGGAAACACGTTTCCTTACTGTGCATATGTGCCCTTTGAACCTTGAACATGTTGTAAGTCCATTTGTTTAATAGGTAGCAGGACAGAGATCTATTTAAAACTGGGTTCTGTTCTGTAATTTTAATGTGGAATAATTCTTATGGTTGTCTTCCTTTTTTCTTTCTTCAAAGTGTTTTGTATTAGAGTTTGGATTTCACTACCTAAATTTGGTGTTTATTACATACACTTTGCACTCAGAGTGAGAGAAAACGGGGTAAACAGTGGCCTTCAGTTTATTTTTGTTTTGAGTCCTGTCAAACCTAGCATAGAAGTTATTAAGGCTGTCCAGGAGGGTGACTTCATGGGAGACTGTGATTGTTGATTTATTCCTGTAGTTTGTGACTGCCTGGATTCCCTGCCACATGCCACGTGTGTTGTTATTCATATAATAGCTCTCCAGTTTTTGGAAGTATGCCCTCTGCAGCTCTGATGGGCTTCTGTAGTTCATACCAGCTTTCCTGTACTCCGCTTGGTCCCCTGCCTTGAAAGCTACCCGCATCTTCCTGATTTTCTGTCCACATTGAACCAGGGGTTTTGGTTGGGGAAGACATGCACAGTTCTAGGTGGGGCACGTATGGACATGCACCGCTGATGTAACTGCTCACAGTCTCTGCATATTCATGGTTATTGTCTGCAGCCCCTTTGAAGATATTCCAGTCTATGGCCTCTAGACAGCCCTGCAGGCTGGCCTGTGCACAGTCATTCCAGGTGTTAACAGTTCTCACTGTTACTGGTTTTGCCTTGAGCCATTGGTGTAAACCAGCCTGAGCTGGATTGCTAGGTGGTCAGATCTACCAAAATGAGGTTTAGGTTCTGCCGAGAAAGCGTTTCTAATGTTACTTTAACATTGGTCCAGTGTTTTGTTTCCTCTAGTGGGAAAGTCAAACTGATACAGTTTAGGCACATTTTTCCTGAGATTGCAGTGATTAAAATCTCCCAGAACAATAATAGCAGCATCAGGATATGTGTTTTCATGCTCACTGATCATGCTGTGCAACTTAGTGCAGTGCCCTCCCTGGCTGAGGGGGGGAACATATACCACACTTACAATGATGCATTGCATTTCTCTGGGCAAATAAAATGGCCTTAAAATATTCCACATCTTCAGAACAGAATTTGGAGATAATCTTACTGTCGGTGCACCTGGACTGTTTGACGAAGGCAGAAATTTCTCCTCCGTGAGTCTTGCCTTTTTCTGTGGCACTTTGGTCCTGAACTGAACACAGAGTAGCCATCCAGAGAAATCGCCTCATCAGGTGTCCCACCACTCAGCCATGTCTCACAAAAACACAGCAAGGAGCAGTCCTGTATCTCCCTTTGTGTAGAAATTCAAGCGCGGAGTTCATCCATCCATCGCTCCTAAGCCTATATGCATCAAATCAAAACAAACTGACAAAGTACTTTTCAGATCAAATGTAGTGTTATGATTTACTGGAGAAGTAGGACCCAGTGTGCAGACAAGCCAAGGGCAGGTTCAAGGTGAGTTTTAATAAATAATACAGGACAAGAGACGAAAGGGGAAAATACAAGGGCTTGACCTGACACAGTAACAAAAATACAGACTAAGGCGAACAACAGGACAGTTCAGCCAGGGAGCTATGACAAACCAACTCAAACTAACACTCAAACAAAACTGAAGAAACAAACCAGGAATCCTTAATGACCAGTAGATACAAAACTCAAAGGGAAACAGTCTGAAGGTTTCAAGAGCAGGAACAAACAAGAGACGGATACAGAGATTACAGAAAGACACAAACTGGCAGGGTGTGGTGAGCGGCTATAGCAAACAGAATGAACCAGCAAGAGGCAGAGGGAAAGGAGAAAACAGCAGCAGACCAAAGCTGATCTGTGTGGAGGGATAAGGAGACTGTTGTTGCTATGTTATGTCCCATGAACTCAGGTTTGAGTCTTGGTGACTTGTGAAGTTCCTCAAACTAATACCATGAAACAAAGATAAATTCCATATTCTTATGTGTTCCGCATTTTTTAGGGCCCCTGACTGGAAAATTCAAACCACCACTAACCACTAATATCTGCATAAGGTAGTGGACTGAACAGACAACATTCATGTTTAGCATGCTAACATTTACTAATTAGCACCAAACACAAAGCATGAAGTTGCTGAGGCTCATGTGGAACACAAATGTCTTGACCATGGTAATCTATCCAATAGTTTTTGAGATATTTCACTCAAAATCTCAAGCAACTTCAAGGTTGCATTTAAGGAAAAGTCAGGAGATCCCCAAGGTCAGTAGGATACATCATCTAGGAACCACGAATATCTGTAAATTTCCAGCAAGTCATGCAAATGTCACGAAGAGCTATTTTGCAGGACGAGTGAAATACTGGGTCACTATATGAAAAATTAGGGGATCATCTTCTGGGCACAGTAAGTATCTGTATTAAATCCCAAGTCACACCAGCCAACAGTTATTAAGAAATTTTACAAAAACAAAAGTGCTTTTTTAATGATGCTTGAGTCAGGTGAACACCAAAATCAGTAGGGTTCATTCACTGGGGACCATGAATATCTGTACAAAATCAGAAGTTAAATAAATTCAGGGAAATGAATAACTGAAGGACAAATAAATGTGGTTTCAGTGTCAGTACTGGCACTATATCAGGCCTCAACAACATGGCAAGTTAGCTTTGGATTCAGACTTGGAATGTTTGTCTTAAGAGGTGCAGTCAGATGGGAAAAAGTCAGCAAACTGAGCCAGTCAAGTTATTTACTGTACATTAAGGCTTACTTTATATTACTGGGTGTAATGTTTCCTCCCAGTCATTCTCACCTAACAGGAAGTACCAGTATTTATTATACAGTAACAGGTTGACGGTGTGATTATTTAGACAGTGGGTGAAAAGTAATACTAATGTTGTGGACTTTGAGCAATGCTCAATCAAGGTTCATCCAACACTCCGGTAAGTGTTTAGAGAAAGAAATTATTCATGTTTAATGGTAGAAATTTACACTTTACTCTGTTACCTGCAGTTTCTATTTGACATCCATTGAAGTAACACTGTTCTACCTGTTAAAATGTTTTAAAAGACTAACATATCACTTTAAAACTATGAAAATCAGGTCAAAATGAAGAATCTGGTTGGGTATTGTGGAATCATCTTCACATGTCTCTTAATATGCACAGAACAGTCTAAGGTAAAAATAAAAACTCACCTCCTTTTGAATATCTCCCTTCACAACTTTCTTTAATATAGTTCAGACAAAAACAAATTAAGTCTCCTCCAGTGTTTATCTTTAAGTTGTGTATTTTCACTAAATCAAGTCTTAACTTAAAATTGCCTCTGGTATTACTAGAAACAAGGAAAAGCAGTTTTCCCTCAAGGTATGGAGCAAATTATTATTGCTTACAGTATACTTGCAATTTAATAATGTACTTAATATGCAAGGTATAAAGAACCATATAGACTATTCATATTAAATTTTGGTCTTCCTCTTGTTTTTTTCTTGTCATGTAAACTTCATGAACAGACTGCACACAGATTAAGGCTCTTTCACCACAAGCATCCAGTGGAGTTTATGTCATACATCCTCCTGGAGCTGAGACCCCGTTCAAGGTATGAGAGATGGCATGTTATGTACAAAGCAGTTTATGCTTGTAAGAGTTTACTAAAGCCTCACATTCTTAATTACTGTTACTGTTACTTCTGTTGGAAGCTGTTTGTTTTGGCATGACAAACGTTTCAGATTTGTTATTCTGAAATGTTTAAAAAAAAAAATTTAAATCATTGTGTAACACCAGCTCCTAAAGTGGATGTGCTTGTAGTCAACATGGTTTTTTCTTTAAACACATCCAGAATATACTGCTGTTTGATATGTCACCGGCCTTAGAAAACATATTTGTGGCTTTTGTTAGAGCAGATACAACATATTTTTAATCTTCACACTTTTGGTATTATGTTTCTGATTTTGTAAAATGTTAAAATAGGCACTACCCTGCAAGCTCTTGAGAAAAATATAGGATACGCCATCTGTCAAACTGAGGTGTGAAGTAGAAGATTTATGGCCCTTGATGACATCACACTTTTAGCACATCAAACACCCCCACCCTACATTTATTATACATTTATTTTGGAAACAATGCTATGTTTATTCCTTCCAAAGAGATAATTGAGAAAAATTTGTTATTTTAATGGGGCAGTGTTGTATAGTGGGGTTGATTTAGCGCTTGTGTGTTTAGTTGTTACTAAGGAATTAAGTTAAGGAAATACAAGTGATACCCCTCTGGAGAAATGTGGAAAAATAGATAAAAAAAAAACAAGTGAAAAAAGATCATGGATTTTTTTCCCCACCTAATGAATGGTATATTGGAGCAGTGCCTGCATCCCCTGGGTATTTTCAAACCCTATAAAAGTAAAAGTCCTTTAACTTGGAGCTTTTGGCTCTGTGCGGACAACATGTTACCAGTTGTGGAAGTGGTGATTAAGAAGCCAGATACAAGTGCAAAAGGTACCATGCCCCTGGATGTGTTCCTGCCTTATAGGCCTCTGAATTTGAATTCTGAACCAGGGAACTATTGCTGTCTGAATGAACCGCCTGTGAAATGCTACAGCCTGGGGGAAAGAGACTGTAGGGTTGCTGCTACACAAGCCCATGGAGAAGTGGGTAGAGGGTGGGTAGAGATCACTGGTGGTTTTGTGAGATATATTTTACCTGGAGCCCCCACCATGGTGGTCTTTAATTAACATTGCATGAGGAGGGGGGTAGAAGAAAACATACAATGGAAAAATGGTACTATGAGCCATGCTATTATCATGCATAAGGACGGGTTGGTTCACCAGACAAACATCTGGGGACTATTGCCAGTTGTAGGATCACTGTGAGGTGTTTGTGGGTACCACTTGTAACGAAAGGGAATTGGGGAGAGATTGCTGCTCTACATTATTTGATTTACAGAAATGAACCCTTACATCTACCAATCTTTAGAGAGTTACACATATCAAAAATTGTTGACTAAATATTCCAAAATCTTATTTATGGGGAGAAACACCTGCTTTTATTCCAAATTTTAAATTTATTTGGTTTTAATCCTTACCTCTTAACAAAACTATTAGGCTGAACTTCCTTAAAATTAAACTATGATGGGGGAGACACGTGCCTTTCCCAAAATTCAAATTATTCAACAACACTTCCTCAAAAAGCCAGAGTATACTGGTTCCTAAAACCTCTCAGTAGAGTAACATCTGAAGGTATAAGGAGGTAGCTGCCTATAACTGAAGCTGTTTCCAAACAGTAACAACCTGCAAACAGCTGCTTTTCCATAGAAGTACTAGAACATACACACACCCTATTTTTTGAGCTTTAAGTCACGTCTTAAGATGATAATTCACAATTGTAACATTGTAGGTAAGACAAAAAAAAAAAAAAAGGAAAAGCATACCAGGGGCTCTTTGACATGTCTCAGTAATTTAAAAAATTGTTTAATAGCCTGGCAGCTGGTTTTAACATGTCTACTGGACTCTCTACCCAGGTGCACTGTGAGATGCAGAAAGATGAAGGCTGGACAGTGTTTCAGAGGCGCAGTGGAGAAGCAGTTCGTTTTGACAGGAACTGGGATGAATATAAAAATGGATTTGGCTCCCTCAAGGGTTAGTAAAGTATTACATTGCAGTATTAATTGCTGTGTGTATCATTTGTAATTATTATAAAGCCAGAGAAAGTCTAAAACTGTTTGCACTGGGCTAAACTCAACACACAAAACCCCAAAATGAATTTAAATATCCCATGGCATCAGTAGTTATTTTTAAGCCTGAGGGGGTTGTTTTATTAGGCTAAATCCAATGTCTGGTGACTGTGACACACCTTAATAAACCCACAGTGAAAATAAATATAAAGGAGTTTGTTTCATACAAAAGCACATACAGAATCTACAGGATTAGGGATTCAGTGAACCTTTACAGTAACAGACTATTTTTTGTAGTGACACTAGCAGGAAAAAAACCCTCTTACCACCTGCTCTCCTGCAGGATGTTAATGAACAAATCTAGGGTAACATAGCGCAGCTTTCTGCAATGTGATATGTACATTTTCTACCACACTGAAATGTATGTGAATCACACTGTTGTGTCAGCTATGCCTGCAGGAAAGTACTGTGTAATCAACAGCTACTTCATTTCCTATACCACAAACTGAATGTTTGAAATTTCCCCAGACCCTAAAGTCTTGCCTGATTTACATGCACAGGTAACATTAAAAACATAAAATACTGCAGCAATGAAAGCTGTTATTTTAAAGGATTAAACTCTTTGCCATGAAGCCACACAAACCTAATTCTTCCTATGGATTTGAAAGGTGGTTTAAATGAACACATCCTCCAAGCAGTTTTATGTACTGAAGAAAGGATTTGTTTGTTTCTGTTAAGTTGTACAAAGACACATCAGATCGATGTAAATAATTTCTTTATGTTATGCTGATTCTCTCAGAGGACCACTGGCTTGGACTGAAGAAGGTTTTCTCTCTAACCAAGAACAAGGCCAAGGAGTGGATCTTGAGGATCGATCTGTGGGACTATGAAGGTGGCACTGCATTTGCCGAGTACAGAAATTTTAGAATAGACAACGAAGAAAAGGCTTTCAAACTGCACGTCGGGAACTACAGTGGAAATGCAGGTACTTTATGATTTTTACTGGCTTTTTTCTTCGCTTTTTATATAGACAAAAATCATTCCATTTGTTAGAATTTTTAATTGCTGAAACTTTTTGCTTTACCCGAGTGCTCTTCTCACTGCTAACTGTACTTTGTCTTGTTGTTACATATTAAAAGGTGACTTTTTCAGACCACAGTAATACTGATAGCGCGCAAAAACTACAACAGTTCCTGTTTTGTGTTGTAAAGCAATCTAGTAGCTCTAAATCCAACCCTAAAGTTGGAGAGCAGTTACACACTGAGTTTGTAATGCATCAAGATTAATGATGTCCTCATTTACACATGGCAGGCTATGCATGGATGCTTTTAAAGTGAGACTATGCCACCTTTGAAAAAAATGGCTGACACGATTAAATATGGCAAAGCATATTTCTCCTCTGTCAAAAAAAAAGCTGGATTCATAAGCAATTAAACACACCTGCTTTGCTCAATTGAGTTCAGTCAGGGGTTTGACTACTACTGTCTGGTGGCTAATGATAATCCAGACAGACTTGTATAACTGATATCACTAAGTAATTACTTTTACTGAGTATCACTTCTGTGTACTTGTGCTTTACCTACCAGCCACAGCTAAATGGTTAATTAATCAGAATTCATATTTTGGAGGGTTAATTCCAATGAATTAATCAGAATTAAGCACCATCCAGTCATATTGGCTTTGTAACAAGATGGAAGTAGGTGTCAGTGCATTGCATGGCCCATTGAATGGAACATTGACCTTTAAAAAACACTCAGATGGAACTATTGATAGTCATGTCTTTCTCTGCAATTTCTCCTGTAACGAATTTTTGTACCTTGAGGTCTGAGCTAGCGTTGCCCAAACTGTTAGCAGCCTGCCTCGTCATGGCCCTAAGATGTATCTGGTTTCATCTGACCAGCTGAATAAACTGCATGTTAAGAATACAGTCTTTGATAAAGATGAAGATGGGCTGGATGCTGAAGTGAGACATACATTATATTGGATCAGAAAGGGATGCTTCCTGATGAAAAAATACTATATGCTTTTACAACATTACTTGAGCCTGCAGAAACAAAAAGAATTTAGACTGCTACTCCCAAAAGAGCCTAAAGATGCTACGCCCCCTGCAGGCACCTATGCTGTTGTCCCTGCAGGTGACCCTGGGAATGACAGGGGAACCGCTGCTGGACTGCTCCTTGCAGGCATCCCTGCTGGAGCCCTAAAGAATATTATGCATCAAGTTTTGAAGAACATTCACCCTTGTTATAAGAGGAAAGCTGAATATATTTTGCAAGCGTTACAGAGATCGGACTGTGCTTGAAACAACTGTGGGGAGTTTTTTCATATGGATCAACCTATTCCTGGCTCACACATTTATGATTTAATTCTACACTGTGGCTAATATTAAATTCACCTACAGACCACTAGGATGGGACATATTTATGCAAACACCATGTGACCTGAACAATCCAAATGGTGTGATATCTAACCGTGATGCTAAAAAGACTACTGAATGCCTCAAACCTGGAAACATGGAGTATGAACTGAGATACAGGACACCCAAGAGAAAAAAAAACCTACTGTAGACGTTTTGCACCCCAATCTGACCAAGCATACTGTATGCTGAAGCAACATCTGTATATGAGTCTTCAACAGGTCCTGTGGAGACCTCCGAAGTGAAGAAAAGAGCTAGAAGAAAACTGTCTCCTAAGTGGTTACAATATAAATGAATTTACAATATAAATGAAAGTTTCTGGAGAATTTCATAAATAATTTATTTGAAAATCATCATCTCTTTGTGTGTTTTTTTTTTTTTTTTTTAAAAACAAAACATTTCCATGGCAAAGGGGAACCCTTAAAAAACCATTTTAAAAAAACGGCAA
>NW_018127931.1:4516894-4522848 GCF_001952655.1 Monopterus albus | reverse complement strand
AATAACAAGTTGTGTATGCAGTCAAATCGACCATCCTGGGACGTTATGAACATTCTTCATTTAAACTGACATTTCATTACTGGTAAAACAGAGAAAAAAAAGTCTATAGACTAATACTTTTAGGAATTACAGTATGTCACTGTATGTGTAAATATAGACAATGTGCCCTGCTTCTACAGTCAATGAGGAAAGACCTCTGAAGCAGCTAGGCTGATGCAAAATACACCATAGGATAGAAAAGAGACAAAACAAAGAGTTGCCACCCTATCAGGAAGACACAGCCTTGTAGAAATAGGTGCTTGACCCAACTTGAAGAGCTGGAGAATATAAAACTAATCACAAATTGGTTATAAACAGTACTGAAAAAAACCCACACACAAAACAGTTTAACATCAGAATCAACACTGAATGAATGTAAACGACAATGGAGGTTGAATGTTGGAAAAGGATGGTAGTGGTTGGAGCAGTACTCTGATTACTTGAGTAAAAGTAGAAATACTTAGTTACATATGAAAGTCACATGTTCCAAGTGTTACTTGAATACATCATAATATGCTCTCTCTCCTGTGCATGCATAACCCTAAAAACAGCAGGATAGAGGAAGTCCCTTCCTCTATCCTGGTGGAAGCAGCAATAGTGGAAGGATCTCTTCCTCTATCACTGCTTTTGCCTCATCAGTTGTTTAACTCACCCTGGTTACGGCAATGTGAGATGGTTTGTTATCGTGGGGGACATATGGTCCATAACAAATATGAATACACCTCGCAAGTGAACTGAGGAGAAGGAAAACACAAAAAACGACACTAAAATGAATACATAAATATGGTTACAAAAGAGACAAAACAGGAGAACTGTCCATCCATCCATCCATTTTCCTCTGCTTATCCAAGACCAGGTCGCAGGGGCATATTACTAATAGACCTATGCTAAAACAATACAGATAGCTGCTTGTAGGTTATAGTAAATGTACATGGTTACTTTCTGCATTTGTTGATAACACAGAAAATTCATACTACAGATATGATATCACAGGGTAATCACTGAAAGCCTAGTTAGCTACAGTAAATGGTGTCAACACCTTGGGGTTGACCTGGGACTTCCAGTGCTGGTCATTTTGGCTTGAGCTACCATTACAGAGAATGATGGTTAACCATAGTTGGAAGAGGGGAAAAGTGGAGAAAAATTCAGGGCTTAAGGCTACTCTTGGTTTGGATGTGTTCCTACATGATATCTCGCTGATTCTCCATGTGACCATTGGGCTTAAACAGCACCTGAAAAGGAGGATCGTAACATGGTGAGGTATAGAGAAAAATATGCTGACAAAATGCTGCTGGGACCTTGAGTGCTCCTACTCTCCAGGAGCTTTATCTACAAGCCACCCCTGAAGGACAGTTTGGAAACCCACATGGAAGTCTTTTGTAACTCACTGGGGAAAAAGGCCATTGATTGGCGACCGCATAAGACCATGGAAGAGTAGCTGGAGACCTACAGTATAAACAAACTGCATGTGGAATCCTACAGCCTGGGGGAAAAGATGTTGCAATCACCACTACACAAGTCCAGGGAGGAGCGGGTGGAGGGCCAAAGGTAGCCCACATATGGAGCACCATCGGACGGGTAAAGACTGGCTGATTACCGGTGGATTCCCTGGACCTACACTACAGGCCGCCTGGATGTTTGTGGTCTGATCGCTTGTAATGCAAGGAAAGTTGGGGAGAGACACGAGTGATCACCGCTGCGTTTAATGGACTTACTCTTTATAACATAATAGAATTAATCTCTCTACTTTGAAGGATGTTGGTTTTTGTTAAAACCTCTGCATGCTGCATGGCTGTTAAAAAAGAGGGTTTCTAAATTATTTGATTTGTTTAATATTATACCAATTCTGAAAAGAAAATTAATTTGGCTTTAATTTTTACATCTATCAAAACTATTTCGTCTAAACGTCCTTGAAATTAAACTATGTTGGGGTGGAGCAGCTGCTTTTCCTAAGTATATGTAGCAGAAATGACTACATTTATGAACATTAATATTAATATTTAATACCTTGGACAATACTTAGACAATGCACCAGATAGTTTTGAGTGCTATCACACTGCGATTAAGTCAGTAAGAATAATTAATTCAGTCTTGATCTGAAAGCAGTGAGAGTATAAAAATGCACCACCTGTCAAAAACCTGTTCCTAGCTAACACCTCCCTTTGATTTATGGTCCTGGGATAAGTCACACTTCCAAGTCTAAGGCCCACCCACATTTGACACCTAACTTCTGCCTAGATCAAAAGTCCAAACCCCACTTCACTTTTCTACAATGGAACATTTTGTTATAGGTTTTATAACAGTATTATTAGATTTTATTGGGGTTTCCCACACTGCAGAATATGACAGAAGGCCAACTACATACCATAAAGTCTAGCACCTCTTGTGATCACATGGGGGATAACATGGTGTTAAACCATGCCCTACTTGGCAAAATGGCTGCTGAGGGGAACACATTAGATTAGATTCAATTTTATTGTCATTACACATGTACAAGTACAAGGCAATGAAATACAGCATCTAACCAGAAGTGCAATAAGAGCAGTTAGAGAAAACCCTAAACTAACCAATACAGTGGGGGAGAAACATCTGCTTAATTGTTTAATTTTGTGATGAAACATTACATCTATCATCCTTACATCTATCAAATATTTAAAGAGAAACAAACTATGTTTTCAGAGTTGGTTGTCAAGTTTATTGGAAAACCCTAATAAACCCTAATAAAACTAATTTTATGTGCGATTCCTAGTCTGTGGCGGTGTCACTTGGTCCTATTCCCATGGGAAACCCAAATAAAATTCTTTAATCTTTTTATGAATGTAATTATGTGCCATAAAACAATATGCCCCTTTTATTTAGAAGGAATTGAAGTGCAAAAAAGTAGGCGGGGCATTACATGTGATGTCACGTGGATCATACATCTTCAACTTCACACCTCAGTTTGACATGAATTGCCTCTACTCACAGTTAACGTCTGTCAGTCTTCAACCTGAATTAGTTTATTTAGTTTAACAGACCTCTGCTGTTGTTAAAAAACTATTAAAAACAAATCAAAACATGCAGCTGCACTGGGTGACTTTTTTCTTCATTACAAAACACAAGTCCTAAATATTTGTTGAAAGTATTGCCCCAAAAGCTTCAAATGACCTTTTTCCAGCATCTGAAGTGATCTGAAGTAAGCAGGTGCCTGCCTCAGGAGCTGTTGATTCAGTTCTAGGGGAATCATCAAGACTGTTCTCTGCACTTCCATCTCTGTCTGGTTTGGCTCAGCAACCAATCAGGACAGGAACAGATTCCCACAGTCAGTCAGGACTGTGGAAAAAAATCATCGGTGCCACCCTGCCCTCCATGGAGGACCTGTACACCTCACAGGTTAAAAGGAGGGCAGAGAAGATTTCTGCAGACCATTCACATCCTGAACTCAAATTCTTTTAAGTCCTACGCCCTAGACGGTGCTACAGATCACTGACGCCAAAACAACCAGACATATAGACAGTTTCGTCCCCCAGGCCATTACCCTCATGAACAGTTAGTCTAGGTTTTGCTCTTTTAACTTTTGCTTTCTCAGGGTTTTCATTATGCTTAAGCAAAAAAAAAGAAAAAAGAAAAAAGAAACCTTATGGTTAAGGCACAAAACAATATGGTTCTGCGTGAAAACCCTGTGCTTCTCATACAAACACCAAAATTGTCTGTATAAGATCCTAAAAGTACTTTACATAACATCAGCATTTGATGCCCTGGGAATGAGGATAGGCTGGATTATCTGGAGAAATGAAGGAGAAGTCATATTATCACAATGACTTGTGGCATATACCACTATTAGCAAAAGTTACATTTTAAATTGTTTCCAAATCTGTTCAAAGGTGACGCCATCCATGGTGACCAGCCAGGTATGGACCAGAATGGCTATGGCTTCAGCACTATTGACCATGACAATGACGGCTGCTCCCCCTGCATTACTCCTGACATTGCTCTAAATGAATGTTCCTCTTCAGAAGATGCTGCTGCTTGGTGGTACAGTCGCTGTGGCTCTGCCAGTCTAAATGGTCAATGGCACCCTGTTGGTGACAACATTGGTTGGGTGTCAGGCCTTCACTGGGGAACCTGGAAACCTTCTTATATGTCTTATTCTGCCAAGGCCAGCAGAATGATGATCAAGTCTGTGTGAAAGGAAGTAGTCTGCCCATGTTTAACTTTTGAGGCAAATTTGTAATTTAAAACATTGGGCTATGGAAATAAATTTTAACCTGAAGATGGTGGTTGTCTTGCTTATTTCACATTTCCTGGGTGTGTCTGTCTTTGGAGAGTATTTATTCTTTTCAAATATCTGCATGTCAGCACCTTAGAATAAGTTTAGGAGAAGATGTAAAATAGAAATTAAGACCCAAATCATTTGCATCTCACCTGGAAAGTGAACAAGAGCAGACAACAGGTGCAGGAGGTGGTGAAGGCTCCACCATAAGTGACCTGAGCTCCCACAGAAGCAACAACAATTCAAGTTTAGATGGTCCTGTTAGGGTGATTTTTATTTTATACACTTAAGAATGGTTTTATTTTATAGCACACATAAGTTTACATACTTATATGTCACAGATATGCTTATATAGTTATGAATATCACTATATGTGTTCACTTAACCACTGGTCAAATATTTGCTGTGTGAGTTACTGAAACACTAATGCAACATCATAAGTCTGGTGCACTGAGTGGTTTTCCAAGGACTAATCATCCCACAGGTTTTCATTAGATTTGTTGCCTTTTCCTAAAAGAGCCCATTATTCCCTCTGCTCCTTGAAGCCAGGGGAGTTGAGGTTTGATAAGATACTAAGAAGCGTTGTGGGCTGTGCAAAGTGTCTGTTTCAGGACAAGGTCGCGCCAGGGACGAGATCGGACCAGAATGGGGGACCAATGATGGGAGAGTTAAGTCTAAACCACAGCTTCTCCCCAACAATTTTGGACCAATCAGATAGTAGAACCTTTTCATACAAATATTGTATACCAACAAGTTGAGGACAGTCTTTCCTGTTTATCCTAAACAGTGGAGATCCATGTGCACATGCTAATTTTGATACGTTAATGCATAATAAATTTCACATTGAGAAATATATATCCTCTTATTAGTCTTCTCTTTTCAATATAAAACGAACAAGCACCACAGTCCCAAATAACAACCTATCAATTCTAATCATAAAACAAAGTAAATACAAATTAAAACTATAAACACAATTTTGACACCCCTGTCTCTTGTCCTTCTCTGTCCTACATTTCCCCTCCCAGGACACAGAAGTCACGGTTTTAAGATTTAATGCAACTGCGCAATTAAGATCTTTGCATTACCTGCCATTTTCAGAGAAATATAGGTTGAGAGTGGTCTGTTTTACACTGAAGTAAAACAGTCCATCAGGTATTGCAGACCTCGACCCCACTGGCAGGAGCAAACAGTGTAAGCTGGGGCCCTGTCAATGAATCATGGATGAGGTGGAAATTTGAAGGCTGGCTGAAGGGTGCTCACTCTAATAGGTTTTATGCAAAACACATGAAAAGTAGGATGTACCCTAAGAGATCTAGGAAGCTTGAGTTGTACTGTTACAGGAGTCACCACCTTGTAGATGGGAAATAGCCCAGAAAACAAGGTCCTAACTTCCTGCATTCAATCTTGAGGGGCAGGTCCTTAGTAGACAAACATACCCTCTCTCCCACTTGGTAGGCTGGAGCTCTAGAAGAATGTTGCCATTTAACACTGTGTAGAACTCAGTAAAGTAGTCCTGGACCAGGCCCAGGTGCGACAGCAATGTTTGATGAGAGCTTGGACTGAGGTACCCCTGTCTCCTCTTCTTGGGCATAGAAAAGTGGGGGCTGGAATCCATAGGCAGCCTGAAATGGGGTGAAGCCTGTGGCAGGTGTGGGGAGGGGAT
>NW_018127931.1:4511831-4516380 GCF_001952655.1 Monopterus albus | reverse complement strand
AGTAAATGTACTTAGTTATTTTCCAAAACTACTGTGTTGTTGGTGTGGACTGTAATATAAAAAGGTGTTTCTGTGAAAAATGACCTGGGAGAACTGGGAGATCCTTTGTCAGGAGCCTTACATATATAAGCTTTAGCTGTACTTTAGTATTTTGTCAGCATTGTACAGTAGCTGAATAAACCTTTGTGAAGTTAGGCCTACATTGCACTACCTGCAGTAATTTTTACAGTGCCTTGCGAAAGTATTCGGCCCCCTTGAACTTTGCGACCTTTTGCCACATTTCAGGCTTCAAACATAAAGATATAAAACTGTAATTTTTTGTGAAGAATCAACAACAAGTGGGACACAATCATGAAGTGGAACGAAATTTATTGGATATTTCAAACTTTTTTAACAAATAAAAAACTGAATAATTGGGCGTGCAAAATTATTCAGCCCCTTTACTTTCAGTGCAGCAAACTCTCTCCAGAAGTTCAGTGAGGATCTCTGAATGATCCAATGTTGACCTAAATGACTAATGATGATAAATAGAATCCACCTGTGTGTAATCAAGTCTCCGTATAAATGCACCTGCACTGTGATAGTCTCAGAGGTCTGTTTAAAGCGCAGAGAGCATCATGAAGAACAAGGAACACACCAGGCAGGTCCGAGATACTGTTGTGGAGAAGTTTAAAGCCGGATTTGGATACAAAAAGATTTCCCAAGCTTTAAACATCCCAAGGAGCACTGTGCAAGTGATAATATTGAAATGGAAGGAGTATCAGACCACTGCAAATCTACCAAGACCTGGCCGTCCCTCTAAACTTTCAGCTCATACAAGGAGAAGACTGATCAGAGATGCAGCCAAGAGGCCCATGATCACTCTGGATGAACTGCAGAGATCTACAGCTGAGGTGGGAGACTCTGTCCATAGGACAACAATCAGTCGTATACTGCACAAATCTGGCCTTTATGGAAGAGTGGCAAGAAGAAAGCCATTTCTTAAAGATATCCATAAAAAGTGTTGTTTAAAGTTTGCCACAAGCCACCTGGGAGACACACCAAACATGTGGAAGAAGGTGCTCTGGTCAGATGAAACCAAAATCGAACTTTTTGGCAACAATGCAAAACGTTATGTTTGGCGTAAAAGCAACACAGCTCATCACCCTGAACACACCATCCCCACTGTCAAACATGGTGGTGGCAGCATCATGGTTTGGGCCTGCTTTTCTTCAGCAGGGACAGGGAAGATGGTTAAAATTGATGGGAAGATGGATGGAGCCAAATACAGGACCATTCTGGAAGGAAACCTGATGGAGTCTGCAAAAGACCTGAGACTGGGGCGGAGATTTGTCTTCCAACAAGACAATGATCCAAAACATAAAGCAAAATCTACAATGGAATGGTTCACAAATAAACATATCCAGGTGTTAGAATGGCCAAGTCAAAGTCCAGACCTGAATCCAATGGAGAATCTGTGGAAAGAACTGAAAACTGCTGTTCACAAACGCTCTCTATCCAACCTCACTGAGCTCGAGCTGTTTTGCAAGGAGGAATGGGCAAAAATTTCCGTCTCTCGATGTGCAAAACTGATAGAGACATACCCCAAGTGACTTACAGCTGTAATCGCAGCAAAAGGTGGCGCTACAAAGTATTAACTTAAGGGGGCTGAATAATTTTGCACGCCCAATTTTTCAGTTTTTTATTTGTTAAAAAAGTTTGAAATATCCAATAAATTTCGTTCCACTTCATGATTGTGTCCCACTTGTTGTTGATTCTTCACAAAAAATTACAGTTTTATATCTTTATTTTTGAAGCCTGAAATGTGGCAAAAGGTCGCAAAGTTCAAGGGGGCCGAATACTTTCGCAAGGCACTGTAAATACTGTAATGCTGTTTCCAGCTCCTGAATTATCCTATCGGTTTGACCATTGGACTGAGGATGGAACCTTGACTGGCTTTTGCCCCTAGGAGACAGCAAAACTGGTTGCAGTGCTGTAGCTAGTCTGGGTGTGATGACGGCACTTCTCCTTAGTATTAGTTGTTAAAGACCAGTGGAAATTTCCTGAACCTCATCAACTAGAGAGGTGAGCATCTGTTCATGTCTGTGAATGGTCACTGTCTGCGGAGTTAACTCCCCACAACTCCCATCAGGGTTTGCTGAGCAAATACAGTCTATCGTATGTATGTATGTACTGTATTTTATCCATCTATCTTATGTATGTATTGTATTTTATCTATCAATCCATCTTTTTGTATGTATGTACTGGGCTTTTGCTGCTCGTCAGGGGCAGGGCGTGTAGCACTTGTGCTCTTTTCTGTACTTAGACCCAGACTGGAGAGCTACTCTGGCTGCTACTTGCAGGAGAGTGAGTGTTGCCAGATTCACCACTCTGGGAGAGTTTAAAAAACATATTTTTGTCTGCTTTTTAGGTGGCTGATGCGACATATTTTCCAGGCGGACAATGCTAGAGTAATTGGCTATGAACCTTTGATAATAGCCACAGAAACCAAAGGAATGATTTCAGAGACTTCAGGCCAGTTGGCTCTTTCCAGTTTCTCACCACGTCCACTTTGTTTGGATCTGTGGAGATACCTGCCTCTGAGACAATGTCGCCTGTATAGTTCACCCTAGGCTGACAAATTTGGCTTTTGTCAATAAACACTTTGAGGCCAACCTCTTTGAGGTGGTCAAGAACTTGTCTATGTTCATGCTCTTCAAGAGTCTTTTCAAAGATGACAATATCGTCAAGATAGACCAAGACCTGAAGAAGATATAAGTCACCCCCGGCTTTCTCCATAAGCCGCTTAAAAGTGGCTGGAGTGCCTGTGATGCCCTGAGGCATCCTCTTGAATTGGTGAATACTGAATGGGCAGATAAATGCTGTCTCCTCTTTGTCTTGTTCTGCCATGGCTATCTTATAATAGCTGCTCTAAATGTCAAGAACAGAACCACTTGCTCCCTGAGAGACAATCCAATGCCTCATCAATATGGGGCATGGTGTACTAATCTGGGATGGTCTGACTGTTCAGAGTTCGACAGTCAGTGCAGATTCTGATGGTTTTGTTCTTTTTGAGCACAACCACAGTGGCTGAGGCATAGGGGCTACGGGACTCTTTTATGCCAACGGCCAGCAGCTGCTGTATGTGGCATCTTGCATCATCAATATCAGCTGGTGATATGTGTCGAGATCTCTCTTGCAGGCTGTCTGTGGAGCTGATGATGCAATGCAAAGGTGGATGGAGTCACTTAGGTGTATGTGATGCTCTATACCTGTCGCCTGTCCTACATCCCATTTGTTCAGTGAGAGAACATCTCGGCACTGCAAGTTTTTGGCGAAGTCATTTTTTTCCAGTCCTCGAGGTCACTGGCGGGGATGAAGCCAGTCAGGAGAATCTCCGAAGTTAAAGAGCTCTGGATCTAGCGCATCTGATGGTGAGTTTGAGGTCTGAGGAAGGATCAGTGTCTACAGGAAACATTTCAGTGATGACTGTGCTGACTTTGATATTCTCACCTCCATATTCAACTTTTCCATCAGCCAGAGCATCATTCCCACCTGCTTTAAGACCACAACTATTGTCCCCCTTCCCAAGAAGACCCCGGTCACCTGCCTGAACGACTACAGGCCAGTGGCACTCACCCCAATTATTATGAAGTGTTTTGAGAGAGTGGTGCTGGCCCACATCCAGAGCAGTATACCGGACACTCTGGATTGGTTGCAGTATGCCTACCGGCCCAACATGACCACCTCAGACGCCATTGTGGCTGTCCTCCACTATTCCCTTCCTCACCTGGAAAATGGAGACTCCTACATCAGGATACTCTTCATTGACTACACCATAATCAAGCTGTCTAATCTGACTCCATTGCCCTCTCTGCAGAGCATTTACCACCGCATGGTGCGTAGGAAAACTGCTTCCATCCTCAAAGATCCCACCCACCCCCAGCACAGACTGTTTGCCTCCCTACCCTCTGGCCGGAGGTTCAGAAGTGTGAAGTGTAGGACCTCCAGACTGAAAAACTCTTTCATTCCCTCTGCCATCAGACTCCTAAACAGCTGACAGGAGTTTATTACCAAGAAATACATCATGTACTGCCGACCTGTACTGTTTACATTCTCAGTTTGCACATGCATAATTGCACATTGACTGTTGACTGCTGCTCCCATGCAGCATACATTCTATTATATTCTTATATATTTATTTATCTGTTCATTTGCTGTATTAAAGTGCCTTAGATTTTGTGTTACTTATTCATCTACTTTATATTTATTTGTATTGTGTGGCATTCATGTGGATGGCAAAATAAGAATTTTATTGTACAGGGAAACACATTTCCTAACTGCGCATATGACAAATAAACACTTTGATCTTTGATGTCACCAGTTGTAAATAAGGAAGGTCAAGATTGATAGTCTGATGTCCTGCAAGATTAGGTAGTACAAGTGACCATGCTTCTGGCAGGTACATAAACAATCTATGAGCAGGCGCATGGACAAGGATTTTTTTCTGCCACAATTTTAAAGCTTTTACAGTAAATGAATTTTTTATTATGAAATTACATTTTAATTA
>NW_018127931.1:4506383-4509816 GCF_001952655.1 Monopterus albus | reverse complement strand
ACTTTCAGATAGGGAGACATACTGTACAGTATGTAAGTGAAGGTTCGACTCAGCGAGTGAAGCCTGTTTGTCGTAGCAGGTTTATTGGCTTGGCTTCAGTTGGCATAGATATCAAGCCATCATCAACATAGAAGTGCCTTTCCACAAACTTGACAGTATCATCGCCATGCTCTTGTGCACCTTCTCTGATGGCTTTTCGCAGCCTGTAAACAGCTATGGCTGGAGATGGGCTGTTGCCAAAGACATGGATCTTCAGTTAGTAGTCAATAACCTCCTTATTGATGTCATTGTCCTTATACCATAAAAAGCAAAGGACGTTTTTGATGGCCTTTGTGCACTGAGAAACAGTGGAACATCTGCTGGATGTCAGTGAGGAGTGCAACCTTCTTTCCTAAAGCGTAACAGGACACCTAGTAGGCTATTATTTAGGTCAAGACCTTTAAGAAGCACATCGTTGAGGGAGATACCAGACCATCGTGCACTGGAATCGAAGACCACCCTGATCTGATTGGGCTTTTGTGGGTGGTAAACTCCAAATGTTGGGAGATACCAGTGTTCCTCATTTTCCTCCAATGGTGGTGCTACCTCAGCATGTCCATTGGCAAAGCTCTTGCCCATGAAGTCCACATACTGTTGCTGCATTTTCAGGTTTCCCTTTCATGGTCCAAAGCAAGGATACAAGTCGGCTGTTTGCCTGCTCTTTGTTGTTTGGAAAATATTGGCGTGGTTCTCTGAATGGCAGCGGAGCAACCCAACTGTTGCTTTCATCTCTATGGATCTTTTTATCCATTAATTTTAAGAAGATTTTGTCTTCAACTGATGGGGCAGGCTTATTGTTGTGCTCCATTTTAAGGAACAATGACTGTCCCAGTGTCCTTTCAGTCACTTTTCCATGCTGGTTAAAGCCATGTTGTGCTTCTTTAACATGTATGAAGCTTGTGCAAGGCGAAAAAAATTGATGACCGGCCACTCTCTAGCACATTGGTCTTAAATGTGTTGACTGTTGGTTTGTATGCATTTCCCAGACGCACTTCACCTATCACCACCCAGCCTAAGACATTGGGCGAAGGGGGCATTGTGTGGCCCGTTGAGCTGTTCCCGGACTTTGTGCGCTCTAAGCATATCTCTTTCAAGTAGCAACAGTATTTCGACCTTTGGGTCCAACTCCTGGATGTGCCTGGCAATGTGATGCAGATGAGGTTGGTTTAACACTGCACTTGGCGTTGGAATCTCTGAACAGTTGTTCAAAATCTTGTTGCACTCGAGAAGTGAAGGGAGACACATGACCACTTCACCATCGATTGACTATCTAGTAAGCTTCAGCATTTCGGCCAGATACCTCTTTGATGCCATAGGGGGGTAGTAAGAGCACTCTCTATGCCAAATAACTCGAAGAACTCTCATCAGGCTAGTGAGTGATTGCTCTGGTCATCCAGAATCACATAGGCTTTAATAGCTATGTCCTGAGCACCCTTTGCTTATATCTTGGTGAGGCAAATCTTTGAGCACAAGCAGTGCCAAGTGGTTCGTTTGCAGTTGGTGAGGCAAATCTTTGAGCACAAGCGGCTCCATTTTCATGGGCTGCAAACGTCAATGCAGCTTGTGCTGACAACACCCATGTTTGAGTGGTCTTCCCCCTCCCCACCGTCCTCTCGAGGCTATGAGGAAGCCTTAGCAGTTAGAAGTGATGCGTCTCGATGCATGGCTACATCGTGATTGGTGCTGCTGCATTCAGAGCACTTCACTGATGACATGCAGGCTCTGGCTAAGTGGGAGGTGGAGGAACAGCATTTGAAACATATTTCTTTCTCTTTAAGAAAGGCCTTTCTCTCATTGAAGGGTTTGTTTTGAAACATTCTGCATTTTTTGAGGGGATGGGGTTTGTTGTGTAAAGGACAGTTCTTGTTAGGGTCAGTGTTGGTGATGGTAACATCCATTTTTTGCACTGAGATGGGTTTATTGGGGGTAAAATAGCTTGAAGTGGATTTAACTGGTTTAGTGTGAGTTGTGGTGCTAGACTGATACATGAAACTGGGGTCATTTCGCTTCTTTACCTCATAGCACACAAACTTGCAAAAGTATTCAAAGGGTGGAAAGCGACCATGATCCTTTTCCTTATAATATGAACCACTTGACACCCACTTCTCCTGAAGCTCATAGGGGAGTTTGTCCACAATTGGTCCGATTCCGCGTGGAGTGTCTAGATATGACAGACCATTGAGGTAGCCATCTTTGTTGGCGCCTTCAATTTCCAAGAGCAAATCCCCTAGTTCTCGTAGCTTTATATGGTCTTTGGCAGAAACTTTGGGAAAACTTTGTAGCCATTGAAACAGTTATTTTTCTAGGACTTCTGGGGCTGCATAAGATTCCTGTAGCCTTTCCCATGCTTTGCTTAAGGCCATTTTGGGGTTGTTAATATGGACTGTGTGGATGTGTTTTGTCAGATCACTAGAGTCCTTTCCTAGCCATTTTGTCTGAAGGTCCAATTCTTGGGTTACTGTGAGCTGAAGTCCCTCAGTTGCACTAGTGAATGAGGAATACCATGCATGGTAATTTTCTGGCTTATCATCAAATTGATACAGCCCTGAGCTGACAAGATCTCTTTGTGCTAGATACTGTGCCACAGGTTCTGCCCCAGGGGGGTGCTAGCTGGAAGAATGTATTGGGCCGTGTATGGTTGAGTATGTGCATTCATACTGGGTTTCATTACCTTCTCATCACCTTTTAGTGGACCAGGTGAGTTGTCGCCTGTGCAGGCCTTCAGTTTGTAAGCTGGGGCCATTTGGGAGTCCTCTTCAGCAGGTGGGCATACATTGTAATTCTGCATCAGATGGAATGCCAACAGGTGTTTATGAAGATGGAGACTGCTTTTTCATATCAATTTGTGATTGAACATATTCGCTTGTGCTTCCCGGCCTAATCCTTCCTGACACAGATTTTCCAGTCTCATCTAAAACCTGCAGTCCTTCTGCTGTTAAGGTTGGCTACTCTCTCACCAAGCGGTGAGAGAGGAAAAAATTGGCTGGACCCAGTGTATTGACTCAGGCTATGGTGGTTTATTACAGTTCAGATTATCAACAGATGGCTTGTGGGAAGATGAGGTGCTTGCTTTGACCCTGATGGCAGAAGGTAGATGAGAGAGAATGGAGGCCCAGTTACTCACACCGGTCATTACCCTGGCAATGGAGGCAGATGGCCAAACTCTAGACCTTGGGAGAGCCCAAGACAGAGGGAGAGTGAGAGTGAGCAGAATGGGTTTTAGACTCACGAAGTGCAGGATTAGGCTGGGAGTTGCAGCTGAGGCGTGGCTGGAGAGGAATGGAGCTGGGACACCGGTGGGTAATTGCTGACAGTCAGGTTGACAAGGGCTATGGCAGAGGCTAGGTGTGGAGATTACAGCTGAAGAGCGGCCCAGATAGGATGGTGTCGGAAG
>NW_018127931.1:4492458-4506366 GCF_001952655.1 Monopterus albus | reverse complement strand
ATAAGTGGCGGAGTCTAAGCTGGTGCAGACAGTGGAGGGTTGGCCCAGGCAGGATGGTGCTGATGCAGGAGAGCTGCTACAGAGGTAGCGTAGCTGGGAGGCTCGAGCTAGCAGAGGTGCAGTCCAGGAGACAAACAATGACTGGGACTACACAGGAAGACACACAGCAGGTCGATGTGCAAATAAACTTGAAACAGTGTTACTTTGAGTGGTGATTGTCATAGATGTGAGTCGAACAGAAGATTGTAGCTTCTTCCGTGGCCAAACTTCGTGGTAGGGGTTGAAATGAACTGGCAACGTCTGCACGTCTGAGCGGCTCCTAAATACTCAGTCCTGTAATCAGCTGCGAGCTCCACTGGGAGTGTGTGTGTAAAAAGAGAGGGAGAAGAGAACAAGAGAGGCAGCTGGTGATGAGCAAACCTGATATCTGCATTTTCCAGCACCTTTGCTTCTGCCATAGCTGCATCTGCTTCTCTCTTTAGGTTTAGCACTTCTAGTTCTACATCTATTCTGGTTTTAGCTCTAGCTGGTTTTCTACCTCTTTGGCAGCCCTTTGCTCCTTGAGTTCAGCCTCCTTAGTGGCATATGATGTATGTACTCTGGCAGCTTCTGCTCTTGCTCGAGCGATGGCAGCAGTATTTGCTGATGACGATGATGTCTCTTGGCGCTTAATACAGATGACTTGGAGTTTGATCTAGTAGCCATTATACCACTTGTGGAAACATCTGATAATTCTGCCTTTTTACCTTAGTGTTTTTGTACAGCATGTTGAAACTCTGACTAAACACCGAGTTAAACTGGAGTCAATGAAGAAGGTTGTAGTAAAATCAAACACATTTACTGTCCATTCTTCACATAACAGCATAGTAAAAGCTGCAAATACAAACAATACAATAAACAGTGTCAGTTATGCTTAATTAACCAATACTTGTACTATAAATGGTGGGTCACTTCAACACACACACATGTTCAAATGCATAATATCAGCTATCTTATGCACAACTGTAAATAAACTTCATCAACATCGCATCTAACTCTCTTTAACGCAATCATAGTGAATGTTAACTATTCTATGTCAACTGACACATATAGAAAGTACTGCATTGCTTCTTTGATGTTTCCTAGCAGATTGAAATGCATACACATTATGAATGCAAAAGGCACACACGTTCGCCATTTTTCTTTTCTAACAGGAAATCGCTAAACCGGAAGTGACATCATCACCCGGTGCCAATTAATCAGTAGCATAAATATTTCTTTTTTACATACATAGTTATTAACCTGGCTCTTCACCAAAAATAGCTAACAACAACAACAACGTCAACAAAAATAGCTGAATAAATGCCTTAGAGGCAACATACACTCAGAGGCTTTGTGCTCAGTCTTACAAGGTCTGATAGCTGTTGTGGCATTTTATTGATGAGGTACCACTCTTGGAGCCTAAACAAATGTGCTAATGGAATTTTTATCCTCTGCTTTCATATTTAGCAAAAGTATCACTTGAAATTATGGAAAAAGTGAATGTTGTGATCTGTGTCTGTGAGTATGTTAAGCACTACTTGCTGATGGAGTAGCATCAAGGTCACTGTTATCCAGAACACACAAGGAAAGATGATGGTTCCTGTCTGCTTCAACAGCCCACTTGTGTGTGTGTCTTGTGTGGAGTCATCAAGATGTTTTAGGTCTTTTTTCAATTAGCTCCAGATTCAATACTCCTACTCTTTTAGCCAGACAGGTGAAGAAAAGAACAGATCCCAGCAAACGTATTGATGTTGAATAGGTGCTGATGACACTGCCTACACCATATTTGTAATGGGTAATACAGCATCAAAAAGTTAAGAAGACATTTAATAGCCCCCCCCAAATTTGAGCTACTGTATCCGACCCTTGTTTCTAATGTGAAATTGCTCTGTATGTCTTATTTACAGGCCTCTTCAACAAACAGTGATGTTATTTTTCTGAAACTTCACATACCATGGGATGTTCTCTGTTGCTATGCAGAGCTTATGAACATCCGCATGCCTTTTAGGTGAGACTCTTGTGTCTTAAAGTATAATGGAATAAAACTTAAAGGTACCTTGTGGAGAGTTCTTGTAAAGAAACAAAAGTTATGTGTACATTCAGTTCATCTAAAAAAAAAGTTAAATGCATTTCTTCCTTCATAAAAAGTCCAAACTTCAGATTTTTTTTAAACATTTTGAATTCTGCTTTATGTACTAACATCTTTTTTAGCCAGCAGTTTTCTTCTTCACTGCCTTTGCTGGTGTTTCACTGCATTTCTTTCTGTGGAACAAACTGTTGATCAACCTAACTGCAAATTACATTGTCTGTAAGCTTGAGAACAATACAAAAAACACAAGGGCCCATTCTTAAAAAGATTACTCCATAGTGCCACTAGTGGTTGAAGAACTCCAGTGAGAACCTTTAATATTTGTATAACTAGTAGTATCATTGTTATTATTATTGTAAGCAGCAGTGTAGAACTGTTGGTTCAGTATCAGCAATAAAAGTTGGATGAGTAATGATAGTAGTCAGTAGTAGATGTACCTTTCATTGTTCTTGTCATTATTGAACTACATCACTCTATCCTTAGTTCATTATTGTGAACCTTCTATTTTCCAGGAGGAAAATCTTTTACATGCACCGACGACATAAGTTCATGAGCAGGTGAGTATTCAGCGAGGAGGCAGCATGAGATCAACCAAGTAAACAAAACTCTGGCACCTTTAACAGAAATTCCACTTGCAGGATGAAGCATGTCAACAAATTTCGTGACTGGCTTCCCCGCAAGCCCATGTCACCCATGTTTGACAATAACACCCTGCCTGACCTGGAGGAGAACGAGAGCTTTACCGCCCCTTTCAGTCGATCGAGGATACATCAGTGCGTTTCACAGAGCTGCCCTTTAAAAACTCATCCCTGTGAGATTTTTTTAAGCTTAATTTTACATTGCTGGCTGGTACATTTCCTCCTTTGCACTTTTGCCACTTGGAATCTGTCTCAATACTGGAACAAATACACACATACGAAGACCTAGGCACGCACATGCAAACACCAACACACACAAGACTCCCTTTACAGCAGGAAGATTTGTAATAACCAGTTCGTTTCATTGCAGTTTCATCATCCACAACAAAGACACATTTTTCAGCAACGCCACAAGAAGTCGCATTGTCCACCACATCCTCCAGCGGGTCACATATGAGGAAGGGAAAAATAAGATGGGTGAGTTTTTCTCTGGATGTTATAACAAAGGATAGAAATATCTGAAGTGGAGGTAAAATGGTTGTATACATTCCTTTCAGATACAATATCAATCCAGCACAGCTCACTAGCTCTCTTCATTTTCTGTTAGTAAAGAGAACAGCAATAGTATAGTTTACTAAGGGGGCAAAAGGAAATGCAGTGGGTCAGACAGAGCATTTTACAAATGCTCTTTACTGGAATACAAGGCTAAGCCTTTTGCACAATTACACTGTGAAATCTGAATTCAAATGGATCAAACTTGTGCGATAGTAGAATTTTGATTAAAAAAATGACAGGCCTGTATCTGCTATGTTGCTTTTTGATGACATCAGACAGATGTTTCTCTTCTTTTACAGTTCTCTCATTGTGATTCCAGGGCTTAATCGTCTTTTGAGCAATAATTCTTATGAAGCAGCTTTCCCTCTTCATGGGGTAATTTGGCTGATCTCCATAAAGCTACTGTGTCTCTTAAGTAAATTCTGTCACCTGTTTTAAAATCTGTACTGATATTTCTCCAGTACATACATAGATGATGTTTCTCCATCTCTGTGTATTTTAACAGGGGAGCTATCATAGCAAAAACTCCATCAGAACACATGGAGCAGAGAATAACCGGCACCTGCTGTATGAGTGTTGGGCCTGGTGGGGGGTTTGGTACAAGTACCAACCACTGGACCTCATCAGGTAAATACATTCAGACATTTAAGTGACTATGATCTCTCTCTTTTTTAAATCAACCCAGTGAACAAACTTGCTTTGAATAGATGATTGATCTGTCCACTGCTTCTCTCCAAACTGTCTTAAGACATGAGGATATACAATAAATCTGTTCTTACCAAAACTGAAGAATCCCCCCATTCCTCTTCTCTGCTGTTGTTTCAGGAGTTATTTTGGGGAGAAGATTGGTCTCTACCTCTCCTGGCTTGGCTGGTACACAGGGATGCTGTTTCCCACTGCCCTGGTTGGGCTCCTGGTATTCTTGTATGGTGTCTTCACTGTAGAGCATTGCCAGGCCAGGTAAACGAACTTCCTCTCTCTTCTGATAAAAACACACACCTCTACAGCTGGTTGTTGTATTCAAAGCATTGTACAATATACACATAGATATACACACAAACAGTTTGGGAATCTCAAAGTTGAATCAGTTTTTACTATGTTGTCCAAGACATTTTGACTGTTGCTGGATTTTACAAGCACTTGATGCTCTTAATGTTGTTCTCCAGCAAAGAAATCTGCCAGGCCACTGATATCATCATGTGCCCCATCTGTGACCAGTACTGTCCCTACCTGAGACTGTCTGACAGTTGTATCTATGCCAAGGTACTGTCACTACTGCACCAGGAAAAAATATTCCCAACAGCTATTGCACACTTTGTTATTGTACTCATGGAAAATGTGCAGTGAACCAACTCTTGTGCCAAAAATGGTTTGATTCTATCAGGGGGGTCTTAAGCATTATTTTAAAGGCTTCTTTACTTCATTTCAGGTCACCCATCTCTTTGACAATGGGGCAACTGTTTTCTTTGCTGTATTCATGGCTGTTTGGCGTAAGTGAGATGGTTTATATTTGCAGGTGTTTCTTCTCCTAGGAAAGCAAGGATGTATTAAAAAATACACATTTTAAACCAGATATCATATATTTTTGGCCACTTAAGAGCAACACATCACACACACGACCACCTAACAGGCAGCCTCTCTTTCATTAGCTTCAGTAACTAAAGCCCCTTTTGCACCGCCTGGTACTGGCTCAGCTCAGCCCTACTTTACTCAACTCTACTCACTATTGGTACCAGTTGCTTTGTTTTCCAGTGAAGTCATAGTTTTATTAAGTTTTGATAGTGTTTCAAGCAAGAAAATAACCATCTAGGTTTTGTATATGTGGTCAGATTATCCAAGTAATGTCAGTTACTAATTTGCTCAATGTTTTCAGTCATTTGATGAACTGCCAAATTGCCAGCTAACTAGCTCTACTTAGCAGTCATAGCTGTAGCCATTGTGTTCATATTATCATATTCAGTAACATATGGACAATGTGATAAGATCTTTGATATGGTGGTTCATGTAATATAACAGTTATATTATATAGTAACAGAAGCTCCAGGCCTCTGTTACCATTAATTTTACCCTCTATAGCTCTCATGAGAGAGAAGTAGCAGCTAGTATTATGAACGGATGAAGAATGAGCAACTGGTGTTATTACATGTAAACATTCAGGTTCATTGGTGGCAAGATTGCCACATAGTAATGATAAACCTCTCTGACCAGTAAGTAGTGTGCTGTGCTTACATGTCACTGTTTGGTATTGCCTCAGCTCGCTTGGAACGTCATTGGAGGTGATACCAAAAATTCAAGATTTTTTTATTGTCAATTCACTAAATGTGCAGGACATACAGAAAAATGGAAATACTGTTTTTCTCTTAATATTGAATGCCCATACTATTTAAGAAACTAAATAGAATGAAAGTAGAATAAACTCAGAATAAATAGAATATGAAGACTGAATTAAAGTAATTAGGATAAACTAAATGGTAGTCGTCCCTGGTAGGCTAGTGGTTAAGGCGCAGCACTCTTACCGCTGCGGCCCAGGTTTGAGTCAGGGTTGTGTTAGGAAGGGCATCTGACGTAAAACACGTGCCAAATGTCGACATGCGAGTCGTCACTGTGACGACTTCAGTGTGACAGTTGTGCAAATAATAAGATTGTCAGGTGGTCAGCATCACCAGGGGCGTTGGTGATGAGATGTATGATAGCTAATGAAATGTACATGGACAGCAGTGCAAATGACCAGCAGCAGATATGATGGTAAAAACAGTCAGCAGCAGATTTACATGTATTATAACAATAAGGGGGTTATGTAGTGAGTTTGTCCAAACAGCAGAGGTAGTCTTTTTATGTTCTGTGGTGGGTTACGGTCCAGGGGCAGAGGTAATGGACAGCGTTCAGCATCCTCACAGCCTGGAGGATGAAGCTGTTTGTAAGTCTGGTGGAGTGGGCCTGAAGACTCCAATACCTTCTCCCTGAAGGCAGGAGTCTGAAGTGAGAGTTTGCAGGGTTGGAGGTGTAATCAGCAATGCTGATGGCTCTGTGGGTGAGGCGGGTGTTGAAGATGTTCATAAGGGAAGGCAGAGGGGCAGCGATGATCTTGCTGGCTGTTTTCACTATGCATTGCAGTGTCCTTCTGCAGGAGGCAGTATAGCCTCCGTACCACACAGTGATGCAGCCAGTGATGACGCTCTCAGTGGCGCCCCGGTAGAAGGAGCACATGATGGGGGGTGGTGCACTTGCTCTCCACAGTTTGCGGAGGAAGTAGAGGCGTGTTTGAGCTTTCTTGGACAGTGATGTGGTGTTGTTGGTCCAGGAGAGGTCCTCAGAGATGTGCACCCCCCCAGGAACTTGGTACTGCTCGCTCTCTCCACTACAGCACCATCGATGGTCAGTGATGGATGCTTTAGATAAAATAATGCCAGGTACTATCCCAAATCATTTAACTAATGGAAAAACAATTAAGGCGAGTAGGGTCAAGTCGAGTTAAGCTGGTAGCAGGAGGTGTAAAAGGGGCTTTAATTGTTATGAAGCGAGGTGAGCAAGCAGGTGGGACTCAGGAGGGAGACGCAAAGTTCTGACAAGAGATTTTATTAATAGCAAACAGCAGGAGAATAGTGACAGTCTCTGAGAAGAGGTCCAGTGAAGTGCCAGGACTGGAGATGAGCTGGTAGTCAGGGAAGAGAATTCTCAGGAGGTCACTGAGTGTGGAAGTCCAAGGAGAGGAGTAGGGTGTTGCAGTCTGAGGCAGCAATCTCTGGCAGCAAAGAGGTCAGGAGAGGATGAGTACAGCTGGTAGTGGATTAGGCTGACTGACCTGAGAGCAGAGGGGAAAGATGTCAGCCAGGAGAGATGAGGAAAGTGTTGCTGGCGGGCTCATGGGAGACGAGCATAGATGTTGTGGCTAGAGGGCTGAAGAGACGTTAAGAGTTCCATGATCAGAGTGCAGAAGTAGTTGCAGGTGAGTCAATAGGGAGAGCCAAAGTGTCATGGAAGAAATCCTCAACGTACTGGCCCTGGAAGAATGTTTGCCAGAGTCTAAAATGGGATGTTGGTGATGAGGAAACTTGCCTCAGCTGTGTAACTCAGCACAGCTGTGTGCCACGTCCGGGACAGAGAGCCTGCAGAGAGGAGAGAGAGAGAGAGAAAAACCAAGGAGGAGAGGCAGGTGGCGCAGAGCAAACCTGACATTACTGCTGTATCTCATTTAGCGTTTTTTTTTTCATTGCACATGAAAAAACTATGTGCATTCCTAGAATTCTTCCTACTGTATGTTCTAAGACAAACTACCAGCCACTAAGGCACTGGCTATTACAAGCTGAAACTTTTTTGATTTTAACAAAGATAACCAACAATTTATTTTTAGCATCTGAAAAAGTACAGCTCCCATGAGTCATTCTATCAATAACATGCCTGAACTCTGTACTGAATATTGAATAAACAGCTATATTAAATCTGCAATGATATTGTTGTAGCAGAAATAACTACACTTATGAAAATGAGTATCAATATCTAATATTGAAATACCTCATTAGATTAGGGCACAAGATGGTTTTAGTTCCATCACACTATTATTATTTAATAGTGTGATGGAACTATAACCACTATTTAGAGTAATTAAACCACTCTGTGTCTGAAAATCGTAAATTTTACCAGTTCAGGGAATTTGCTTACTGGACACAAGAGAGACCCAAAGATGACATACTGAAGCCAGTTATAAGCTAAATGCATTTATTTACAATATGTACACAGGGAAAATGATCAGGAGGAAAGATGTAATACATACTCTGATGAATGACTGACCTGTTGTTAACAATGGTGGAAAGTTGTTATTCTGGTCAGAATTTGAGCTAGATTCTACATGCTTTAAAACATTTGATATAACTAATGTGGGATACATCTAAACACAATTTTAAGCAACACAGTTTGACATGAGACTCATATGTGGATCATTCTGTGGAAAGAAAGGAATGGTTAACTTTGTAACTTTGAGAATAAAAGACAATCAATTAACACACAATCATTAAAATATAGAAATCAAAGAGCAATTTCTTATATAACCCTTTCTGAGCAGTACTGCAGAGTTTGGGGGTCAGGATTAACAAAGTCTCTGGTGATAGTTGACTTGTCAAGCATCTGAAATAATAAGCATGTATTAGTTTCATTGAACATTAATGTATCACATTGCAACTTCAGGCTTTGGAATCATTTCTACTGTTATAAGAATTCTAAGGAAGAAGTCTTTGTAGTTATTTGTGCTCATCAGTTTGACACAAACATTTCAACATTTTTTATAGATATTTCACACAACTCTTCAGAATCACCTTTATTGGCCAGGTGTGTTGAACACACAAGGAATTTGACTCTGGTACAGCGACTCTTGGTTAAAGTTTCCATTTCCAAGTGTTTATACAAAAGACTGTGTGTGTTAAGTCAGCTTATGGCACTGTTCACATTCTCGTGAAGATAAGGGAGATTCCCTTTGCATTCCTGTGTTTTGCTACTTTGGAGACTGATCAGACAAGAGGGACCCAAATGTCATGTACTGGTTTGAGTTAATTGGAAATTATTTTCTAAGGTCAGAGGTGTGAGTCCAAGATGCATTCTAATGGGTGGCCTCCATCTGATAAGGAGAGACAGTCCAGAGAGCAGGTTGCATGTCGCAGTCTTCTGGCTGCTCTCAATGCCTAGAATCAAAGTTGAAGGTATAACTTTGTATATTCTGAGTCCCTCTACTTTGGACTTGTGGACACTACATTGTATATCATTAAGCAAGACATGATATTTTGTTGAGAAAAGCTGTGTACAAAGTCACAGTTTGTGGTTATAAGTGATGTTAAAAATCTCAATGGCATTTTGAATGAAGTTTTCTTAATTCTGAAACATTACCCAAAAGTTAGTACAGCTTAACTTTTTTAAATACCTAGTTACAATGATGGCAGAACATCAGAGGCCTCTAAAGACAAAGCTAGTATCACTACATTTCACATTGTTTAAAAAGGATGCATTCCATTACGCTACAGTGCCTTACACTGAAGTTAACCTTGAATATCTAATAACTCATTTAATTTTTGTAAATGCCAGGAGGATCAGGAGTCTCAGTGCTGAACCAGGTCCCAGTGTATGAAAGGCTCATACAGAGAGTGCGTGGTGGGTTCATATTCTACCACTGCTGCAGACACTGCAGGTGATGAAGGGACAGCAGCAGCATCAAATGGCAGGTAGTTGGCCTGTTTATAAATGTCTAGGTGGAAGGTTGAGGTGGATGGAGAAATACAAAAGAGACACAAATCAACGTTAAGTCACTATGCTGAAGAAAAGATTACACAGCTAAAAATTCTTCAGAAATCCTCCTTTTTCAAAATATACCAACTACTTGACCAATATGGTCTCTGGCACAGTTCAATTTAGCGAACATTATTATTATTCATACTTTATTTGAATTATGGGGAAACGTTTTGCCACAAGCTCAGCGCTGAATGCTTTAAATATGTAATTTGTTTTTGCATGCATGATTTTAAAAATTGACAAAAAACAGATATGTAAAGTTTTATTGTTTGTAGTTTTTATTCACTGATCAACACTGAAACTTTGGTGATTAGCAAAATTTAAATAGCAGCCTTAATCCACAGCAACTGAGATGCTTACCATTGTGTTTGTTTGGGTGTTTGAGAGCCTGTCGTACACTGTTGTCAAATCTCCAGAGTTTCAGCAAGAAGACTGAAATTAAACACAGCTGGAGGACAAAGGTCAACACACTCAGCACAATGATGGTGTTGTGAACTGTTTTGGGTAAAGAGAAGAGACTGGGTACAAGATACAATATGGTTTTATGGCATAGTTTGTACTGTGCAGGCATGATACCAACAGTACCAGAACATTAGCATTTAAGCTAAACAGGTATGTAATCATTGTTCTTTTTAAACTATATAAGAAATTAACTTACACAGCATTCAGACACTAAACATATGTGGGAGTTTAAATGTAATTTTGCCAAATGCTTAATCTCTGAGTAATGTAAAGCCAAATTGAGAACATGTTACAATCATTTATATCATGAATCATTAATTTCTGTGACTTTCACACTAATGAAAGCAGTGTATGGTAATAATTCAGACATACGTATTCAGGGATCACAGTGGAAACTGTTTCAAGTATTATTGTTAATTGCAGATATAATGGGACTAATTATAAATTAAAACAGTAAAAAGAAGAACATGAAAAATGTTTTAATTTGCAAGCATTACATGTAATTTTATCTATATTTTAAACATACAGACTACTAGCTTGACATTTATTGAAAATATTACAGTACCAATTGATGACAGGTGTGGTGTTGACTCCCAGTGGTTGACCTCTGGTTGAACGATACCCAGAGTCAGGTTCTGGTTTTGGAGGAGCCCCATCAGTTAGCCACCCTTTACAGTATAGAAAGAACGAGGAGGACGTTGGACAGAATGAAGGAAGCACAACTGTCAGCGGCAGTTCATGCAGATAAAGGCGTTGTCATTTAACAAATGTACTGTAGGCACAAACCAAATCCTGGAATAAAGCTGTAGAAAGGCAGGGTAACACATGGTGGCATATAATATATATTTATGACTGATGCTGACAGTCTTTTTAAATCCGTACTACCCCTCAGGAATCCCAAATAAATCTATTTTGATTTCTGTCATTGGAGTTTTAATGATAGGAGCTCTAACAGAAAGTTTGAGCTGGGAACTCAGTCTGACTTTAAGTGACAGGAAGGTCTACAAACTTTTGATTGGACCTCTTCATACAGTGCAAATGTGTTGAACTTTAAATAGTACAATGTTCAGATATTTTGCAGTGAGAAAGGCATTTTACTAAATAATTGTTAAAAATGTCATCTATAAAAATGCATGTTTCTGGTGATCAGTATTTTAGTTTTAGTTTTTAGTTTTAAATAGCATGATATTGAGTTTGTCATTTACTATAACTGAAAAGTCCTTTTCTCAGGACAAGGATATAAAAACAAAATAGCATATGTATGGGTGCATAAAAACACGATGTATATATAAAACAAAAGATAATTTGACTAAAAGCATCCCAAAGTAATATTAAACTTATGTAAAGTGAACAACACCTAATGAATATGAAAGCGAAGAACAATGCATAAGACTAAAGCTGTTTTTTCAGCTGCACACACGCCAGAGTTCAGCATGGTGTCTGCAAACACTTTCAAATATTCCACTTTATTGTTTTTTTTTTTCTTCAAGTTTAAAGAACATTCTGTTAGAAACTGTGACAAAGTACTGACCTTACAGTCACTGCTTGTCAGTGTTGGAAGTTTCTGTTGCTGCTGCTGTCCAAATGTTTTTAGGCTCAACTGAAGCAGAGAATCAACTCAGATCCCTTCATTAAGGTTTATCACAAGTGTGCTGCCCTGCTGGCTTCACGTGAGTAGATGTGCCCTTCTCAGACAGCTGAGCATTCACATTCCAAACATGTTATTCTACTGTGATAGGGGATGTGGACACAAGAAAATTAACTCAAAGCAGTTCTCAGGATAAAAGTCTCTGACCAGAGTGGAGCTCTGGCAGGAATACTGCTGCAGGTAAACCTGTGCAATAAGTAAACTATCCAAGGGGACTTTGTTCAGCAGTAACTACTATGCAATCCATGACTGTTTCTGAGAGCAACCTCTGTTTGTTGTAATGAGAATAAATTTATTTCATATCAGCCTCACCACTTTGACTAAGCCCATTAAACAACATGCCAGGGTCATCCACCCAAGGGACCTCCATGTCCTGCCTGGTCCTGAGTTCACCCTCTGGAGTGGCTTTTAGTTTCTGCCAGAGCCTGAAATTTCCCCTTTTGTGTTTGTCCTCAGACCCTGCCTGTTCTCGTGGGACAACCCCTGAATGACTGTAGGGGTCCTGTTATGGTTTGGACTCACTGGTTTTGGTGCTTTTGTTTTGGTTTGACTTCCTGCCCTGTGTCACCTCACCTGCCCCAGCTTTATCATGGTTCCTAATCACATTCATTGTTTCCACCTGTTACTCATTACCCCCCTGTTGTTCAGCCCATATATACCTCCCCCTTTCCTTTGGTCACTCGCTGGTCCATTCACTCTGTTCACCATACCCTGCCAGTTCGCATTGTTCTTAGTGAGTTGTCTCAGTGTCAGCACTGCTCACCTGGTTGTTCCTCGCTACTGCCTAGGTTGTCTTCAGTCCTGTGTCGCTCTGCTTACCTGTTTCTCCCTCATCACAGAGTGGGTTGTCTCCAAACCAGAGTCACGCTACTCAGCTGTTTGTTACCCATTGCTACCTGGGCTCCAATCCTGTACTTCTCCCCCCGTCACAGAGTGAGTTGTCTCCAACTCAGTCACGTTACTCACTTGTGTGTTCCTTGTTGCTACCTGGGCTCCAGTCTTGTGCTTGTTCCTCAATGCTGCCTGGATTGTCTCAGTTCTGCATCTGCTCAGCTCACCTGATCTGTTTCCCCGTTGCTGAATATGTGACCTCCAGCCCAGTATCAGTTCTCCTCACCTGCCTGTTATTCTTCGCTGTGTCTATGTCTTCCAGTGTGTATTATTTGAGTTCTATTCCTGGATGTTTTTTGTTATCTGGTATCTGGTGTAATTTTACTTTAGTGTGGTCATCAGAACTTTTTATTATTAAACCTTATTCTCAGTTACCACCTTGTCTGTGGTAAACAATGTGAAATGGAGCACCCCCTCTCCCCTTACTACCCCATGCCTAAGGACAGAGCTGCGTCCAAGATGCAACCAGTGAACCTCTCTGCTAGTCAGAAAGGGAGGTGAGGACTCGGGGTCAAGCCAGATCTCGACCTCGAGTCCTCACCTTTCCAAGAAACCAAAATTGCTATATATCCTGGGGGGATGGGGAAGAGGAGAGCCTGGAGGAAGGGCCGCTCCCAGAAGACCTCTTCTCATCAGCCTGCTCCAGAACTGCAGCCCTAGCCTGTTCCCTAGTCACACTCTGTCCCAAGGAGGAGAGGCCAGAGACGGAGGTGGCAAGCTGACCAGTTAGTCCCAGGTCTCCAGGAGGCTGGGCTCAGTGTTCCAGCTGCAGCTGTTTCCCAGAGTGCCGAAGAGAGTATCCCCGCTGAGGCTTCCATGCCTCGGTGCGCCGATGAAGACATCCCCACTGAGATCCCCACTGCTCAGTGTGCCAACATGAACACTTCTGCCAAGGTTTCCATTCCTGTTCCTGAGCAGGTCAGTGAAGATGCCAACACTGCCCCTGTTCCTGAGCAGGTCAGCAAGGGTGCTGAATTCACCTCTGTTCCTGTTTCCGAGCAGGCCGACCAGGATGCCAATGCCGCCTCTGTCCCGGTTCCCAAGCAAGTCTGCTGGGATCAAGACGCTTATGATTCTGTTCCTGAGCGGGTCAGCAAGGGTGCTGATGCCATCTCCCTTACTGAACCAAAGTGGGTCAGCTGGGACGCTGACACTGCTTCTACTCCAGTTCCTGAGCGGGTTGACTGGGACGCTGATGCCACGACTGAGCCTGTTCCTGAGCAGGTCAGCAAAGATGCCCACACCACTCTTGCTCCAGTTCTTGAGAAGGTCGGCTGGGATGTCGATGTCACCTTGGCCCCTGTTCCCGAGCGGGTTGGCCGGGATGCTAA
>NW_018127931.1:4487633-4492316 GCF_001952655.1 Monopterus albus | reverse complement strand
CCTCACCGCTGCCTTGATTGTCTCAGTGCTGCGTCTGCTCAGCTCACCTGATCTGTTTCCCTGTCGCTGAATATGTGACCTCCAGCCCAGTATCAGCTCTCCTCACCTGCATGTTATTCTTCTTTGTGTGAACAGTCTCCCGGACGTTTTCTGTTATCTGGTGTAATTTTACTTTAGTATGGTCATCAGAACTTTTTTTTATTAAACCTTATTCTCATTTACCTCCTTGTCTGTGTCTGCATTCTGGGTCCATCCCGTAGTCAAGTTGTGACAAGGCCATTGCTTTGAACAAACAATCTCTGATAAACCCACTGTATACTACCAGCCAAGCACAAAACCACAAACAAAGTTAGCAATTATCAAACTAGTAGTTAGCAGTGTGGGGGAGTAGTGAATTAAATTCATAGTTTAAATACAGCATATTTTGTAGCAGGTTGCTGGTAGCTGGTAGTCAACTACATTTACATTTGCATAGTGATTTGAGTTGTTAAATTCAAGTGGTAGTTTTGCCATTTTTTTGCATAGTTAACTGCTGAGACTACAAACAATTTTGGGCCTTTAAAGGAAAGGAATGACTTTTAAAATTTGCTTACAACAAAAATGTAACATTCCTTTTGTCCTTGTGGAAAGCCCAAAGGGGATTGCTTAGTTTAGGAGAGGTTTCGGCCTCCTGAGTACTCCAGGAAGCTGCACAGTCAGCTTACCTGTAAAAGATATTTGGCTATAGTTTTTAATGTTTTGAATCTGTTAAACTAAATTTGAATATATTAGATATCAGTCAGTAATAAATAATATAATTTGTTATATAATTAATAAATGTTCAAGCAAACATGGTGTTTCAGAAGATACCAGGCTAATTGCTTGGTGCAATACCTCAACCAGGACTTTTCTAGAAGGCATGTGTCTGACAGATAGACACTGTAAGCAAAAACAAAGCTGACATTCCTTGCACTTTTCCATGAATAGCGGGGTATCTTATATTATTGGTTTATATATGACCTATGAACAAGTAGAGACATTATGCAACAAACTCACTTGTGGCATTTTTGCTGGTATGTGATGCTTCTGTGACTATTTTGTATTATATTTTATAATTGTTTTGTATCACATGTACAGTGTTAGTTTCATCATTTTTTGGAGTAGCTTTAATTAATTAACCCAACTAGATTTCTTCCTAGGGTAGCTTTGCTGTAGTTCAACTTCTTTCAGCACTTCATGCTGGAAGAAGTTTGAATGCTGTGCTTTCAAAGTAGCTGCCCCAGCTCTGCCAGTTTATGAACATAGGGGAGGAAAGAAGAGCACTAAAAAGTGAATACTAAGAGTGACTCCGTTCTTAGCCACAAACATGACTCCAAATGCTAATGCTGCTCCAAGTCTGTTGGATGTGTTAATATGCAACTAACATACTAACATGTTACCTCTGAAAGCTTGCCAAGGTAATAATACTGTACATGTTGTTTAACAATTGTTGTGATGCCCTATGGATCAATTAATACTGCTTTAAACAGCAGTCTTCTGAAATAAACTTCTAAAATACAACATTAAACACAGGGTCAGCTCAGAGTGTTTTACCCTTAAGGTGTCAAATTTAGAGGATTGAGTACAGGACCTTATGAGGAAACAAGTACCTAAAAATACACTGGGATCAGTACTGTTTTACAGTGAGACAAGTGGGCACATGCGAAACACCCAGTGCTCTTTTACAGATGTTGATGTTTACTGATTTCAGCAACTGTTTTCCTGGAGTTCTGGAAAAAACGTAGAGCTGTCCTTGCATACGACTGGGACCTCATTGACTGGGAGGAAGAAGAGGTAAAGTAAATACTTCACATGGTTATTTCAAATTTTGGTATTTCTTTATCTGTAGCTAATCTCCCAAATCTAATACATGTTGTGAGAAGAATTTTCAAAAATGAAAAGACATTTGCTTCCATATATACTGTATCTCTGTTTAGAGTTTGTTCTTTGTAGTTACATTTATTTAACTTGTTGCTCTTTGGACCTTTGGCTTTGCCTAAAGATGTTTCAGCTTAAACACTGACAGCATTTGTTCCATCACAGCAGCTCTGTCCTTGACACGTTTGTCTACTTGTTAGAAAAATTTAACAAGGTGAGACGAAGGAATGCTGAGACTTTTGAAAATTATCAAGGCATCTTTTAATATTCTTGCAAGAAGGAGCGCCCAAACTGCGAATGCTCACAGGAGCATTCTCCTTGAGAGCAACTTATACTATTCATTGCAGTTTTAATGCTCTATGTTCTGCCAGGCAAGCATTTGTCCCCTCCAGTCATGGGGGTTCGGGTCATCATCGAGTCACTATGTGTGTTTTCTTATCAGCAGATTGCCTGTGTCCTGACTTCCCAACCTAAACTTTTACAACAGTTTCCTGGTGTTAAGGTTTAGTCCCCCTCACCAGGAGGGTGAGGGAGAACTGAGGTTGGACTCAAGAGTGCTGACCCAGGTGCTAGTAAAAAAAACAGGTGGTTTATTGGTGGGGATGACAAAAAGGAACAGAGTGGAGGAACACATACAACCAGGGCTGAGCAAATACGGCTGAGGAGAACAGGACGACCAGGGGAGTAGACAGGCTAACGGCAAAAAACAGGAGTGGGAGGAACAGGATGGACAGGGGAATAGACAAACTACCCAGGAGGATTGGCGAACGAAAAAGGACATCCACAGCACAGGAACTGTCAGCGTGGACATCTAGAGACATGTAACACAAAAACAGCAGCACAGGAACTGTCAGCGTGGACGTCTAGAGATGAATAACACAAAGCATTTAACCTACGTACAAATTGAGATCCACAGCACAGGAACTGTCAGCGTGGAAGTCAAACGACGTGCCACATACCACAACTATAGGTCAGTTACGGGGTATGCAAATTAATCAAATTAATGCTCTGGCGACGATGGAGCGTCTGCCAGAGGTATAAATAAGGAAGAAGGTAATCATCGGGATACTAATTACTGAAAGCAACACAGCTGAGGTGCAGATCCCACAGGATCAAGAGAGCAGAGTAGAGAAAGGAGGAAGAGAGGCAGGTCGCGCCGAGCGGACCTGACACCTGGCTGCTTTAAGCTAAAGAGCATCCTTTTAAAATAACTGCATAACATTTGTTCATAGTAAACATTAGTTACACATAAGAAAAGCTGTGTACAGTATTTTTCCATCACTACTCATGCCCTTTTCCAGTCTTTGTCATTCTACAGATATATATTTTAAAAGGTGGGATTGCTGTACTGAGAACCTGCACCAAGAGAGTCAGTTTCAAATCAGTTTGTGACTCACTGAAAATGTCATTTTAAAAAATGAAGGGCTTATATAAACTCAAACCTCCAACACAGTTGTCACTGTAATTTAGTTGTCATAAATTTTAGTGAGTTTATATTGTACAGTAGTATTCTTTCCTGTCTTATGTTATCAACCTCCAACCCCCATCTGTCAATCAGGCTTTATGGGTGTGAAAATAACTCAGAGTCTTGAACTACTTTGTACAGAAGGAGCACCCAGAAGACAGAATAAACTCTCTGATTGTGGTTTTTGCTCATCAGATCAATTGGTCAAACTTGTCTTTAAGCATATCTTAAAGATATAAACGTCTGGATGACCTGTATTTTCTTACTTCTAAACTCTGGCAAAACCAAAGTTATTGTACTTGGGCCTGAAAACCTTAGAAATATATCTAACCATATAGTTATTCTAGATGACATAGCTCTGGCCTCGAGTACTGCTGTGAGGAACCTTGGAGTCATTTTAACCAGGATATGTCCTTTAAATCAAGGACATATCCTTGAGTCTCTAGAACTGCCTTTTTTACCTTGCACAATATTTCCAAAATCAGGAACCTCCTCTCTCAAAGTGATGCTGAAAAACTGGTTGATGCATTTGTGCCCCCATGATGCTCTAAGCTCCTCTCCTCTCCTTTCCTCATCTCATTGCCCATGCATTTATTGGCCACAGTGTCTTTATGTGTTGTTTCATACACTATTACACAAGTGGAGTCCATAACTTCTTTCACATTGTCTCTATTGGTGGAACGGCCTGACAACCTGATCAGAGATTTGTGCTTAATTTTGTTCACTTGTGTCTTGTCCTTTGCCTTTCAGGATGAAATACGCCCCCAGTTTGAGGCCAAATATTCCAAGAAAGATAGAATGAACCCCATATCTGGAAAGCTTGAACCTTACCAGGCCTTCACAGATAAATACAGTCGCCTTATTGTCTCAACATCTGGGATGTTCTTCATGGTGAGTTTCTGGAGTAAGCAAATATCAAATAGCAGATGTGCCACTAGCCTTTGTATTTTACAATGTCTTTGGGCTTTATTTAGTTTAATGGAACATCATGTCTTTCTGGTATTAATATTTAAATATTCTTTATTTTGATGGCAATACTCATTTTCTTTGCATATGAATAAGTTTAGGCAGCACGGTGGCGCAGTGGTTAGCGCCGTTGCCTCACAGCGAGAAGGTTCCGGGTTCGGGCCCCACCTGGGACCTTTCTGTGTGGAGTTTGCATGTTCTCCCCGTGCTTGCGTGGGTTCTCTCCGGGTACTCCAGATTCCTCCCACAGTCCAAAGACATGCAGCTTAGGTTGATTGGTGTCTCTAAATTGCCCATAGGAGTGCGTGTGTGTATGTGTGGTTGTTCGTCTATGTGTTAGCCCTGCGATGGATTGG
>NW_018127931.1:4485995-4486860 GCF_001952655.1 Monopterus albus | reverse complement strand
TGTCCCCACCCCCCCTGCGGAGCAAGCTCATTTCTGCCGCCTATATCTGGGATCTTGCCCTTTCAGTCATGACGATAGGTGAGAGTCGAAACGTAGATCAACCAGTAAATCGAGCGCTTCACCTTACAGCTCAGCTCCTTCTTCACCACGACAGACCAGTACATCGACCGCATTACTGCAGAAGCTGCCCCGATCCGCCTGTCAATTCCCGTTCTATTATCCAGCTGTTTCACACTTGGCTGCAAACCGTCCCAGTGCATGCTGAAGATCCTAGTTTGATGGAGCCAACAGGACAACATCATCTGCAAAAAGCAGAGACAAGATCCGGTGGTTCCCAAACCAGACTCCTGCCCACCCGTGGCTGCACCTAGAAATTCTGTCCATAAAAAAAATGAACAGAACTGGTGACAAAGGGCAGCCCTGCCAGAGTCCAACATGCACCGGAAACAAGTCCATAGTCCCGGAGCAACCCCCTCCCGGGACAAAAACCACATTGTTCCTCCTGAATTCAAGGTTCTATCGGTCGAATTTTCCTTTCCAGTACCCTGGCATAGACTTTCCTGGGGAGGCTGAGGAGTGTGATCCCCCTGTAATTGGAACACACCCTCCGGTTCCCCTTCTTGAAAAGAGGGACCACAACCCCGGTCTGCCAGTCCAGAGGTACTGTCCCAAACCACCACATGCTGTTGCAGAGGTGTGTCAACCAAGACAGCCCCACAATGTCCAGAGGCTTAAGGTACTCTCAGGGCGCAGATACAAACAAGAAGGCGACAATGGCTGATATATCGCTGTATCTCACAAACGTTAATGTGTCGATAGGACAGAACATGCCAGTAACCAGGCTTGAAAGGTCTCCTTCTTCTTC
>NW_018127931.1:4472418-4485896 GCF_001952655.1 Monopterus albus | reverse complement strand
AAATATTTATACATGTCAAATTACAGATAATGTTTCCATTTTCATTTCTGCAGCCATGGGAACAAGTGGGAGTACATGGAACCACCAGCTCAGACCTTTTACACCTCAGGCCACTTCAGTCTATGTTATTTCCTTGTGTGTTACCATAGGTACTCCTGCCAGCACACTTACTGCTGCTGGGGGTTAAAGGTATGTTTAATGGAGCCTTTACTGCTGTACATCGATGCTGGCTCAAAGTACAGTATGTCAGGCTATATGCATTTGTGAAAGAGTAAAAAATAACTGAGTTGCTGTTATATCTATATCTCCACTGTATCAGTTTCTTACCATTTCTGTTTTCTCTGTGTACGTCCACAGAGCAGCCAAGAACGGAGGCTGAGTGGGAGAACAGCTTTACTCTCAAGATGTTCCTTTTTCAGTTTGTCAACCTCAACAGTTCAACTTTCTACATTGCCTTCTTTTTGGGAAGGTGAGAAAGAACTCTCACATTGTATTTTGTTTTTTCCCCCCAGCACTTAGTAACAACGATAATAATATTTCAGATGTATGCCATATTACAAACATTATACATTGTACTCATAAAAAAGCAAAAGATAAACAGAAAAGTCAGATGATTAAAATGTGTGCTTCCAAATTAAGTTCACTAACAAAATGAGATCTTTGGATAAAATAAATTGCAGATGTTTGGTTCATCTGAGTAACAATGGAGACAGCATCCATATTTTGTTTTGTTTTATTGTATGATTTTGGGTTCACAATAAAACTCTGTGGATTGATAGTTTGTCTGACATAGGACAAAGACAATTTTATTGTTAAAATGGTTGATGTTCTTCCTTGGTTGACAGATTTACAGGCCGGCCTGGTGCATATCTCCGCCTCATCAATCGCTGGAAACTGGAAGAAGTGAGTAATTATTTTATGTTCCCATGGGACCATAACAGAAAAGCATTATGGATTTAAGTATTTTGAAATTGGGGGTTAACTCTCTGGTGGTAGGGCATACAACCAGAGAGTTAACCCCCAGCAGCAGTAAGTGTGCTGGCAGGAGTACCTATGGTAACACACAAGGAAATAACATAGACTGAAGTGGCCTGAGGTGTAAAAGGTCTGAGCTGGTGATTCCATGTACTCCCACTTGTTCCCATGGCTGCAGAAATGAAAATGGAAACATTATCTGTAATTTGACATGTATAAATATTTTGGACACACTCCACCATAACTTAAGGTCAAATATTAAAGAAGACTGAAACATTGTGTAATGAAAGACAAGCAACAAATCCAGATAGAAGAATGACAAGCCTTTCTACACCAGTGCAGAAGGCCTCCATTTTTTAAACTGTCACTGTAACAGTAGCAAGAGCTACAGCTTGATTTAACTCTATTCTTGTCTGCAGTGCCACCCCAGTGGCTGTCTTATTGATCTCTGTATGCAGATGGGAATCATCATGGTGCTAAAACAAATGTGGAACAATGTTATGGAGCTTGGCTACCCATGAGTTCCAAGTGTTTGTTATAACCTTCAAAATTAACTCATTGTGTTTTCAGCTATGCATATTGCTGTAGGTATGACAATGTACAGTATGTCCACCATGTTGGTTGCAGAATAATAATAACTAATTTGGATCAACTTGTTTCCATACTGAGTCAACGGGTCTTGTCATCTTATTGTTTTGTTAGGCTGATCCAGAACTGGTGGACACGGCGGACACTGAGGCAAGAGCATGGACAAAACACCAAGGCCAGGTTCCCACAGTGGGAGCGGGATTACAGCCTGCAGCCAATAAATGCTTATGGCCTCTTCGATGAATACTTGGAGATGAGTATGTTTTACTTAAAGTGCCACACACATTTTACACACATTTTTTGTATGGTTAGTACTGATAAAATCTTTTCCAATGTTAGTGCCACATGTTAGTGGAGTAGGTAGGGTCTGATGTGACCTAAATTAATTCAGTCAAATTATTTCAATTCAAATAATTATTTAATATCACAGGAATACTGAACAATTCAATAAGTTTATGAGACACTCCAGTAATCTGGTAGATAGGGAACAGAGGAACAAAATCACCCCTCCTGCAAAGGAATAAATACAGTATTAAATAAGAAGATTGTCACAGAGTCAGTCGGTCATGGTTGGCCACAAGGTATAGTCACGTCTGTCAGAGTCCAGAGTTCGGTTCGGCCCCCTCTCGACCCGGCCAGGTCCAAATGCACACTTACGACTGTAGCACCATCATTCTCTCTAACCCACAGCTATTCCAACTTTTATCTTCTCCTGGTTACACCTCCTGTACACTCCCCTCCTTCTGGAAATTGTCTGAGATGTCCAGGTTATGGACTTCTAGGTTGCATTGCCCTAGCGCCCATTTCCTTTTCTAAACATGAACAGAGCATGCAAACAGTTCACTTAAGGCTGAAGTTATTCGAGCTTCCCATTTAAGGGAGGCTTCTCTCTGGGTGTTTACCCATAAATTAAACAAGGACACAAGCCAAGATATTCTTGCTTGAGCAAGAGAAGAAGAGAAGAGAAGAGAAGAGAAGAGAAGAGAAGAGAAGAGAAGAGAAGAGAAGAGAAGAGAAGAGAAGAGAAGAGAAGAGAAGAGAAGAGAAGCTCACCCATACATGATTACTACAAATAATATGTACATGTGAACCACACACTGTTCTATTACATATCACCTCTGGACTGGTACCTTGTTTGTTTTTTACCACTATATTAGTCCAATTGTGCTCAGTTCAGTCTTCTATAATACGATTTTTTGAACAATTACATTTTTGTTTTTATTTGGTGACCTAGTAGCTGCAGTCCAAGACAAACAAAACAAGCTTAAAGCTGCAATATCAGCATTATAAAATGAAAAATGAAAAATTATTTACTCTGTGAAAATGAAAAATTCAAATTCAAATGTATTTGTATAGCACCAAATCACAACAAAAGTCATCTCAGGACACTAGACCTTACTACTATCATTATTATTATAGAGGAAAACCCAACAAATCCCCCTTGAGCAAGCACTTGGCAACAGCGGGGAGGAAAAACTCCCTTTAACGGAAGAAACCTCCAACAGACACCAGCTCTTGGTGGGCAGCCTTCTGCCTCAACTGGTTGGGGTGAGTGGATAGAGGAGAGAGAAAAGAAAGAAAGGCAACAAGACATAACAAACATAACAAAAAATAATCAAAAACTGGGCAGATTGATGCAGCCGGTGACTGCTCATCAGAAACGTAGAGCTCCAAAGCCGGGCTACCTGCAGAAAGGTACAGGGAGAGAGAGAGAGAGGACACACTACAGAAGAGAGGAGACACACACAGTTAATGACATATAGTGATGGCATAAAAAAATAAAATGGAGGTGGGAGGAGAGGAGAGGAGAGGAGCTCAGCATCATGTGACATCTCTCAGCCTATGCCTATAACTAGGGGATGTTACACCAAACCAAACTTATCCTAGAATGCATGTCCAGTAATTCCATAGACATCACTACATGGGCCCAAGCAAAGGCCATCCTGTTGACTAAAAACCAGTGGTACAGTTAAATATACTCGGTGGCAACAGAACAGCCCGGGCCCCTGTTTGCTTGCATTTACCAAGATGGCTGTCAGTCTTATCCCTGTTCAGCCACATTGGTTGTTAAAATGCCATGAAATATTGGAAGACATACTAAGTGCCTCTCTGCCCACCCTCAATGTCCTACTAGGATTATATTTGAAAATTATAATTAACTATATAAACTTTATCAGAAAGGAAAAGTATTAAGTCTAATCTTGAAGGTAGAGAGGGTGTCTGCCCCCTGAACAGAGAGGGGAGCTGGTTCCACAGGAGACGAGCTTGATAGTGGACTACTTCTGTAGTAGGATGATAAGGCTCTACGAGGTCTTTAAGATACGATGGAGCCTTGTCATTAAGGGCTTTGTATGTTAGAAGAAGGATACGATGGAGCCTTGTTATTAAGGGCTTTGTATGTTAGAAAAAGGATTTTAAATTCTATTCTGAATTTTACAGGGAGCCAGTGGAGAGAAGCTAATATGGGAGAGACATGATCTCTCTTGCTAGTTCCTGTCAGTACTCTGGCTGCAGCATTTTGGATTAATTGGAGGCTTTTTAGGGAATTATTGGGACATCCTGATAGTAAAGAGTTAGAGTAGTCCAGCCTGGAAGTAACAAATGTATGGACTAGTTTTTGAGCATCATTTTGAGTAATAAAATGGTAATAAACTCACAGAGAATCATCACACAACTCTTTGACATTCCTCTACATGTTAGCCATGATAAGCATCTGCAGCGACAGTGCCCTAAAAGGCTCTTGGTGCCTGGATTTCAGTTTTGCAGTTTGGCTTCACCACCATCTTTGTGGCAGCTTTCCCTCTGACCCCTCTCTAAGCGCTACTGAACAACATCATCGAGATTCGTTTAGATGCCTACAAGTTCGTCACACAGTGGCGGCGCCCTCTGCCATCACAAGCCAAAGACATAGGTGAATAAAACATGAGCCTTTTATCTTATATCTTTTGTCTTATGTCTTTTATCTGCAAACTGTTTTTCCACAGTAACTTAATCCTTGTCTAATTTTGTGTTTTTGTGTCAGGGATCTGGTATGGCATTCTGGAGGGCATTGGCATCTTGTCGGTTATCACCAATGCCTTTGTCATTGCTGTTACCTCAGACTTCATCCCTCACCTTGTTTACGCATACAGGTATGGACCTTGCACTGGCCAGGGCAGATCAGGAGAGGGGTGAGTGTTGATTACACATCTTATTTGTTTTAGTTAGCAATGAGCTGGACTCTTCATCCTGTTAGTTCATTTTTTTTCTTTTACTTTAAAACTGTGGATTGTGTATTTTTGGAGACTGAGTTACTAGTATTTAAACTCCTGCTTTTAGATGCTGTAAGTTTTGAATAAATTATTACTGATGTGTTCCTCAGATGTATGATGGGTTACGTTAAGGCCAGTCTTTCAGTATTCCGAGTGTCTCATTTTGAGAAGAGATCACAGCCCAGGACTAACGGCTCCGAGCTGTTTGGAGAAGCTGTTACATATTGCAGGTAGCAAGTTCTTGAGGGTCTCTGCACCCAGGGGCGGATCTTGGATGGAGTGGCCAGGCTGGGGCACAGACTTAAAGAGGGGTGGCACATCTGAAATACATGTAAAAAGTCAATTTAAACCCCTAGCTTTATGAAATATTAAACCATACATTATTATGAATCAAATTCTTTATTTTATGTAAAAATTAGACACAAACTGATTTCTTTAGCTAACTTTAGCTGCACTCTTTATTTACTCCCTACTGAATGGCAGTCGGCCAGTGCCACCCCCTTAGTTCTGCTCATGTCTACACCAAAGGTTTTGATTAAGCTTTCTCCTGGTAACTGCTGCAATAAAAAAGAAAACATGTGATGGCTTTGGCTGCAAGCGTTTGTGCAACACCAGGAGGGAGTGCATACATTACTTTGGAGCTTAATATAACATTTGATACATGTACAGATCTTCTCAGCTTCCTGAGCTGAACTCCAGTGAATTTTACTAATATTTATTAACTTACCTTTTGATTTTTGAATTCATGGCATGGGTAGCTAAGTTTATGATGACCTTTGACCTCAGAATGTCAACTTGCTAGGTATCGTGACTACAGGGAGGCTCAAGACTCTGCTGAGCCCTACTCTTATACTGTACAGTTCTGGCACATCCTGGCAGCACGGCTGGCATTCATCATTGTTTTTGATTAGTTACTCCAGACACCAGACTGTGTTTGGAATTGGAATTCCTACATATTGCTTTGTCAATGCCTTCTCCATTCATGATTGCCCACCTACATCTTCTTTAACATTCTCTTGAAATAATTTGCTCAAAGCTAATAAAGGCATTGGGAATTCAGAGGTCTGATGATGTTTTCACAATAGTAACTTTATAGACTTGTCAATTATTCTGTACCCCTTGAAAAGGGTAAATCTAATTAGACTTTTTTTTTTCAAAAATCATGAATTAGTGGACTGAAGGAGCTACATCAGTACAAACTGCAGGATGAAATCTAGCCTAGGTGTTGGCAGGTTTAACTTAACTTATTTTTTTTACTTTAAATTATTTTTGACAAGAAAAAACATTTATAAATCATCTTGATAAAATCTTTGAGACTACAGAATGTCACAAGTAAAAAGAAAATGCAAACGTGTTTAAATGTGTTTAAGATGTTTCAAAATGCCACTGTTATAAAAAGGGTTAAAGCTGCACTAATATGTTTTTAAAATATATAATAGCAGTGTATCAAATGATGGTGTGTAATGTGACAGGGTCAGTTATAGTGACAAACCACAAAATATTCTGGAGTTTCCTTTATTGCAGCTCATTGTTTTGGTTTGATGACAGCAACTTTAATATTTTGGTTCACTCTCACTGCTCTCATCTGCCTTATGTCAAATCTCTAAATGACTGATAATGTTATTCTATGCCTGTTCAAAGTGTAAATAAGAAATGGTTTTCAAACATGTTAAAGTTGTGTCTACAGCTCATGGATCCCTCCTCCTTTCCCAAGGATTCATTCCCCCTTAAGTTTCTAACAACTAACTGTTTCTCTCTCACAGTGAGACATAAATTTCCTCATTAATTTGAGGATGTGGTTTAGTTTATTTTGTTTTTACTGTGCAGGTATGGCTATGGCATTTGTAGTAAAATACTTTTCACTTTTTACAGCACATGGTCTTTGCTATCAAGACCCTGATTGCATACCTGATTCCAGACCTTCCAAAAGACTTGCGGGATCGTATGCGCAGGGAGAAATACCTGATCCAGGAGATGATGTATGAGGCTGAGCTGGAGAGACTGCAAAAGGAGAAAAATGAGAAGAAGAAGAAAGACAGGGCCCATCACAAGGAATGACCTTGAACATATCTGCTGGTAAAGCCAGAGTTTCTGAAATTGTCTTCAAGGCTATTCAGCTCTGTTTATGTGTAGTGTGGGATTTTATTTAAAATGTTACAAAAGGAACTGGTCGGTTAATAGTTTAGCAACCATAATAAGACATGGCAGGTCGATCAAGATTTGGATTTCTCTTCATACAGAAGCAGTGTACACTGACCTGCAGTAGGAGCAAAACAGTTAATGGCATTTATTGAATTTAAACAGCATAGCCTTTTTTCTGGGTTTTAACCACAAACACAAAGTCAGAGTTGTAAGGAATGGACTGAACAGTATGTTTATCTGCTCCATTGTGCACTGCAAATATTAAGCTGCACATGTAGTTATGTTTCTCTGATAATGGTATTACAAATTTTAAAATGATCAGAATCAAGTTGTACCAAAGAAGTAAGTGTTTGAAGGAAATTCCATGTTACATCACAGTTTCTGCTGTACTTTAGTTTATTAAATAAAATATTGCAACTGAATGAAACAAAACTATACAAGTATAGAAAATAAGACAAAAATAAAACAAACAACAAAACAAAGAATGTCAGCATTTGCTTAATAGCATTGTATGTTTCCCACCATTAACACACCTTACTGTATAGTTTCTCTTATTTCCAGGTTGTGAGCTTGTTTTTGCAGCACTCAGGATGAAGGAGAGGAGTTGGATTTCCTGCATGATCCTTGACCTTCATACCTTCCTTCTGCTATTTCAGACCATCGCCTCCCAGTGGTCAGTAGACGAACTTCACCCAGCAGGGTCACACAGAGACCATGGAGCCCTTGTGTCCGCACACACAACAGATGTCCTCTTGAGCCTTTGGCAGCAGATTTTCCTACTTTTTTCCAGTTAGTTTCTACCACTTTGGATTCTCTACAGTGCATGTATCCTGAATTAGATTAGAGAAAAGAACTCTTCTGAGCTTAGTGAGTGACAAGCCCTGTTTACAATTCTCCTTGTTTTATTGTAAATAATAAATATGATAATATTTAAATGAATGTCAGGCCATCTGCTCTGCTATAGTGTAGTGCAATAAAAATACATCTAACAAAAATACCTAAAGATTTAGTTTATCCAAGCTGTGGCAGTGTGTCCACAGCTTGCTTACACCAGAAATGCTTTTGCTTTGAATTTAGATTGATAACTATAGTAGTAAACATTATTTATTTTAAAATAAATTTTACTTTGACTTGACTGTGTGTGTCTTTCTTCAACACTGTCAGCAAATTTATGGAGTCAAGTGGAACTGCTATTTAGGGATGACCATACCAAGCCATTCAGGTAAGAATACAATTAAACAAATACAAAGAATAAAGTTATCAAAAATTAATATTTCCTTTAAGGATATTCCTAAAGAAAAATGACAGTAACATACACATTGTAGTTATATATACAATATACTGCAAATAAAAGTAATGGCACTGTTTGCAAGTTCCTGGTTTTCTACATAAATTGGTCATGAAATGTGATCTGATCTTCACCAAAGTCATACATATCAAGAAACACAATATTTCTAAGATGATAAAACCCAATCAATCATGATCTTTCTTGACTTTATTGAACCCAGCCAATCAACATACAACATGTTGGTGGAAAAAGTAAAGGCAACATTAGGCTACTGATGTCACTAAACTTCAAGTGGAGTCAGGTGTTAGCAAACCTGGAGACAATGAAAAGAGAATGGAGGTGTAATTTAGAACTCCCTTGACTTATAAAAACACTCAAATGGTGTCAGTGTGCTATTTACAAACAGCACTGGCTGAGATCTCAGAAGACCTATGGTCAAGAGTTGTTGATTTGCATGTAGCTGTAAAAGGTCAGAGTAATCTCAAAGACTTTAGATATTCATCAGTCCACAGTTAGACATATTTTCTATAAATGGAGACGATTTGGTGCTGTGGCTACTCTCCATAGAAGTGGGATCCCAGCCAAGTTCACTCCAAAGGCACAACACAGAATGCTCAGTGAGGTTAAAAAAAGACCCCTAGAGTAACAGTTAAGGATTGAAGGATTCATTCGAGTTGGTGAACATCTTTGTTCATGAGTCAACCATATGCAAAATATTGAACAGGCATGATATCCATGGCGGGACACCATGGAGAAAGCCACTGCTCTCTAAAAACAACATTGCAACGCACCTGAAGTTTGGCAAAGACCACCTTGACACTCCACAATGCTACTGGGAAAATGTCCTCTGGACAGAAGAAATGAAGGTAGAATTGTTTGTTAAGAACACACTACATACAATATGGTGTTAAAAGAGAAACATGTACCAACATGAAAACATCCAAACAGTGAAGTATGGTGGAGTGAGCATCCTGATTTGGGGCTGCTTTGCTGCCTCTGGACCTGGACTGCTTGCCATTGTTGAGGGGAAAATGAATTCATAAGTTTATCAAGGTATCCTACAGCTTAATGTCAGGGTGGCTGTCCACAAGCTAAAGCTCAGAACAAGATGGGTGATGCAGCAGGACAATGATCTTAAATATTGAAGTAAATGTACTACAGAATGGCTTTGGAGATACAAAATCCACCTTTTGCAGTGGCCCAGACCTCAACCCAACAGAGATGCTGAGGAATGACTTCAAGAGAGCTGTTCACACCAGATATCCTAAGAATATGAAGCAGTTCTGTAAGAAAGAATGGTCCAAAATTCCTCCTGAATGTTGTGCTGGTCTAATCCACAGCTACAGGAAATGCTTGCTTGAGGTTATTGTTGCCAAAGGTCGTTCATCCAGTTATACAACACTGTTGCCATTACTTTTTCTACCATCACTTTGTATGTATAATGGGTGTGTTCGATAAAGAGATGAAAGATCATGACTGTTATAGTGTTTTTTGAGATATGTGACTTTGGTGAACATCAGACTACATTTCATGACCAATTTATGGAAAGAAAATGTAATGGCACTGTTTACAATTTTCTGCATGAATTTAAATACAAAAAAAAAATCTACTTAACAAATTCACTCTTGCCTGCATCAGAATGAGTTTGTTTTCCAAATTATATATAAATTCAAGTCAAGTAAAAGGTTTTTGCCCTGTTCACAGCAGTTTTAATCTGCATTTAGTTAATAGCAGAAACCAGGATTTTGGAAATACTGCAGTGGTCATGAATCCCTCCAAAAAAAATCATAATTAATTTTTTCAGCAAAGTTTTAATTTTACTCTCTGTGAGTTTAATTTCCCAACAATACTCTTAAATGGCACGTCTTCTCCACTTACTCTAAATGTCTATTTATTTACCAAAAGTCATCCAAAAAGGGGGAGCTGGTGCCAGTTTATACTTGCCAATTTTTAACTGTAGAATTTAGGGGAAAAAAGACTTTGGTTAAATCATCAGTGTCCTCAGTGGCAACTACAGTTAAAAAAAAGTACATACGGAGTATGTGGAGAGGCATCAAAACAATAACAGACTACAGAGGCAACAACCAGCAGGTCAGCCATGATCCGACCCTCCCTGACACTCTGAATAGTTTCTTTGCACGCTTCGATACACCTGGCAGCAGAGGAACTGTACAACTCCCTCAGCTTGAGGAACAGCACCTGCCTCTCGTCCTGCAGCTACACCAGGTGAGTTCCACCCTGAGGAAGATCAACACCAGTAAAGCCGCAGGACCAGACAGGGTGTCAGGCCAGGTTCTGAGGCTATGTGCTGACCAGCTGGCAGGAGTTTTCCTGGACATTTTTAACCTGTCCATGCATCTTGCTTCAGTCCGAACCCAGAACCTTCTCGCTGTGAGGCAACGGCGCTCATATTTTATATTGACTTACACAATTTTTGTGTAATTTATGTAAATAATATGTCTTTTAAGCCAAGAGCTGCTTCAAAGAGCTGCTGGAAAAAAATTCATTGTGCTATGCTTAATGATAATAAAGATTCTTGAGTATGGTTAGCCAAGTCATTAATTTTTTTATACCACTAGAGGGAGTCAGTGAGTTTAGTTACACTTAAAAGCATTGCAATATCAAAAAATACTTTGTCCTAGTCATACCTTGAAAAATACAGTTTGAAGGATTCTTTAATATTTTTGAGTGAATTCAGTGAAGGAGCATTAATTAACTTGATTGTCCAAACTGATTGTACTGAAATCAAATGGCCATTTTGTACATATTGTATATTCTTAAACTGAACTGGATTAGTTATCACTTTGTTTTAGTGCATCACTAATTAAACAAAGGGGGATGCGCTGACTATGTTGTACATCCATCAGCCTTTGCACATATTACTGAGAGTTCATCCCACACTTTGTGCACCATGCTGCTGGCTTCAAGGCCAACCAGCTTGTTATTCCTGTAATTGCAGATAAGTAGGCTTTTACAATCATCCTTACAACATTGCATTCATGACAGCACTATTTCAATTCTTCAAAGCTAACCAGAGGGAATGTTTACTATTTCAGTGTTTGAATAAATTTACATCACCTTCTACAGTACAAGTGACAGATGTTTTGATTTTGTCTAAAAACACAATGCCACTGTGAATGTCATTGTGTTGGGCATTACTGCAGACAGATAATTTGTTTATTTACAGTCTATCACTGTGTGGTCATTTTGAACATACAATTAATAATAATAGATTAGAGAGTAGAGGCATGGATTACTTTATTTTAATGGCCTTCTCACAAACTCCATTTTGATTATTAAAAGCAAGGTACAGAAGAGGCAAACTGTGTTCTTTCCTATTAAAGCGGCTCTCCTCCCTTCTAAGAGGATTATCCCTGACACATGCTCAGGAGTTACATAAGGCTGTCAGAGGATAATATCTGACATTTCCTCATATCCTTTTGGCAACATGGCACTATGTGAAATTGGTGTAGTTGTTCTGAGCTGTGGGAGATCAGTGTTTATGCAGTGGAAAAAAAAAGGATGTGGACTCCACTGGAAACTTTCTCACAGTGTGAAACTGCTAAGTCAAGCCTCACCACATCAAACATGTTGTATGTTAACTCACTTTATTTATACATCACATCTTTCAGATAACAATCTCCAACAGTTCAGCACAACAGCAACCACTATCTGTACAAGAGACCACACCAGATGAATTGCAAACTCTACATACAATGTAGAGCATATTAATTCCAACAAGCATTAAAATTAAATGCTGACTTATTGAGATGGACAGGTCTGCTTCTGTTTTGACAAGTGTCTAAATCATGAATGGTCAAATGGCAGTCTGTGGGCTACATTTAGCCCCCTAAAGCTTTACAACTGGCCTGCAGTATATTAATAAAATCAAAAAATATGAGGAGGGAAAAATGAATTTTGGTATTTAGAATATTAGGCTTTTTTTTTCCAAAACCAAGATTCAGTGGTTCATTATAGCCCAGTATTGGTGAGTGTCGTTACCTGTCTTTGAACCCTCACCTGTGGACTGACGCCTCCACAGGTGAGGGTTCAAAGACAGGTAATGACTCTCACCGATACTGGGCTATAATGACTCAGTTGTTAGGGGACATTGTTGGCCATCAAAGGACTGAAACACCACCGATGGGGATAAATATCTCTGACTCAACGCCAGTCGGGCAGAACTGATGAAGCCTCTTGGATGAGAGTTTTTTTTATCTTACCATGACCTGGATGACTGAGAATCTGCACAGACTAATAACATGTTCAAAATAGAGGTAGCAGCTCACATCCTGCCCAGACTGTGATCTTACCACAGTTAAAGATCTGATTGGATCATTTTAAGGGCAAAGCTGTCATCCTCTGCCTCAGAGACAGTGGAAATTACTTTCCAGATAAGCCACTCCTTTCACTTCATTTCCCATTGAATCAGCATAAGCCTCAGCTGCTTTATCTATGGCACATTTCTTCTATCGGTCTCTTCAGCATAAAGGCTTTTCGCCACCTATTGTCTTACCACAGTGAAGGAAGAGAGGGGTCTGGATGCTGTGGATTACACCTGGCTGTAATCTGAGGCTAATGTTGAGTGACTTTAACTCACTCACTTTAGTTTATTTACAGTGTTTAATGTATTAGCAAGAGCTTCACAATTGTCTCACTGTGGCTTGTGTGTGTGTGTGTGTGTCCCAGGAAATGAGGAAATGTGACCCTCTTGAATGACCCCCTAATGTGATCATGTGGATGGTTCACAGAGATACTGTTTAGTGTCCACTACAGACCCCATTTACAAAAGACAAGTGACAGAACGAAACTCTGATCATCCAGATTGACAAACTAGGGTGCAATGTTTACTGGGGCCCATGGAGACAAACATCAAATGGAGCAATAAGCTGAAACAGACTTTACATATAGCATACAGTAAGTGTTGTTGCTGTGTAATCCGCAAAGCGTGTCTGCAAACGTGAACTAGAACTTGCTGTCTTGCAATTATTTAGTAGTCATGCTAAAATTATGAGTGAAAAAACAGCCCAGTATGATAGAGACTCAGCTGATGAACTGGTGGAGACTGCCAAGTTGGAGCAGCTGGAAGATGAAATAATTGATTTGCTTGACATATATTTAAAAACATTAAAGCTTTTGGTAAAAATCCTAGACGTTTAAATGAGATTCATAATCAGATCGTGAAGTTTGTGCAGGAAGAAGAGATAAAGACAGACCATGAGTGCAGTGGGGTG
>NW_018127931.1:4467114-4468038 GCF_001952655.1 Monopterus albus | reverse complement strand
TTATTTTATACAGTTGATTTGTTCACCATAGTTAATTACTACTAACTCTGCAAAGGTGTGAGACGTTAGAGACTTGACTGACTGAGTTGTTTAAGTTAGGTTTCATTAGAGTATGTGAGAAATACTCTGTTCAGGTTAAAGGTTTATCGAGGAGTTGTTAGTTCTGTAATACGGAAATTATTTTAGATTTAATTTTAGTTGTAGGAAGAGGTCAGTGTTTAACTACAGCTGTTAGAGTTTAGAGGCGTTAGGGTCTCAGGTCAACATGGTCATATTTTTATTTTCCCTATCCTGAGCTCCGAAGTTCCATAGTTTAAAAACCATGGAAGGGGGGACTGTGGTGGTTAGCAATAAACCAGATTCCAGAAGAAATATGTAATAGAACAGTATGAAGTTCATATAGACATTATTTGTACTTATTTGAGCTGAGTGGTTATGGGTTCATTAAGTTCATATGAGTTGGACAATGGGCTTATGTAAGTGGTCAAGATGTTTCCTGTTTTTGAAGTACATCTCAGGGTGTTGTCTCCCGAAATTGGAGACAGGAAGCTAGGTTCAGAAATTGACGCAACAGCATAAGGGAAACTGCTGATAAAAGAGTGAGCCTGAGAGAGAGAGGAGAACCATTCTACCGTGAACAGCGTACCACAAGCCCGGCCTCGGAGGGCCGGGGGGAAACGACGACTGACTGGGGCTGACAGGGGAACTGACTCAGGACCGACATCCAATAACTTGACTGACTGGTGCTCCTGACAATCTTCTTATGCTTTATCTATTCCATTGCAAGAGGAGAGTCTCTGTTCTCTGATCTCTGTTCTCTGTTCCCTAACTACAAGATTATGTGTTTAAATACTACTCTATTCAGAATAATTGTAATATTAAATGATCCTTTAAATTGGGATGGTTTGTCTGAATTAATTTAGT
>NW_018127931.1:4396753-4466885 GCF_001952655.1 Monopterus albus | reverse complement strand
AAACCAGTGGTACAGTTAAATATACTCGGTGACAACAGAACAGCCCGGGCCCCTGTTTGCTTGCATTTACTAAGATGGCTGTCAGTCTTATCCCTGTTCAGCCACATTGGTTGTTATAATGCCATGAAATATCAGAAAGCATACTAAGTGCCTTTCTACCCTCCCTCACTGTCCTACTAGGATTATATTTAAAAAATACAATATTATATTAATTTAATCATAAACTTTACTAAAAAGGACAGTCTTAAGTCTAATCTTAAAGGTAGAGAGGGTGTCTGCCTCTCAAACAGAGACTGGTAGCTGGTTCCACAGGAGAGGAGCTTGATAACGAAAGGCTCTGTCTCCCATTCTACTTCTGTAGACTCTAGGAACCACAGGTGGACCTGCACTCTGAGAGCGAAGTGCTCTGTTGGGATGATATGAGGTCTTTAAGATATGACAGAGCCTTGTCATTAAGGGCTTTTTATGTTAGAAGAAGGATTTTAAATTCTATTCTGTATTTTACAGGGAGCCAGTGGAGAGAAGCTAATATGGGAGAGATATGATCTCTCTTGCTGTTTCCTGTCATTACTCTGGCTGCAGCATTTTGGATTAACTGGAGGCTTTTTAGGGAATTATAGGAACATCCTGACAGTAAAGAGTTATAGTAATTCAGCCTGGAAGTAACAAATGCATGGACCAGTTTTTCAGCATCACTCTGAGAAAGGATGTTCCTGTTTTTGGTGATATTGCACAGGTGAAAGAAGGCAGTTCATGAGACTTGGTTTATGTGATTTAAAGGGCATATCCTGATCAAAAATGACTCCAAGGTTCCTCACAGCAGTAATGGAGGCTAGGGTTATGCCATCTTGAGTAAGAGTATGTGGTTAGATGGCATAGATCTAAGGTTTTTAGGCCCAAGTACAATAACTTCAGTTTTGTCAGCATTTAAATGTAGAAAATTACAGGTCATTCAGTGCTTTATGCTGTTTAGACCTGCTTTAAGTTTGACCAATTGATCTAATTCAACTGGGTTCATAGATACATATAGCTGAGTATCATCTGCGTAGGAACAGAAATTTATGGTGTGTTTCCTGATAATATTGCCTAAGGGAAGCTTGCATAAAGTGAAGAGAATTGGACTTAGCACAGAACCTTGTAGAACTCCATGACTAACTTTAGTCTGATTCATCTTTAACATGAACAAACTGGAATTTATCTGATAAATAAGATTTGAACCAACTTAGTGAAGGTCCTTTAATCTCAATAACATGTAAAAGTCTCTGTAATAGGATGCTATGATCAATGGTGTCAAAAGCAGCACTGAGATCTAAGAGCACAAGTATAGAGATGAATCCTTTGTCTGAGGCTCGGAAGAGATAGTTGGTGACTTTCACTAGTGCAGTTTCTGTACTATGATGGACCCTTAAACCAAACTGAAAATCTTCAAACAAATCATTCTTGTGCAAGTGGTCACATAACTGCTTTGCAACAGCTTTTTCAAGGATTTTAAAAATAAGGGGGAGATTGGATATTGGTCTATAATTACTTAGAACACCTGTGTCAAGAGTAGGCTTTTTGAGTAGAGGTTTAATTACAGCAATCTTAAAAACCTGCAGAACATAGCCTGTTATCAGAGAGAGGATGATCAGATCTAATATGGACATGTTGATTAGGGGTAATCTTGGTTGGGATTGGGTCTAAGAGACAAGTTGATTATTTAAATGAAGCAATTGTTGAGGTAAACTCAGAGAGATCTATGTTAGAGAAGTAGTCTAAATATAAATGAGGTCTGACAGATGTTTCTAAAGCTGTTGTACTTGATACATCTGTGAGAGTTGTGGAAAGAATCTGATTTATTTTTTTTCTAAAGGTTGTGATTTTATTTGTAAAGAAGCTCATGAAGCCATTGCTGCTGAGATCTAAGGGAATGTTAAGCTCAACAGCACTGTGGCTCTTTGTCAGCCTGGCTACAGTGCTGAAAAGAAACCTGGGGTTGTTCTTATTTTCCTCTATCAGTGATGAATAAAATGCGGTTCTGGCACTATGAAGGGCTTTCTTATATGTTATTAAACTATCTTTCCAGGCTATGAAAATCTCTTCTGACTTAGTGGAGCGCCACCTCCTTTCCAGTTTTCTTGATGCCTGCTTTAGGGAGCGGAGCTGCGAGCTGTACCACGGGGCTAGCCTCCTCTGTTTCATTGCCTTCCCTTTCAGAGGGGCAAATTGTATTATACAGGGAGGCTGCAGTACCATCACAAGATTATCAACTTGTGTGGGAGTGAAGTTAAGTTAATTGTGTTGGCACATGGCACGGAAGTAAATAATGATGGAATTATTTCCTTAAACTTGGTAACAGCATTGTCAGAAAGACATCTACTGTAGTGGAGTTGTTTCCCACATAGATTCTAATCCACTAATGTAAATTCAAAAGTTATAAAAAAAAAATTGTCAAACAAAGAGGGTTTTGGAGATAAATTATTAAGTGTTCAGTTTCAATGCTATATGTCAGAACAAGATCAAGAGTGTGATTAAAACAGTGAGTGGGTTTATTTACAGTTTTAGAAAAGCCAATTGAGTCTAATAATGAATTAAATGTATTGTTGAGGCTGTCATTGTCAGCATCTACATGAATATTAAAGTTACCCACTAAGATTATTTTATCTGTACTAAGCACTAAATCAGTCAGAAAGTCTGAGAATTCAGTTAAAAATTCTTAACAAGGGGCAGGTGGACGGTATACAATAACAAATAGAACAGGCTTTTGAGTTTTCCAATTTGGGTGCAAGAGACTCAGAGTGAGGCTTTCAAATGAATTATAACTATGTTTGGTATGTTGATTAATAGGCTGGAATCAAAGATTGCTGCCACACCTCCACCTCAGCCTGTGCTTCGAAGGATGTGACTGTTACTATGACTAGGTGGGTTTCTCCTGAGGAAAATACCTGGCTCTTTATAACTATATTCACCAGCTAGTTGCTAAATGTTGTTTGATACTGGGCAGGAAGCATATAAGTGTTTACCAGAGATAGAAAGCTGATAAAAACATTGGTATTCATTTTCTATGGGTTTGGCAACCCCTTTGAGCTACCCCTTTCACAATATAGTAAATACTGTATAATCACATGACCTGTTGTGCTTCATCATGCATACGTGCTCTATAAATGTAAATCACTTATCCAGACAGCTTCTTTCCTGTGTGACAGGCGTTTCCTTAAACCTACATATGACCTTAACAGACCGAAACCACAAGCAACACTCATGTCTATGTATGAAAGGAAATGCAGATCTCTGCTCAGAGAGCTTCTGCTTCAGACTGTTATGTTTGACACTCTGTGAGAGTTCGTTCCTTCCTGCAGGAATAAATGCACATCAACCTCCAGAATTGGTATCTTTTATTTTGCACTCACTGAATTATGTTAAGAGCATTTTTGCCATTACAGTACGTAAATACATGTTAGGCATTTCCTTTCACTGCTGAAAATTTTAACAATCTGGCATTTTTGAAGTCTCTGTTTGGCCTTGATTGATTTGGCAAAGAAAATCTGAAGCTGACAAGATCTCTCACTTGACAGACTATACCTTCCTAGACTGAGTCAAGTATGGAGGTAAGGGGATAACTGCTATGGTTATAACCTCAATTAACTGTCCTTGCAAACCCCTGTTTGTACTTTATTACACTCACATTATTAGTGTTTGCTTGCAAATTATTTGAAAGTATTCATGGAAGTTGTTCACATCAGTCCCTGACCTTCACTACTTTTCTCATGGAAGAATTTTCCTGGTTGTCTAACATTACCTCAACTTTTAGAAGACACACATAACTCATAAAATTGGGCTTAAGAACTGTGTGCAATCCTTAAATCATCAATGAAATGTCAGCTTTAAAAAAATCTGTTCTTTCTCTTCTAATGGGAGATGATTTTATTTATTTATTGCTTCAAGTCCCCTAAATGTGGCAGTGTTTGTTCCTGCCTATAGATGTTTGCTCCTTCGTGTAATTTTTAAAAGATATTTTACTGGCAGTTTCACAAGTAATGTGCTGTGTTTATTCTGTGAATGCCACCAAATTATCTAACACTGCTTGCAGCACATAGCATCATAATGGCACCAAAAATTGAGTATGTGCAATGAGAGCCCATAATCATGCCACCCAGTCCCAACTCCTCTCTTTCAAATTGCTTTTGAAAGGTTTATTGACAGTCAGTGTCAGGTTAGTCTGGCTCAAATTTACAGTCACAACATCAGAATTCATCCTTATTTTATTGTAGGTTGAACACCCATCCTTTCAACTAATAGCCCACATCACTCTCCCAGCACTGAATCACATTCCCTCCTGTCTGCCTTCTCTACTTTCTCTGATATTCTCCTTAAAAAAAAAACATGTTACATACTGGTGTTGTAGAATTTGAACTTCGTTGGATGCACATTCTACGTAGGACCTACAGAATATTTGTATTTTAGACAAACTCCCTGTTTCTTGATTTTACAGAACTTTTTCTTAGGCACACCTGACAAACTTTTCACTCGACCCTATTTGCTTTTCTCCTGTGGCTTGGCACTTCATTATTTCAGTGAACTGAGCTGAAAGTTGGGGGCCCTTGAAAGCTCCTTGAGGAAGCATTGTGATACTTTTGTGGTAGTCTGGTCTGTTTTCACCTGTGATGACAGATTCTGAATCTAAACCTATCACTATGTATTCAGCTGTGTAGCAGCTACTGTATACTGGTTATATCAATGACACCTGAAGTGTGGTTTACAGTAGGCATTCATAGAAATTACTGAAAAGAATGAAGTGTTCCTATAAATATCCATAGGAACTACATGTGGATCACTTAATATGAAAAGCTGTTCATGATATAAAAACTTATCTGAAAAAGTAAAAAAAAATTATTTTGATAAATACCGGGAATATGACCCTGAAATAACTTTGCCACCAAAATGTTGGAGAAAAATGTACATCTGTGGATTAAAGGAAAAAGGATGAGGAGAGCGAGACATCATACTGCAAGTACATTTTGAGTACATCATAAAACCCTGCAGGATATAATATATTGTAAACCTGAAATGTGTTCCCCATCGAACTGAGAAAACCAATTCATTGTCAAGCAGAAGCTTTTCACAGTTATTACAAAACTCATACATGGTGTATTAGGGACAGTATATTTTGTTTTCATCCTGTGGGTAATGGGATTCCTGCTTCCTCTGCAGAACATGACATGCATTAAAAAATGTAGGTATGAGATATACTTTACCTCTCATAAACCGACTTGTTTCAGTTATTTGCGTGTTAAATATATTACATATCACTACAAATGTTTCTACAATTAAACAAGTAAAAATACTTTTATGGGTATTTTTTCATGCATGTCAGCAGCAGTACTATCTGGTAATTGTTAACAATTTACAGCTTGTATAAGGTTTGGTTCCAAGTGATGTATAATTAAATCCTATGGGGATGAACTGCTCCAAATGTATGCACTTACTGTAATTAGTACTGTACTGTGTTGTGAATAGAGGAAATCCCTATTAAATTACAGTGATTTTTAAAGGATGTTGTAAAAATATTTGAGACTCAGCGTCATTTTTAGAGTATGTGTGGAGATTTGAGTTTTTGGTTCTAAAATGAAATTTACTAAAGAAAGTGACTGAAGGTATTAGTTGTCACAAGTGACCTTTGCTTATGAAACACTAAGTCTGCAGAAGGATGTCCAGTATTTTGGGAAGTTTTTTAAACAATTTACTGCTTTATCAGAACATGGTGAATCAACTACACAGTTAAGAGGGCACCATTAATAAGACCCTGTTAATTTAACAGTGGAAACTATTTGCTAAATGGTCTCATTATCTTGAATGTGTTCACATTAACATTTCTATTTCAGCTACAACCCACACTATACTCCTCTGGTATTTGAATTATGGATAGTCAGGAAATGACTACATTTATATTGGGCACAGAAGAGATTAAATGCTTCTATGGTGTTGGACTACATATGCATATCAAACTTTTGCAGAAGAGAAGAATTTTACATCTTATGTTATATAACCTAATCTAGAAATATAAAGACAGCAATTAGTAGCCTTACTATTCCTGCTACTCTGCTACTACTACTCCTACTGCTGAATCCAACAGCCACACTATAGAGATAATAGGTTCAATTTAACATCAATCAGGATAGGCTCAGTGTGGTCCAGTGATGTGCTCCCATAACATGGACTGTGCACAATTGCAACTAACTACAACTTCATTAGATTAACTAATGCTAACTAATGCTATCGCATGGATATAGCCATTTTTTTTCCAACCAAATATCCATAAGACATTTAAAAAGAAGCATGAAAAAAACCCCAGAAAAGACAGAGCCAGACTAACACCCAGACCATCTGTATCTCATGAGCCACTTTAAGATGCATAGCAACAACTCTCAGGGACAGCACAGAGGCCCAACAGTGAGTTGGCAGATCACAAAAGTCCCAAGCCTTTCATCTGGCAATCAACAAAAGATTGGAAATAAACAGGTTTCTGATGTCTGTATTTACCGTGGCTAATGCTAACATTGATGGGTGATCAACAAATGACACACAAAGTATCTCAGACGCTATTTTGTTACAGTTGAGGAAGATCACAGAAGTCAGCTTAACTGAAATATCAAATCAAAGAGATGCATACAAGCAGTTTTTGCACACTAGATGCTTGATTGGGACAAAAACCTCATAAAAGCCAGATTTAAAAGAAGAATATGAAAGTACTCTTTTTATTCCTACTAGGGGTTAAGCTCAAAAATCTTACAATTACCATAATGCAGCTCAACAGCATCTGCCATTAAGCTGCTTGTCAGATTGTCACCTATATGACATCGACTTTGTAATGCAGGTTTACTGGCATAAATGTGTAGCGTTGAAGCCCAGCCTGACATAATTTTGATGAGATCCTCAGGATTATGCATAATATTGGTGGAGTTTCTCTTCAGATTCAATAAAAAAATAAAAAAAAAAACAGCAAGGAATTAGGAGGCTATAATTTATATTTGTAGAAATTCTAATATTTAAAATACCAATACAAACATGCTACTATTTTCAGTAGCTCATAATATTAATTGTTGCATTCATAATAATATTTAATATTATATTATTCAGTGATGTGACCACTTATTCTAATATGCTAACTGGAAATGTTACACTGCAACACTCTCCAAATGTCCCTATGCTGCCCTGTGAAAAGCAGCCTGTCACAGTGAGTGGCGAGGGATGTTTAAATTGGTCACAATGGGATCATCACTACCTGAAGCCTCTATCCAAACACCTGTCATTAGTCTGTTGCCTATGAAAGTATGAAGGCTTCCTTGTGTCCTCACTGCCATTACAACACACTTCATTTAGTGTACTTCTTTCCACTTGAAAAAGTAGTGACCAACATGTGCACAAGAGGGAAAAAAGCTTTACTCAGTAGCACTGTATCAGCAGTAAAGTCCTTCAAGTTCCTGGGCTCCACTGTCTCCTAGGATCTGAAGTGAATGTGCAACATCAGCACTATCACTATCAGAAGGCACAGCAGAGGATGTACTTCCTGCTCAAGAAGTTCAACCTGCCCTGGAACCGCTGATAGTTTTAGAGGAATCATTAAATCTGTTCTCTGCATTTCCATTACTGTTTGGTTTGGCTCAGCAACCACTGAGCCACTGTACCGCAGTCAAATTCCTCATGAGTGCAACACACTTAGCCAATAAAACTGATTCTGATTCTGACTAAACCTAAGTCTGTATTTTCATTTTGCAGGTTTTTACATTATAGTAACACAATAAGCTACCATATGTCTCACTTTGTATTTTTTACAAGGGAACTTTCACAAGGTTCTCTTTGATTAACATATCATGTAGAAGACACAGTTTGATCTGTCAAACATTGAAGTTCAGATCATTTCACACACGACTGGTGTTTTTCATATGATATGCTCCCCAGTAGGAGACAGATGGTTAGAAACAACAAGGGTCACTGTGATGGCTGTATTCACAATGCATATACTGTGTAATAACCATCAATGCCTCTAATGTCTTATTAAATCAGCTGTGACTATTCCACTTGGCCAAATATGAAAAACCACCCACATTTACATATATGGTCTTTGTCATCTTTGCAGTATAAATTTCCCATGGTAACTGTGAAATTTCAATATGACCTCAACATAAAAATAGACACAATTTTCATTATACATAATTGAAATTTTGCCTCAGACCAAACACCCAAAACCCACAGTGCATAACTAGTTCACATAAATCACAGTATACTACTTAACATCAAAAGGATTTTTTTTATCATGTACTGAAACGAGACAGAAAAAAAACATGTAAAAGGTACATTTCTTGCTATGCCATCTGAGCAGGGTCTATGAATGTCAGCCCCACTGTCCTACTTCCATTCTTGAGAATTCCCTCAGTGGTAATATGACCCAAGTTTACTGGTGATGTTTTTGGGCTGCCAAATTTAGAGTTTTCTGCCTGAGGCTCCAAGAAAGCCACCCTCTTTCCATTCGACCGCCGCTGTCCTAACTCTACCTCTCTGGGGTCCGAACAAAGGCTAAAGGCTCGTCTGCCGCACCCTTTTGAGCCCCCTCCCTGGTTTTTCTGGCATCGACAAGGAGTGAGGTAGAGGTATAGCAACACCAAAATTATGCTAACCACACAGGAAACAAGGGTGGTGAATGCAGTGTTGAAATGCAGAGTGCTGCTGCGATGTGCCAAACCGCTGGCAGAGACAGTGCTCAAATTTCCAACCACCACATTAACTTCCACTGACTCGTAGGGGTCATAATGTCGCCCACGGGCTGCCACACACCCATATGTACCAGAATCCTCTATGAGTGCTCCTCGAACTTCAAGGGTGCCATTGGGGAGAACTACTATGTGGGCGCTCAGATCATTGGTTGATGAAGTCACCACAGTCCTTGGGGTAACCCAAAACACCACAAGCCTTTCCTTGGCTGAGGATGCTAGTCCTGGACATGGCACTATCAGCCACTTACCAGGCTCTACTTGGTAAGTCTGCACCTCACTGGGCATATCCAACACTCCCTGCTGGCTACAAATAAGGCCTGGTCCTGAATCATGCCTACATGGGTATTTACCTTTGAAGTCTACCAGAGGGTGATACTGTTTCCAGATCCAATACTCCAGCAAGGCAAGAAAAGCACAGTCACAAACCAAAGGGTTTTCCTGCAAATAAATTCCACTTTGGCGAGTGAGAGACAGCAAACTCTGGATCGGCACCTCGGAGAGCCTGTTGTGCGACAGATCAAGAAAGGTCAGGTTACGAGGCCCTCCAGGTTCAAAATAAAGGCCCAGTGGGAAAATTGTCAGTCTGTTCCCAGAGAGATAGAGCCTCTGCAGGTTGTGAAGGTCACTGAAGGCTCCTGGGTTGATCTGGACAATCTGGTTGCCAAATAGCAGCAGCTCTTTCAGATCCTTTAGCCCAGTGAAGATGGATGAGTTCAGTACTGTTATTTGGTTGGATGAGAGGTCCAGATGAAGGAGATGTGGCGTGACAGTGAAGGCATTCATTTCAATTCGATTTATGGAGTTTCGGCTGAGAACAAGTGTAGCAAGCCAGTTTAATGGTTGAGGAATCCAGGCCACAGGCAGGACGGTGAGGGCATTGTGGCTCAGGTCCAACCGTGTGGCATAGCTTGGAACATCAGAGGGCAGCCGAGACAGATTGTGGCCACTGCAGGAAATGATATCACTGGCACAAAGGCAGTAGAATGGACAAGTAGCCACGGAGGGAGGAAAGCCAAAACACAAGAGGAGAAGCAAGGTAGCAGTGGCAGGTTCACAGTGGCTGCCTCCAACATTGGCCTTGCCTAAAAGCTGTGACACAATGGGATGCATCCTGGTTTTCCTCAGGATGGGATCTCAGGTTACTGTCTCATTAGGTGTACACATATCAGGTTTACAAGCCTTGGATAATGAACAGCTTTTCTGAACTGAAGAAGGAAACAGGGAAGGAACAGGGAACATAAAATTAATCTCCTAATGTTTTATACTATTTGTACAATTACTGTATCATAGTAAACCTCTAAGCACTATTGCCACCTAACACAGTCTACAATGTGCTTAACCAACATACTTATCACCGGAACTGTTATACAGTGAAAATAATCGTAAAGGAATTTAGTGGAATCAATTAATCTCTCATTAACTGAAAGTAAATATGTATTAATTTCAAGTTAATTCAACTTCAAATATGTAGTTTTTGTTTTCAGACCACTTCAGAACTTATAAATGTGTTGTTCTTACTTGAGGTCTTTTGACTTGAAATGATGAGATGAATGAATGAACTGTAGCGAGTTCACTCAATTCATTAATTTTCTAATGAACAAAACTAGCATATTTCCCAGCATGCATTGTTTAAAGGTGCATTAACTGAGATTTTACACATTAGGTGAATCCCAATTCCCTTATTTCATCATTCCTTGGTCCTCAATCCTCGCTCAGCCTGGAAGTCGTCTGTTTGCACCATGATGAAGGATGTCCGAAAACTCTTATTTCTTCTCTGAGGCCCAAGGACCAAGGAGCAAGGTGGCTGCCTGGAGGAGCTATAAATAAGAATACACAATGCATCCTTCTCAGAACCCTGTTATGGACTGACACGCCCTTTTATCAGAAATCATTTTGTGATTCAACGCTTCACAAGAAGGCTCTGAGGAAAGGACATCTCATGTCAGTTGAAACTTCATCCTTGTCCTTGTAGATTGTCCTTGCATCTTTTCCTTGCATTTTACATGGGTGGGACTAAAACACAAGGAAAAGAGGGAAATGTGAATGTAAGTAGGGGAAATTGGATTCATCTCTTGTCTAATAAATAAAGTGAAAATAGGACAGGATGTGGGCATCATGTTGGATCAGTGGTTAGCACTGTTACCTCACAACAAGACAGTTCTGGGTTTGAGACAGAGATGATGGAGAGTGTTATAAGCAGCTAGAGGACTCAAATTTGATTAGGATTGGGCGTTCTTCCTTCTGGATGTGTTATAATTTAAAGTTAACACATTTATTTTTGTAACAATAGCAAACTAACATGGTTATGAATTTACCTTTGAGTTGAATTTATATGATTTTAATTTGGGAGTAATTACAGCTTTGTGTAATGTTAGTGCTTTGTTAGCCCTGTTCAGGAACTGTCTCTGTACTGTCAACCTTGATATCGTCACTTGATGATGTTCTGCTGCATTGTTGCCTAGAGCTGATACTTGTTAGTCAGTTAGCTGTAGCTTCGGACTGGTAACTTCATTCGTCATTGCTAGGAAACAAGATGTGTCAGTTTGTTTTCAGTCTCACTAAACCCTGTAGCGGCTGAAAAAACATAGTTAATGCACCTTGCCACTTTGTAGTACTTTGTATAACCCATTCAAGATGATAACATATAACTGTACTGTATAAACTATTCATGATAAAATCTGTCTGTAAAAAGTGAACATTAGCCACGTTTGTTTCTTTTAATAACAAAAAAATTATGAAAACTTGCTTTGAGCAGTTTTACATGAAACCAGCACAAACTGGTTTCAATAGCTGCAGTTGTATTTTCTTCAGGTCAAACAAAGAACTGACTCTATCACCTGAGAAATGTTAAAGGAAAGTAATATGTTGATTCATCTTAATATCTCTAGTGTATTGACTTTCTTTTCTCACATTTAGGCATTTTAAATTAGTTAAAACTCAGTAGACTCTCAATTTTAAGGAACTAACTTTAAATTATTTACAGTATACATACAGTGTATAAATTGTTATAAGCAAGAGAACCAAAAAGAAGTAAGAACACACAATAGGAGTATATAAATAAAATACAAAGGCATTACAAGCATTCAACTCTAAAAATAATAATCGCCATTCAAATACAACAGTGATAGCTGCTGACATCACCTGCACATAACAACTGTTAGTAACTTAATCCATGCATGCTAGTAAATCATACTCCTCCCACATTTCCTACCAATACAGTGCAGTCAACTTCTAGCTTTAGTCCACAACACCATATGTTTTATAACTGTTTTCAATTACTTTTCACTATTCATTTTCTAATATTTATTTGACTCCTCTGCTCTAGTTGCTATCTACCTATCTATCTATCTACCGTGTTTATTTAAAACTTACTATGCCACAGCAGATTGTAGCATACAATATAAAAATACCTTGAGGCTAGCATACAACTATTATACTAAGTATAGAATAATGTTTATCGTATATTTACACTAGATTAGTTGATCAACTTTTGGTCTGACAATGAAATATTTAAGAAATTTCTTAAGAAAAAATGTTTTGTAGCTGCATCTTCTTTAATGCCACTTTAAAGCTACAGTTTATACTGACCTCAGTTTGAGGTCAGTATAAACTGGATGTTGTTGAGCAGAACAAGACTTCTGAAGAGGTCAAGCTGGCCTCTGAAAATAACTGCATTGTGCATTTTTTTCACCATTTTCTAACTCTTTGCCCAAATGATGAATTGGAATAGATTAATTAAGAAAATAATTCGCAGATTAATCAATACTGGAAAGGATTGCTAGTTGCCGTCCTTGTCAAGTTTGCAGAACTGATGTCATTACAAAAATGTGCTAAATGGAGAGAAACAAAATTCAAAGACTATGTTACAAAATGAGTATGAAATATAGTTAAATTGTTGTTATTTACAGACGTACTATTCTGTGTTATTAATATTAGTCCTTTGCTCGTCTTTTTCCACAAAAATTTGGCTCAGTAGAGAAATAACTGACTGCAATTTACGACTCTTATGGAATCCCAAAAAAGAACCGCTCACCGTTACGCCCGCACTGACGCCTATTCAAATCTTCTTGTTCGCCTTCAGATCCAGACGCGCACTTCGGATGCCACGTCCCGTATATAAGTCCTAAAATCCTAAATGCAACTTCTCTCTTTTGCACGTAAAGCGCATCGTTCCCACTCCTGCAGATAATCCACGGAAAGTGTCACAGGGAAACAGCGAGGTCGAGGTTGAACTGTTCACCTGCAGATCGGGTTGCCCTGAGAGTAAATACGGAAAACAACTGCAGCCAATACGCTAATAATAGGAGAGTGAATGCTGCCAACAGGAGGACAGTCGGGTGTAAGAAGAAGAGGAGGGGAGGAACAAGGTACGGTAGCAGAGGAGGCAACATCAGTACCACAAGTTGGGGGGGGATTCCAGTGCTCTTTGGTTAACATGAGTCGGATCAAGTTAACTGGATAAAGAAAAGCGGGGGTAAAATGTATTTAAAGTATGCAGGTTGAAGCTGTACTGATCAATATTTGTTTAAATGAACAATGGATCAAATTACCCTGTATAATGTGATTAACATATATGGGGCATTTTAGCATCTCTCAACCACAATTTGACTGTTGGTTGACTGACCACTCCTTAGCCCTGTCTTTAGCAGTTGCAAGCAGAAGTGGTTCTAGAAATTTTGACAACATTCAAATCTACCTACTGGTGAAGGGAAAGAATTCAAATGCAGTTCAGTCTCCTTCCACTTGTCTGATTGATATTAAAAATGGCTCTAACAAAAATTTTTACACATTAAAGAAGGCAAAACAGAATGTGTTTAGTTTAATGGTTCTGATCTTGGTGTATTAAAGTCCCATGTAAGGAATACTCTACCATGAAACCATAAGGACTGACTCCATTGCCAGTTGTCTCCAACATCAATTTTTCCTACATCCCTGTTTAGTTGTCTCAATAAAGATTTTGTTTCTTTTATCTAAACTGTCACACTGCAGTCTGGGTCCTTTTTAACTCTCTCTTGCCCCCTTTCTTGAGAGAGGTCCTTGTATAAACTGAGTTGCTTCTGCTTAGAAGTACTAGAACATATGTACAGCTCATTTTTTGAGCTTTAGGTCACGTTTAAGATAATAATTCACTGTTGTAACATTGTAGACAAGTTAGACAAGACAGAAAACAAGGAAAAGCATGCCAAAATACAGTTTTTCCATGTAGTGTTAGAATACAAATTTTTGTCTGCTGCCTTATTTATAAGGATAATCACCTTTATTGGTCAAGTATGTTACACACAAGGAATTTGTTTCCGGTACAGAACAGATGGCAACCATCTGCAGTGCCACCTCAACTGAAGGCTCTAACCATCGGGGGAAACGGGATCAGCGTTTTGGACTGCCGGCACCGAGATTCAAACCTTCAGCCTTCTGGTTGGGAGACAACTGCTCTACCCACTGCACCACTGTCACCTCCTGCCTTTATTCACTTTAAGTCTTATTGGGAATAAGTCTTCCCAATTACAATGACGTGAAACTTTATTTTCTAAAGTACATTGTGCTTCAGAAGCTGTTTACTACTTTGTGTGTATCAGTTTGCTATTAGCACATGCTACCTAATCCATGCCACCTAATCAGTTTGCCAGTGTTGTAAACTCCAGCAGTTTAACCTTTTACTTTCGTGTTTGATTTTGTTGACACATACAGTACACATGCCATCCAATACCTGACAAAAAGAGGAAAATACCTAATTGTATTCTCATTAGAGTCAACTGTATTAGCTGAAAGACAAGCGAGAGAGAGGACTGACTATTGCTTTAAAATCATGATTTCAGTCTAATCACAATGCACTCGTAATTATGAGCTTTCCACCCGGGACACCCTGACAGGCAAATCATTGTGTGTTTCCATGGTGCCAACCATCAAAAGGGAAGGTCTCTGGGAATTCTGCCAGTGTCCGTCGTCTCTGCAGGATTATACATTCATGTGGCTGATATGCAATGTAATTTCTTCTTTATATTCTTGATAAAATGGAACATGACAACAGTAATGAACTATACAAAACTGTGCAAAATGTTCAGTTTTCTCTTTTTAGATACATTTTAGTCTCTCTCCTTACTGTACATCTGTTGGTTTAGCTTTCACTAAGCATCTGCTAGTTTCACCTGGTAGTTAAATGCATGTAATTGCATCTATTTTGCATCTCAGGTGTAAATTAGTTGCTGATTGCTGAAAAAACTTTGAAGAAAGCATCTGGACATAATTTTAGGTAGAAGGTGTTTCACCTCTCATCCAAGAGTCTTCATCAGCTCTGTCCAACTGGTGGTGAGTAGGAGGTATTTATCCCACTGGGCGGTGTTTCAGTCCTACGATGGCCAACAATGTCCTCTAATGACTGAGTCATTAGGGTCTGGTATTGGTGAGAGTTGTTACCTGTCTTTGAACCCTGACATGTAGACCAATGACTATTGTCCTGGTGTGAATTAGGGTGGAAATTGTTGGGAAGAGATTTCAAAACAGAGTTGTAGAAGGATGACAAGTTATGTCTCTGAGTCCACCACCCCTATGTAGGCCAGGTGATCGAGGGGTGTTCTATTTGGACAAAAATTGCTTCGACTCCTCTCTCAAACCAGTAGTGTACTCTGGAGAGGACCTGGACTTTACTATCCAAAGTTGACAGCACAACAAACAGCAGCGGGATTAATTTCAATTTCTCTGCCACATATAGGTAAACAACAGTATATGTACAGATGAAAAGAGATGTGTAACACTAAACAAAGTGGGTAATTAAGAAACCCCATATTTTAGCAAACTGACATAATGCAGACATAGTAACTTCTCCAGCCTTACAACAGTCCTCTCTAAGGTTACAGAAATAAGGCATTAACAAACATTCAACAAGTGTTTTTTTTTTTCTAACTTACCATTAAGTCCCACCGAGTGGTGTAAACATCACTCCCTTTCAGTTCCCATGGCATGCTTTTCCTTATTTTCTGACTTATCTACAATGTTACAAGTATGACATAAATCACTTAGGGAATTATTTGTTCACCAAGATATCTTTGTATGAGTATGAACAGTTCATCTTGGTGGCCAAACAACAGCTATGAAATGGAATTATGATGTTAATCATTATTTTATGAAAGCAAGTTTTCTTAAAAATCCTAATTATTGTTTACAAGGTACAGATCTTTTAAAGTTAAGTGAGTGATATCCAAGCACAAAAAATAAATGAGTAAAATCAACAACACAGTTGTTGATAAAAAGTAAGCTGCATTAAGAACAGTTTACAACAGTTTAGCACTTAGAGAAGGACCATGGATTTAGAAAGGTGAATGGAGGTTTTGTGTTAGAATTACAGTGCATGCAGCCGTTATATTATAACCATAATTGTTATATTTTTACCCTCCTCTAGGAAAATTATTATAGACTTTTTGTCTGACTGTCCAGAGGATTCATCCTGGCCAATCACAGTGTCCCGGAGGGTCAGTCAGGGGCTGGTGGGCTCTATTTTTGACAGCTGTTAGTCTTTTGACTGAACATGTTATTCTTGTAACAATTACATCATTTCTAATATTGTATTTTACTATACAGTATTTTAAGTGTAGATGTAGCATAGTACCAAATGCATTCTTTTATTTTGTTGGCATAACATTTGCTAAATCTACAGTGCCTAGCTATTACAGGAAATTACTGAGTCTTTTTTAAAAATAGGTTTACTTGTGACCTGGTTTTAATTATGTCATCAGTAAGAACTCATAAATTTGCAGCTGAGTGCTACAGACATAAAAAATATAATAAAAAAGACAAATGCAGAAGTAATGTCAGCAGAAATACTCAAACTCTTTGAATGGAAAGTAAATTTTAAATAGCCCATATGAATGTATTTTAATGGGTGATAGAAGTGGCTAAGAGAGTGGTGGATGTTAGAACTATAAACAAAGGAGATTAAATAAATACTACTCAGATGCACAGAAAAAAAATCAAGACATATAGCAATCTGTAACCGGAGTGGTTACATTATCTTGAGAGCAACCCCAAATCAGAAAAAGTTGGGATGGTATGTAAAATCAAAATTAAAACTCAAAACAGTGATGTGCAAATCATCTGTGTTCTGTATTATTTCACCCTCTCACCCAAGTGGGTTAAGAAATGTACCCTAGCACCTAACAGGACCTCTGTGACATTCAAAACTACTTTGTATTCCACATTTTCACTGTGAATGATAAAGAACAATTTCACTGAAGAACTGAGTTGCTTTTTTTTTTTTTACAAAGCAGTAATAAAAAACACGGTCCTGTACATGTTTTGCTCATCAAAAGCCTGTCAATCATTAACCGCAAATACTGCAGAGGCATGGCAACCATGGTGGCGTCCATGTGACCTTTGTCCCCTTTTTTACAATAAAGGGGTGGAGCTGCATCTTTTGAGCATGGCCTAACCAGAATGTTAAAAATGCAACCCAGCACCCACTGCCAGTACAGTATGAGCCTGTGCTCACAGCAAAAACAGGAACATATCACATGAGAGCACCAAGTGACATTTCGTTTTTGATATAAACATATTCTGATAAAGTAACATCTCTGTCAGCTGGACATACAGTGCCTTGCGAAAGTATTCGGCCCCCTTGAACTTTGCGACCTTTTGCCACATTTCAGGCTTCAAACATAAAGATATAAAACTGTAATTGTTTGTGAAGAATCAACAACAAGTGGGACACAATCATGAAGTGGAACGAAATTTATTGGATATTTCAAACTTTTTTAACAAATAAAAAACTGAAAAATTGGGCGTGCAAAATTATTCAGCCCCCTTAAGTTAATACTTTGTAGCGCCACCTTTTGCTGCGATTACAGCTGTAAGTCGCTTGGGGTATGTCTCTATCAGTTTTGCACATCGAGAGACTGAAATTTTTGCCCATTCCTCCTTGCAAAACAGCTCGAGCTCAGTGAGGTTGGATGGAGAGCGTTTGTGAACAGCAGTTTTCAGTTCTTTCCACAGATTCTCGATTGGATTCAGGTCTGGACTTTGACTTGGCCATTCTATTAATGTTATAATTATAACATTAATTATGTAATGTCAACTAACTGGCTTATTTGGCTAAGGTAACTTAGGTAATTCTGTATGTTTTACCTAGATGAGCAATAAGATAGGGTACATTCCACTATCTCTATTGTTACCACTCACAAGAATTATTCCCAAAGAAAGTTATAGCCTACTTCAGGTATTATTTGTGGAGGCTAACCTTATTACTAGTTGTAAATACCCTCCTGAGTTGATGGTACAGAGAAATATCCAAATGGCTGTTTGATTAGTTTGGGGATGAGCCAATCAAACAAATGTTCATCCAAACACTGATTGTTGATTGACAGGTCAGCTTATGCTTCATTTTGACATCATCATAAATCATCATTTGTTATTTTTTAGCTCATATAACTTACTGCTGTTATTACCTTCATTGTGACACTATTATCTACATGCTGCATCGAGCCCTATCTCACCTGGAATCCCCCGGAAGCATGGTGAGGGTCATGTTCTTTGACTTCTCCAGTGCTTTCAACACAATCCAGCCGTCACTGCTGAGGGGGAAGTTGGAGGGGGCAGGTGTGGACCAACACCTGTCCGCATGGACCATTAACTACCTCACAAACAGACCTGTTTGTCAGGCTGCATGACTGTGTGTCAGACGTGGTTGGAGAGGGCAGGTGTGGACCCACACCTGTCTACATGGCTCATTAACTACCTCACAAACAGACCTCAGTTTGTCAGTAAGACTAAAGAGATGGTGATTGATCCCCGGTGGAAATCACCACCACTCACTCTGGTGAGCTTTCAGGGCTCAGTCATTGAGATTGTGGACACCTTTAAATACCTGGGCGTCCACCTCAACAACAAAATGGATTGGACTGAAAACACTGATGCCCTGTACAAGAAGGGCCAGAGCTGCCTCCACTTGTTGAGGAGACTGAGTTTGGACTTTTTATGATACTGTAGTGGCATCTTCTGTTTTTTACACTGTTGTGGGCTGGGTGGGAGGTAGCAAGGACAGGGACAAAAAGAGACTCAACAAGCTGGTCAAGAGAGCTGGGTCTGTCCTGGGCTGCCCCCTGGATTCCATCAAGAAGGTGGCGGACAGAAGGATGCTGGTAAAACTAACATCCATTATGCACGACCCCTCCCATCCCCTGCACCACACAGTGGAGGCTCTGAACAGTTCCTTTAGCACAAGACTGTTACATCCCCAGTGTAAGAAGGAGCGTTACTGTAGGTTGTTGCTCCCCACAGAAATCAGACTGTACAATACATCACTACAGGAATAAGCTAGGTGAAATTATGAGGGACTATGCAATGGTAAACATTGCAATACTCAAATCCTGGGGTAAAATGTGTGGTTAATATGCACATATGTAAATTCTGTTCTTGATTTTTCTTTTGAATAATTTATTCTGTCTTAAAATCTGGAATTTGTTTATCAAGATATGTGTGTGGTGATTGTTCTCATGGTGTTATGTTGTTTGTTCTCCATTGCTGCTGAAACACTGAACTTTCCCCATTGAGGAATCAATAAAGTACCTACTTACCTACCATATGTCACCTTTATATCTATTCAGCTTAAGCACTCCACAAAAACACTTAGGTGCTCAACATAAGAAGTCTTTCTATGATAGGGTAAACCCTGCAATATAAGATTTCCACACCACCAGAGTTCTGCAGTGAGCATATCTAAACATTCCTCTTATCTTTGAAGTTAAGTATAAAACTGTTAGGAGAATTTAATAAGCACAAAAAATGACTTGTCTCTCCATTAGTGCTGCCCTTCTTTCTGGCTGCTGTACAGATTTAGGTCTGTGTGATGGCAGCTAACAATGAGGGTTTCTACTCTCTCTCTATTTCCATGGGAATAACATGCAGTTCTGATCCTCTAGTCCACTGCCAATTAAAGAAAAAAATTGGTCCCCTTTAAATCAGATCTTTTGCTACAGATGCTAAAATAAATCCAGGAGTTGACAAAGATTTTGGTTTTCTACACTGTTAAAACCTTTCCTGTAAAAAAGGAAAAAAACAGTAATCAACTGGCAGCAGGGTTGCCATTATCCTACTATGAAATTAACTTTATTTTACTGTCACTAAAATGTATGGTTTTGTACTGTTAATGAAAAATACAATATGAACTGTTTTGATTTTTTTCACAGTATTCTACAGTTAACTGATTTGTTTAAAATATATTATATAGCTGTTTTTAGAGCATCTTACAGGTGACTGATTTGTTTAAATGCACTATTTAAAGCAATATTGACTTAACAGGTTGCACATATAGGATTAGTCACACTACATACAAAGAAAGGCACTTTTGTCAAGAAAAAGGCTGTAATAGACCTTATTAGATGTCAGACTTCCCAAAATCTCAGTCCAAAGCTGGCCATAGAATGCAAACCATAACAAAATGTTCCTTGTGAGTGAAGAACAGAGCCAATAAGCATACATTTCCCATCATAAATTGAAAAATGTGTGAGAAAAAAAGCAACAGCTTCTTATTGCAGTTTATTTTTTATTTTAATAAGATATAAATTTGGAAACTACACATGCAGAACATGTTAAACTAGCAGTAACAAAAACCTGAGAGAGAGCTTTCTTTCTCAAAAGTCCAAGTGTTTGATGATGGCAGGGGAGTGAGTTAGTGACTGACTCATGGCCCACTTGAACCATTTCTCTCAGTCCAGCCTTGGTAGCCCTCTGACTGTGTGTCTGAGAGAGAAATTGAGAAATAGAGATGAGTTACAAAATAAATTTCATTGCAAGAAATTATACAAGGCAAGAGAATAGCTGGGGATTTGACAGATACAGTACACTAGGTTATATGAGAAGAATGAGACTGAGGGAGCTTACTAGCTTTGGTCAAACTCAGAGTCCAGGGGTTTCCTCAGAGTGGATACATATGGACATAGTAGCAGCATCTTTTGACACTTCACTTGACAGTTGCTTATTTCAGTGTTTGATGAACAGGTAAGTACTTACTATGATTACAAGGGCTGCAGTAACACAGTCTGGTTTATCTGTTGAGTCAGAGAAACATGGCAAAAGTCCACCTAAATACAAGCAATTACAAGTTTGAGGAAAAACCACCACACTTATACAGATTTAAAGATGCAGTCAGTTACAGCAAAGCAAATCTTCTTCATCATTTAATTCAGTAATTATCTTGAAAATAACCTTGCCTTAAATTTGAACATGCGCTGCTGAGTTAGCACCCAATAACCATGCAGAGTGCTCTGAAGTCTTAATGATACTTTATCAAATGAAGTGACTTAGAATGTAAAGGTTTACACTGTCAAGACCATCTTCATGCGTCATGACTTAAATAGGAAAATACATGTCCATGTGTTAACTTAGAAATGTAGAAATTAAAATGAGCTCTTTGTGTTGTCTGATTGATAGGCAATCATAGTTAAATTCTAGCTAGCTGCCGCATCTCTCTGTCATGACATGCACAAATTCAGTCATGCAAACAAACAGAAAACATTACTGATCAACTTTGTACCACTTTACAAATTAAATTACTACTCACCAAATAATGAGTAAGATGAGGATGGATGAAGAAAAGAACGAATCCAGCTTCACATGTGCAGTTCAGACTCTTCCAAAGATTTTAAAAATATTATAGGATACTGTTACTTAAGAGACTTTGGGTATATTTGATTAGCAGTGAAGTGCTGCATTTTAGGAATACATTATAATTCTGTTAGAAATGCTCAGTATGTTGTAATTTAACAGATCTTCCTTTATATTTACAGTAAAGTGCTGTATTTAAAAATAACAGGCTAATACTGCTGAAATACTGCTGTAAATTTACAGCAATTCTTTATTATGCATTTTGGCTTTTTGCAGTAGGATGTTAAATGGTTTTATTTAACATGGTTAAATGGTTTTAGAATTATTTTTATTCAGATTTTTCTAGACATATAGAAATAATTGTGTGGATTTATTTACCCAATATTGGTAAGAACTTTAAGTTAAACCTCTGCAGAATCATCTGTGGGATAGGTTGGTGGTGAAAATCTGCACCACACTCTGCTGTTGTTATTGTGGAAAACAGTGCTCTCCTGTGGACACATAATTCAACTCACTACTCATGACAGTTTGTACGTTTATATGTACTAGACAGACATATCCTCATATTTGGTGTTTTTTAATTAATAATATCTACAATTTACTTTTGAATGTCAATCTGTGATAAGTGATAAGACATTACAGATTTGAATACTGTATCTTGAATGTGAACAGAGCGGATTCAACTCCCTGTCACAGAAACATCAGAATTTATCATTGCTGAATTATCATCAGTGAATTACAGAATTTTGGGGATTAAGTTCATTTGTTTTCTTGCCGAGAGTTAGATGAAAGGATTGATACCACTCTTATGGCTGTGCACTACATATGAGGTTACACCAGCAGTTACATTATCTTAGCATAAAGACTATAAACATAATCTATCCAAAGGTAACAAAATCCACCTGCCATCAGCTGTAAAGTTTTTAAATAATTAATTTATTGATGTGTAAAATAAAAAAAAAAAAAGCCCGGTGTAAAAGGGTCTTTTATTATGGTCAAGCAATAGTTTGACTAATAACCCACTGTAAACATAAATTGTTTGCACACTTTGTACTGATTAATTAGCTTTAAACAGAGCCCAGCTAGATGTTTCCCCATTTTAAGTCTTTATCCTGAGCTTAGCTAACTGGATACTAGTAATAACTTTATATTACTGATATAAGCATGATGGTTCAGGGCTTAGAAGGGGGGAACAGGAACTAACTGTCCTTTTAACAAACATCAACTTTAATGCCCAGAGTTACAGCACACCCCCCAGCCCCCACCCCACCCCACCCCCTCGCCGGTTCAGCTGCCTGATGGAAAAGTACAGGGCTCTCGCCACCGCCCACTCACTTGTTTGTTAGCATGTTATGTTCCTGAGTCGCAGCTATGTGCATAGAATTAGAGCAACTCAATTTGTGCTCACTTGTGAAAACAACTGGCATGTGACATTCCAGCACACAAATCAGTGTTTGTACAAATACAACTTCTCATTACAAGTGGTGGCACAGCAGGAAGGGGGATAAAACAAGGCAGGAACTACAGTGAAATGAATGAATGAAAAACAGTGAAATAATCACAGTAAAAACTGATTCCAAATCTGATGGTAGTTGACGGGATGGCGCTTTTATGTCATTATGCTACTATCAATTGGTTCTCAAAAAAGCCATAACCAACACAGTGCTGATGAAGCTGAGTTGACTTAATGACTTTAATCTTATAAATCAAGTATGCAGGGGCTTTAAAAGAAGAGTCTGACATTTGGGAAATGTTCTAATTTCATTTTCTTGCTGAGAGTTAGATTAAATGCCATAATAATACCTGCTACAGTAATTTAAATTATATCAGGAACTGGATACTAAATGATGAAATTTAAATACCACCAAATGTATTGCACTACAAGAGCTGCCTTTGAAAACCATCTCTGTGAAATTATGTGGTCTGAATTATACTTATTTTGGGATCAGATAAGAAAATTCACATACTATATACTATTCAGAAATAATTTTGAAGTTGCTTCATTTCAGTAAGTTCAGTTCAGAGCAGATTCAGACAAAAACTCTGGTTAATCAAATACAATTGGTCAAATTCAAATATTAAACTTCCAAATGTAAACATCTGAAACACCAAGGAAAAGCAATCGAGCCTGAGTGGAAGTTTCAGATCTGAACTGAACTTAGAACAATTTGAAAAATAAAATCACTTTCTGGGAAGGCTTTAGAATTTTTGATACAGTATCTGTAAAAGCACAGTTGACTGTATTGTGATGTATTCTGGAGCCAGAGTGGCCTTGAATACTCCCTCACACAAAGGAGTTACATGTCTGTGTCTCCTTTCCAAGCATGTGTCACTGTCAGCAGAGACACTGTAAATGATTGAACTGACATAGCAAGCGTTTAAGATGGAGTAATGAGGTCAGATTCTCTTCTTATGACAAATGTCCTCTTTGGTGAAGTGTCGTTGAGTAAAACACTGATTTCCCAGTGGCTAGATAGGAAATACTATAGGGATAAATGTGAGAATTTGCTGATCGCATGTAGCTAATTGCTATTTCTGATGTTAAAAGAAAGACGTCTGCTTGTTAAGACTTGCGTCAAAGGCTTATATTGCAAGGTTCGAGTTCTGCCTGATAGTGTTTATTTTTATTCAGGGATGGGTATATTTAGATGTGACAGTGATTCTAATGCAGAGGGCTTTTCTTAGGTATACAGTAAGAAAGTAAGGATTATGTGTAGGTACTGAGGCTGAAAACAGCAGTGTAAGGTTACAAATGACTGATATATATTTACATTTACAATGGGTTGAGTGGATATTGCAGTTTCATTTCAGTATACTAAAGTGATATGGACAGTGGGCTACTCTGCCACTAAAATTTCACTGGAAAGGGAAAAAATAAAACAAGTATCACATTATTTACCAGCTAGGGAAAGGAGGCCAAAGTTCATGCCTAAGAACTAACCCCAATATCAGGATTAGGAAAAGATCCTGATGATGTTTGCATTGAAATGTAGCACAAAAGAAAATATGAATGAATGTGTGTTTCTACCCACAACAGCAGGTTCACTGACATAGACTAACATTCAAATCAGCAGCCATTAAACCATTGAAGAAGGATGTAGCAAGACAATGTAATTAAGAGATACAGGTGATAAAACTGAAAAAGCAATAAAATATGATTTAAAAAAGTGATAAAACATAATAAAAATATGGCATTTGTGTTGTTTAGGTCTCATGAATTAGTTTTCATCTGCTGCAATTTTCAGTTTCTTCACTGTACAGTGAAACTGCACAGGTTGTTGTTGGGGACCAAAATTTTGCTTCATGACTGTTTTTTGCAAATGTTTGTTACAGGCCACAACACAATTAATTCAGGTTTACTGTTTCTGTGCCATGTATACATCTTCCTTTGTCATTTTTTAAAATTAATATATGCAATAACGTCACAGTAATCCACAAGGAAAATTAAAAAACCTAATATGTACGTATTTTTGTTAATTTGTTTGAGCAATACTTTCATCTTACAAAAACAGATAAAACAACACAAGGTTTGAAATACATCACAGCAGACGACCTGTTACTCATTCTTCTAATAACAAAGCAGATAATACTGATGATCAGGAATGAACCAAGCTGTGAGGTAACTGACAAACTGCATGTGTCCGCCATTTTCTCCAAACTTTCTTGAGACACGTGCACTTTGTGGCAGTGGTCCCTCCAACCCAAATGACTGTTGACCTGTCTGAGTTTGTTTCTGCCAACCCCAGCAGCAGGTGAGGAGCAGGGGGTTCCTTTCATGAGCAAGTGAATGTCAACAGCAGCCTCAACCACCACAAAACCTGCCCCCAAGACCCATTAGCAAACGGGCCAGAAAAATAGACACTGAAAAAAACACATTTCATAACACTTTATGTAACAAGCCTCAGAAATTAATAGGTGAAGCAAAGAAGCGGAAGAATTAGGAAATTATGTTGAGATCTTACAGTTCTGTGTTGTTGATGCCCTGTCATGAGGGGCACATAGAAGGGCTCAGAGTTTCACAAACACTGCTCACTGTTACTAGACACTGAGAGGCACTCTGTTCGAAAACTACAGTAACAACATACAAAAATATGAAAAAATTTCTCTAGGACATAATATACCATATGCTTCTAACATCCCGTAAACTCAAGATTTCTACAAAGCTATAAATATGTACAGTATATAGAGAGAAAAACAGAGAGAGCAGTGTTTACAATGTGCAGTCATTTCTCAGCTGACTTGTTGACCCACCTGGAAAGACATTTAAGCAGATGAGCAGATGCTGTTGATAAGTGAAACCTTCCATGCTATGCTCCGGACTCATCAATTCTCAGTACAGTTAGGCTGCTTCATTTGTAAAAAATAATTTTGTATTTATGAGATTTATTTATTTTTGAAGAAAGTGAATCATAGTTCTCCATTGCTCTATGAAGTTATAAGCTTGTTCCTGCATTAGTTTCTTCCTTAAATTTGTTTGATAGGTGGAGCTGCGTTCTCTGTTCAGTCAGGGTGCTCACTTCTCATGCCAACTACAAGTAGCTGGTTCTAGTTCTGTATATTGAACTGCATTATAGTGAAAGGAGTTTTTGATCTTTTAAAGTATGATGTGTATGTAACAGGGGTAAATTATTGCCTGTGCATAAGAAGTATAGTGACATATTTGATGGTGAATATGAGAGGCCATGTGTGGTTCACAGCCTAAACAACATCTTGTGGATTTGTTTGGTAGATTAAGTTAACTTAAAACACAACAAATAGGAAATTACAGAGAAAGTCTTATAACTCAGTTCCTGGCCTTTGACACATTTGATACTATATAAATGTGGGTTCAGGACTTTCTTTATTACATTAGAGAAAACATTTTTCTTAATAAGGTTTCACAAAATTAAGGAATAAAAAGAGTGATACAACTTTACATACAAAATAGACAGAAGAAAGAGAAATTTAACATTAAGCTGTAAAAACAGTAAAACAATCATTCAAAGGCATGTGTAAACAGCAGTGTTTTCAGTTTATATTTAAAACCTGTTACAATGTCTGCATTTTTTATTTCCACCAGAAACTGGTTCCATCTTTGTGCTACGTAATGACTGAAGGCTTGTTTTACACTGTTTAGTTCTGACCTGGGGAACTACCAACTAATTTCTAAGCATTCATTACTTTGCTTGCAGCTTTAACTCAGCTTTTCTCTGAATCCGTTTAGGTTTGTCAAGTTAGTTTCTAATTATTTTCATTCCTTTTTCTTTGTCATGCTATTTATCTTTTGTAAATTAATTTCAGTCATGATATCATTTCTTTTATTTAAAAAACAATAAAATAGCCATTTTCTGTTTCTTGCAGTCCTACATTTAGAAAAGAAATACACCCTGTCACTGTTCTTACTGGAAAGTCTAATTAATTAAGAAAATAATTTATACACAACAGTCTCTTCTGGACCTCCATGACCGGGACCTGTGACAGAAAAACCTCAGTGTGACTGAATTCTGCCAATGCTAAGATATGTTTTAATTATTAAAAAAAAAACTTCAACTTACTGTAATTTTGTTTTGCGGTAAGTTCCTGCTTTCCTAGTGTATTTATTTGTGTTAGAGGCTCTATTCTTAGACTGTCTTTGCTCTCATGGTCAAAATAATGTCCATCTGGATAAACATCCATTTTTAAGAGGTGATGGGTCTTTGTCAGGGTCTGTGCTCTCTTCCTCTAACAGATGAAGAATTTGTTTATGCTAAATCAAGCAGGATTTAACAAAAACACATACACTGGTTCTGGGCATTCCCTCCTGTGTCGTTTGTCTGAGACCTTGAAATGTAGCACCACACAGATGCGGTTATTATCTAGAAAACAGCAGGTGATTACACCATGTGTTTTTCTCAGATGTGAGCAAGGCATTACCAGAGTTAAAGGATCAGTTCCATGTGTAAATTTCAGTTTTTATTCTTCATTGTTTAGTAAAGTTATTTCTCACTGTGTAGTAAACTTATTTTGTCCCAGTGGTTATTCTAACACCACAGCAGAAATTTGTGTCTGCCTCTGCCTCTGTGCCAGTTACATAACAAGAGCATTTGGACTGGTTTGCTCAATGGGAGTCAACCCCCAGTAACTGGTATGTTCCCATCTGAAGTTTATGTAAGAGCTATTTGTCAGTATTATGCTCAAACTCATGTTATCACGTTCAACTGTGTTTGAACAGAGCCAACAGCTGCCACTGGTTCAGTTGCATGCAACAGGTTTCACTCAAGTTTAACTCTCAGTTACTTGTAGAAACACCACTGTTGGAGCATTTTTCACACATTTTTTAAAAAAAGGTTCTACACAAATTTTGGTCTTATTACTTCTTTTTAAAACATGCCGATCTCTGGTTAAAGAGCATGTGATTCAATGTTGGTCACTTTAATCCAATTTAGGAAGCAAAAACAAAATTAGTCTTCACGTGTCTGGTGAAACATTAGAATAGAAAAAGGTTTCTCATTTACAATCAGACATGAAGAGAAGGATCAGTTGAAATCCATAAAGCCTTCAAAGAAGTCAAAGCTCACATTCATGCATGTGAAGACTTTTTGGGTGACTCCTTTCTAGACTTCATGTCATTTCAAGGCAAACAGAAAAACTATATTAATACTAATGTTAATCCAAATATCTTTCATTTTTGTATGTATAGTGGTTAATTATGAACAGTTGAATTTTACATAATTATATAAATTTTTGACTAAAATTATAATTTTTTTCAGTACATTGTGCTTATCTTGCTGCATACTGTAACTATAAACTGCAACATTGTAAAAGCATATAAATGATGTTTTATCCATCAAAACTACTGTAATATGTGATTTGATATCAGAAAGTTGTTTCACATATGGCAACCAAATCTGATCTGTACTAAAAGTAATGATTAAATTAATTAATTAATGTGACTTAGTACAAAAAAAATTATTGACTAAGTTAACTATTAAGAAGGAACTGTTAATCCTTGGTTGCTTCAAACAGTCACAGGCACATTTTTCAAAAGCTTATAAATTCCTACAAATGGTAGTAAAACAAATGTACAGGGAAACGTTTTTTGTGTCTGATCAATGTCTTTACACTGTCTGTTAAAAGTTCTGGTATTTTACAACCTGGGCCTTGTTGTCTTAGATTAAAATCATTGTATAAGAATCCTGTGAATTCAAGAAGGGGACACAATACTTTGGTCATATCAGTTCCAGGTTCTATACATGTGTTGGTCTTTGGTTCTTCTTACCATTGCCAACTCTGAGAGACGAGACAGTCCAAGTAACTTCAAAACAGTGCTGATTTATTCAAAGGATCACAGGTAAAATTAACATTACACACTCAGGTATCTTGCACCTCCAAACTGCTCGCAGGATTAAGTGGTGTGAAGCTAAAAACATTCTCACACGACCTCTAGTAACATGTCGTTTAAACATAAGAACATATTATGGCTAAGGCTACAGTTATACACGTCATAATAATAATATTAAACACCCTGTCTTCTGACAGTCATCAACTTTTCTCTCTAGTTATCCTTGACCAGATGTACCCTGTAGAAACTCATAAGCATGCCTAAGCATTTAACAGTCTAACTAGACATCCTATCTCCACTAAACATTTCTAATATATAAAGTATCTATCCAATTTCTATTCGACTAAAAATACCTAACACATGACATTTAAAAGAAACATGACTGTTAATGTTATTACCTGTGAATGTGCTGCTCCTTAATTAATACCCATCTTATGGTAGTGCATGGCAAAAATCTGTCAGGAAGAATGTTGACGCAAATATGCTGCTACTGTAAATTAGGGCTGGGCGATTACTCTTCTTACCTGCATGGTGTACTCACCTCGTTTCCAGCAACCCAGCCAGCTCTGTCCTCGTCCTCCACCAGGACCTGCTCTGTCTCTGCTACCTGAGGGAACTCACCTCTTCTTTTCTCCATGAGCGTCATTTTTTGTCTTAATCTGGTTATGAAAAGTAATTAGTAACTAAAGTTATAAAATAAATGTAGCGGAGTAAAAAGTACATTTGCCTCTAAAATGTAGTGAAGTCAAAGTATGAAGTAACAGAAAATGAAAATACTCAAGTACACATACCGCAAAATTGGACTTAAGTAGAGTGCTTGAGTAAATGTACTATGTTCCACCAATGTTCAGAACAGATTTTAAAAAGGCGCAAATAATTTGCGGTTAATCACGAGTTAACTATGGACAATCATGCAATGAATTGCAAATAAGAATCAGCTTTATTGGCAAGGTGTGTTGGACAAGAGGAATTTGACTCTTAATATGTACAATGCTCTTCAGTAAGACAACGAGTAGACACATAAACAAGATAAGACTGAGAAAACAAGAAAAGAAAAACAGACAATACTTGTTTCAAATAGACAGAGTTTGGCCAAATCGACTGAAAATGTGGAACCAAGATCCACTATTAACCACTAACTAACCAATAAAAATGAAGTTAAATATTACTTAACATTTTTATGTTTTAAACGTATGGTTGTGGCGGCCCTGCAGGTCTCTTGCCATTATCCAGGGGGTGCCACAGCACCCTCCACACCCCTACTTCCCAGGCACTTGTGTTAGCACGCAGTTTTTTTAAGGTGTTAACATTTACCTATTGCGTGGCGCACATTAACGCGCTTACTTTGCGTGCGTTAACACGCCCACTTAACTCAACGACTTGCCAAACGTAATGTAAACAAAGGATCCACCTTAAGATACAACTCTCCTTTTATGACCTTTCAGCCTACACTAGTGCAAACACCCTTTGGCCAGTATTATATCTTAGGATAATATATTGAGATAAATAAATTGGAACAATTAAGCCGGGAAAAAAATCCACTGTCATCAATGTAAGTTCGTGTCGGTTTATGTAGCTTTTCAAATGAGTACCTGTAAAGAGGGAGAGAACAGGGAGCCCCCAGCAAAGCTCTGTAACACGATCGACGCTTCAAGACCACCAGCATCACATGGCAGATGGAAATTTCCACTCAGTTTTCTTGCTTGTTAAACGGGAAGGGTCTCCCACTCCTGTTTCCACACTGGTCTGCCTCCTCCCCCCACATGCTGCAGTTGTCCGCTACGCTTAAACATTAGGTAAGACCCGAACATGCACGTATCTAAAAATGACTTTTTTCTATCAGGCGTGTGATTTAATGGTTAATTTAGAGCAGCTGGAAGCGGGCGGTTTAATTCTGGTTATTTGACTGGAAGAAGCGGCTGCAGTGTTCACAGCCAATTAGAACATGTAAGAAAATAAAAGAGGACGTGTTTGTGTGTACATTTAAATGAGTTTACAGCGTTGTTTCTTTTAATCACTGTTTAATAAATGGGCTACATTACATATGTTTATAAAGTGCAACAGTAGCTGTGCGTGGAGCGCTTCCTGCTGGGTGTTGTCTGATTCAGGCACGATGTTAATTCACTATAAATGCCAAACGTGCATCTTTGGAATTAGACATTATATTGGTGTGCAGTTGTAATTTTGAGTCCAAATTCCGCCCTAAAACTCTGGAAGTCAGTCAACAATTGATCATGGATCCGCCCTAAAACTCTGGAAGTCAGTCAGCATGGATCATGGTTTGGCTGTGGTTTGCATGCTGCTGCTTTTTTCCGCGTTTACTGAAAAAAACAATGGCAAATGTTACGGTTTCCAGTTTTCATCTTTTAGCCTGCTTTGTGTTGGTTCTCAATGCGTAGGGAAGGTGCAGATTTGAATGATTATTATTGAAGAGAAGAACTGGTAAAACATGGATCATGGGTTTATGTAACAATCGGCGTGAAGACTGAGGGACTCTTAGAGAACTGACTCCAACCAGTCAATGCGTTGTCAGGTTTTAGAGGAAAATACTGTACAAATAGTTGAATTTTAACTTGGCAGTAAAGAGCTAGGGCAGGTTTTTCCACAGTGGGTCTTTTCACTGAAGCTTATCAGATGTGCTCAGTTGTTACTTTCTTTGTTGATCATGCTTTTATTAAGACAATTTAGGTTCGCACTTGAAACAACACAGCCAGTCACATAAGCAGATCTCCAGCTGTTGAATGAAAACAAGGAGCAGGTTCAGACAGGAGCGTAGCCTAGGCATATTTAAGTGGTGAGTTCGGTGTCTATCTGTGGTATTCTGAATGCTAAAAATAATCAGACATCATAGTGACCATGCGTAGGCTACTTTCAAACCCGGTCTGTTCTCTATGCTCTCTGTTGATCTAGAAATGTCTTCCTTTACACTAACTCCACCTACATCTTTGTTAAATGGCTTTTTAAGTATTCATAGTTGTACTTGCACCCAAGTGGGCATGTTTTATGGTCATGTTAAGCTGCATTAAGTAACTTCTCCCTCTAGTTTTCAACCATTAAGGGTGAGGTGAAAGCCAAAAACTCAAGCAGTATCCCCTGTTCTCCCTCCATTCATCTTTGCCCTGTCTCTGAAACTGTTTTATATGTGGTCACGAAAGCTGGTGGCATTGTGGTGACACAATGTCAAATAGAGGTTTACATTTTAGTGATATGCATACGTATGTCTAACATTTTAGCCGATGTATCTGCAGTAACACAAACAAATTATACAGAGGAATGTTTCCCCCCCAGTAATTATACAGTACTAATGTTCCAGCCACTATAGCATCAAGTTCAATGTTTCATACCTGACACACATAACCATGAGTTGTATGTGAAATGATTTCATGTTGCGTTTTGATAGCTGAAAATACTCCCCGCTTTTCTAGTTGTGTTGATGGCATAAATTTTTACTACTCACTAAGATGCTACATGGACTGCATTGTTATTTCATTTAAACTGGACCAAAATTAACAAAATTACTTTGGTTTCTAATCCAGGAAAATGAGCTGGTATCTGCTAATAGGACAACAAAACACTAACATTGCAGTCAGTTGAAATGACTCCAAATTACAACCATAATAATACAATACAAAGGTACAAAATTGAAAAGCTAACATTAGCTTGTTAATGATGCTGCCATACTGTATACATGTTAGCTAGCGGCTTACACATCCAGAAGGAAGAAAGCCACATCTGTGTCAAATGTTTGTCTGTTGGATGCTTTTAGTGCTCTCCATCTCAGACATGCCAGACTGATGTTAACCCTGGTTTTTCCTCATTGTTTGTTGCACACTTTCTGTGCTACAGAACACAGCCTCTTGGGTCTAACAGGTCCAGTTCTATCCTGGGTTGTACCTGCACAGGGAGCGTCCATGGAAATGAGCCTTATTGGTTTGAAAAACACATCTTATAGCCTCGGATCATCAGGGGCGTGGAAGAGGTGCAGTGCGGATTTTAAAAACAGTGACCACAGAGGACAACAACAACAAGGCATGAAGATAGCAGAGTGGGGCGGGGGTCGTTTAGTACACCAGGGAGAAAAAAACAGTTGTAGACTTTATTTTTTTACTTGGTTTACCCAAATTTCTGCTAAATCTTAGTTAATGCAGCTTTGAGGTGCACACTTGTGCTTTAGTAAAGGATGCATGCACACACGAAACTATTTTCTTTGAAAGGAAGTGCTAAATAAGAAAAAAAAACAAGATCACAAGTGTGAGTTCTTGAAGTAATCTTATCATCTGATTCAGGAAAGCTCTTTCAGCCTGTCACTGTAGTATCCATGATTTCACCCGTTTAGTGCAGTTTGGTTTTCGCTTTCACAACCTCCTTTCTTCTTGCACAACCAAAACAACAAGGGCAAGAACAGAAGTGTCAATTGCAACCTATCAGCAGGACACATTACCAGACCTATTCTTGTTTAGAAGCAGCAGCTGTTTTGAATGATAGGTGCTTTATTTATACTTGTACTTCCACGGTCTAGCTCTTCTTTCCCTTGCTGAATGGCGAATATAGATACTGCCACCTCCTGGTAGGAGGAATTCTGTCATGCAGGTGCAGAATGTACTGTATGTGTTACTTGGCTGTTGGCTGTAGTCTGTGTGGTGTGTTCAAGTGTCACTACTTTAACACAACTGGACCAGGCAAAGGCGATGTGAGGCAATGCAGCAGTCGGTCTATGTCACTGCTAGTTCTTTCATGTTGGTTTGGTGGCTCTGCTCTTAGAGAGAAAATCGGAATCGGCTGGTCATACTTTTGGAAATCGGAATCAGCCAAGAATATTGCAAGTGGTGTATCTCTAGTAAATAAGGTGTGTATGTTCATTGTGATTTTATTCTGCCATGTAAAGTACTTTGGTCAGCTGGATGTGTTTTTAAAGTGCTATATAAATAAATTTGATTTGATTTGAAATGATGAACTGTAAGACTGCATTTTAATCCTTCTAGAAAAAAGTAGAAAAGGTCATTTCAGCTATTTGCACATTTATAAAATATGGGAAATTGTAAAAAGTTTAAAAAATTGTCAGCATTGACACAGCAGAAGCTGAGCTGCATTAAATTTTTAGTACAAACCCTACATTTCCCATAATGTATCTTCATGTCGTCTTTCATAAGACCTTCTCTGAATCATCCACAGCTTTTAATCTCCATAAACCTGGTTTGTAACACCATTTATGTTGAAAATTGCCAATCTCAAGCCTGTGTTGATAACATCATCGGGTGTATTTTTCAAAATTTGAAAAGCTCCCTCCAGAGCAACAGAAGCCATACAATTGTCTTCCCAGGCTGAACAGTACTTGTCATGATGAGGCCACCATGTATTAAAATTTGTGGCGTGCTCCTTTAATGTTGTACTCGGACTCCTCAGTAACTGTATAAGCCTGCAGGTTAGAGCAGAAATACAAGCACAGGTCTGAACAGCTGTCAGCCACTCCTGAATGACACATGTAGGTCAGACCCCGCTACGGCAGCTGGAGGTTGAAGAGCTGCAGCTTCTGGCTGATGTAACATTGGGTATGAGTATGTATTAGCAAATCTATTGCAAGCTATTTCAAAAGAGTGGATGCAACTGACAAACGCAGTGAGGCAAAGCCACAAAGAAGGTGAAACATTTAGTAGTTTTCCAGAACACCATCAACACTTCCAATTGAAAAAAGCTGAGAAAGTATAAATAATTCAATGTATGGTGCAAAAATTGGTATTGTATATATTGGTTATCTTTATATTCCCAGAGTAAATAAAATGCTTTGTAGCTATCTAGTGAACATTAGAGGTGCTGGTACTGTAGGCAGACTTTATTTATGGACAAAGCTAGTCTAGCTGGTTCCCACATTTTCTAATACTTTATTGTGAGGCAGGCTAACTGGCTGTTGGGTCACAAGCTTGCTTCTCTAACCTTTTAGGCCGCCACTGTTGTAGCTTCATATTTAGCTTACAAAGATGACAGTGGAAAGAGGCAACTCATTTAATGCAATAAGAAAGAAAGAAAAGCAGTGTATTTACCCAAAATGTCGAACATATACTTAAACATAACTTTTGTAAGAACAAATAACAGTTTTTCTCAAGCAAATACGTTTGATATGGTCTGTGTCAGTGTCAACTTCAGTGAAATAATGCTACATTAATTAGCTAGTTCCCTGACTTGCTCTCTACTTGTGCTGTTGTAACAGTATGCTTTAGTATTTACTGTTACCATGTAACTTGAAGCTATAATGGTTTACAGTTTCTAGTTGTCACTTTTGCAGCAAGGTGGTGTGTCAAAACTAAGCAGAGCATAAATGTCTCACAGCAGGCATCTGAATAATTGGAGTACAGCAGGCTCACGGTCAGTGATGCACAGATAATTTTATACCAAGTGAAAGATCCTGCCAATGGACACACAGAAGAGAATTTAAAAAGTGCCTTTATATGACCTTTTTTGCACAGCTGACCTAAAAAAAAAAAGATCCATGCTTGCATGATTAAGTCTTTTGGGTTCTGCTGCTTTTCATTTGTCCTGCTAGAGGTCAGGGTCCCATCTCCTGCCCCCCAAAGCAGATGCTTAATTCACAATTCTTTGATTACAGTAAAAAAAAAAATGTCATAGTCGTGATATATTTAAATAAGCAGTCAATTTCCTCTTAATGTTTTTCAATTGGTCATTTAAGCAAGGAAAATTTGCATAAACTCAACCGGAAAGGATTCATTTCTTTACTGTTAAAACAAGATTCATGTGGAAACTACAATCATCCAACCACACAAAAACATTGGACACCAGTTACGTTGCAATGTAATGATTCGAAAATGTTAGCAAAATGTCTTGTAAATAGACTGAATAAAAAACGGCGGCGCGGTGGTTAGTGCTGTTGCCTCACAACAAGAAGGTTCTGGGTTCGAACCCGGGCTGACTTCGCATGTTCTCCCTGTGCTTGTGTGGGTTCTCTCCAGGTACTCTGGCTTCCTCCCACCGTCCAAAGACATACAGTTCTAAATTGCCCGTGTGATAGACTGGTGACCTGACCAGGGTGTACTGCGTCTGTTGCCCAGTGTCAGCTGGGATATGCTTGCCCCCACGACCCTATTCAGGAATAAGCGGTATAGATAATGGATGGAAGTATTATTCATTCAGATCAGACTGTTTTTTGATATTAGACAACTTATAGAAATTATTAGGCATTATGAGTTTATTAGATCCCCTGCACAGGTTTTTTTTTTTTTTGTGCTGATTTTAAAAAAGCATTTGACAAAGTCAGATTTTATTTACAAATATTAAGTGTGCTGTAATTTTGTCATCTTGTTGTTTAAAAGTAATTGTATAAGCATCCAAAATGTAAAATCAATAATGGGTATATGTCTGAAAAAATTATGCAATACAGAAGATTAAAACCAGGGTTCCCCCTCTCTCTATTCATCATAGTGATGGAGACTGGCCAAGAAAGTGAGAAACAATACAATAGAAGGCTTTATTTATATGCTCATGTCACTGCTCTCTCTAGGAGAAGAGTTGTTTTAAAATTTGAACAAAGGATATTTCATTTTATATTGGATGATAAGCCTGAAATAATCAAAAGGACCTAACTATATAATGATTATAAGGGGTCTTAAATTGTTCAATCTTAAGGCCCTTAATTTTCAAACCACCGTTGTTTTTCAGCAAAAATATTGATGTAAATTCACCCTTTATTTCAAAAACAAAATACCCTTACTATCAATTAACTGTTTCTCAGTTGTCCATGATTAAAGTGGCAATGGCATGCTCATTTCCAGCCATCTAATGTTTAATCTTGGGTACCTCTAGATTAGCTTTGCGCCCATCATAACTCAAAATAGTCTGTAATTATTTCAGAACCATAAAACCAGAGAGCCTGCTAAAAATGAGAGGATAGTTTGTGAATGCACATGCGTCCTGCTGCCAGTATTGTCGAAAGTGGACAGCACAACAAACTGCAACGGCACTGATTAATGTGAATTTCTCCTCCATAGATAGGTAAACAATGGTATATGTACAGATGAAAAGAGATGTGTAACACTCTAAACAAAGTGGGTAATTGAGAAAGCCCATATTTCAACTGCCATAATGTTACAGAATGTTAATGTTACTATGTTACAGACATAGTAGGTTCTCTAGCCTTACAACAATTCTCTCTAACATTACAGAAACAAGGCATTAACAGACATGCAACGTGTTTTTTAAACTTACCATAAAGTACCACTGAATAGTGGAAACATCGCTTCCTTTCAAGTATCTTTGAGGTCGGTAAATCCAACCAGTGGTCACCGTGTCTTCCCCCACACGACCACATATAGTCCCAAAGTAGTGAAATGAATTCCAACAGATAGCATAGCACCAACAGTAACATCATGGATCGTTAATCAGCTCGTTAGCCAGCAACACATCACATGCAACAGACACAGTGGCCTCAAGCAGTCAACACAAATACAGTAGGTACTGTGCACCGGGGGAATCCAGCATCGATGAGCTGATCATTAACCACCACGGGGTGCATAGCACCAACAGTAACATCATGGATCGTTAATCAGCTCGTTAGCCAGCAACACATCACATGCAACAGACACAGTGGCCTCAAGCAGTCAACACAAATACAGTAGGTACTGTGCACCGGGGGAATCCAGCATCGATGAGCTGATCATTAACCACCACGGGGTGCTTCACAGGCCGGCTGATTGTAGGTTAGACCCATTCAGGTAAAACAAGTCCCTGTACATGAACATTCCAGGACATCCAGTAACCTCAGGCCCTGTATTTTTCTCCACATCCTCTGGCCACATTGCAGGCAGCAGAAGGGAAAATATATCCACAGAACCATGCACATACTCAAAATTCTGTTTTCACAGGATGTCAGGCAAGCTTACGTGAACGCCAGTGCCTGGAGATTGACCATTCAAGGAAATCTTTTCGTCAGAAAAAGAAGACTTGAGCGACAGTTTGAGATACATGTATAGGCCCAGGTGTACATTGCAGGCAGCAGAAGGGAAAATATATCCACAGAACCATGCACATACTCAAAATTCTGTTTTCACAGGATGTCAGGCAAGCTTACGTGAACGCCAGTGCCTGGAAATTGACCATTCAAGGAAATCTTTTCGTCAGAAAAAGAAGACTTGAGCGACAGTTTGAGATACATGTATAGGCCCAGGTGTTTCTGCATAGAAATACTAGAACATGAATACACCTCATTTTTTGAGCACATTTAAGATGATAATTCATCATTGTAGATTAATTCACCAACATTGTAGATAAGTCAAAAAACAAGGAAACAACATGCCATGGGCTCTTTAAAAGAGAATTCTTCAATTATTTATCTGGTTTCTTGTAAGAAGTAAGATTAAACTGGTGTCCGTATCAATATCATCAAATACAATCAGGTGATAAAATACAAAATCAAGTTTTATGGTATAATCAAAATATAGTCATAAAAACAAGCCAGTATTTACTGAATCCCTTTTTAAAAAAGGAATTTTGTTTGTAAAATTATCTTCTGGACAGTAGGTGTAAAATTATGCTTTGACACTTAAACTTGTTGATGGGGATGTTGGTGACAAACATGGAAAAGGAAACTGCTCTTGAAGTGTCTGGTGTTTTCTAGAAAAGGTTTCAATTGAAAAGAAAAGTCAGAAATTGGATTTTGTGGGTGTCTGGAGCCTCCTTAGTCAGGGTGAAGGCTGGGATTAACAAAAGATAACGTTGAAAATTAGGTAAATGCCATAGAAAATAGCTGGGCGCCATGAAGCTATTGAAGTATACTTTTTTTTTTTTTTGGTTTGATCATTTGTTATATACCCATATGTTACATATAGGTGGGACTGTCTACATAACTGCTAGTGTGTAGGTGTATGTAGATAAATGAAATACACTGTATATTGCATGTATACACCTAATACAAAGTTGGAAGTGAATATGTGTCTTTAGGAGATATCTATGACAGTATTGTAGATTTTTTGTTTGCTTCACCTTTTTTTGTTTGTTTGTTTTTACTATTTTAATGTTTAATATATTTTAAAAATATACTAAATATAAATATATAAATATAATACAAATATATGTCCCTGGTAAGCTAGTGGTTAAGGCGTAAAACACATGCCAAATGTCAACATGCAAGTCGTCAGTGTGATGATTCACTGTGGCAACCCCTAAATGGGGAAAGTGACAAGTGGTATTTTTGTTCTGTGTATTATTTTTACTTTGCCTGTGAACTTGAAAATGATCTGTTAAAATGTCCAATATGATGTAAACCAGCGAAAAAAGAACATTAGCAGATTATTTTGTAAATGTGATATTGAACTGAATGAGTGGCCTGTCTCAAATGTGTGGCAGCCAATGACATCTTTGCAGAGGTGAGCTGACAACTTCAGATGTTTGGACAAAAAAACAGGCTGTGTCAAATTACACCTGAAGGGTGTTTGTAATGGCAGGCAGGAATATAGTAGGAAACAGAACAGGTTGAACTTTCTTAGTCTTTGAACTCCAGTTTAGTCAAACAGAATCTGATTCTGAAGTAATTTAAATTTGTGCCAGAGACCTGTACAGGTCCAGTTTTGAAAACCCACACCCACCCCATGCCCACAAAGCTCCATATCAGACCCAAACCGTTGCCCAGAATTGCTCCTAAATGAAATCCAGATCCATTAACATAAGACCAGCGACCCGAACCGTACCCCTAATTAAAATAGGCTTTAAGCTACACAGTCACTTACTTAAAGTGCTTGAGAGTGGTGTTCTTGGAAAAGTATTTGTCGATGGATGCAGCACCTGGGCTCTGCAGCTGTCCCCTTAGTGAGGAAGTGCCTAGCTTGCGGCTATCAAATGCAAACAATTTTTGGCACTATTTACAAGCAGCACAGCCGCTATAATCTCACTCTCAGTCTGTAACCACACCAAACTTCTCCTATACATCCAACTTGGCCTTCGATGTCTGAGTGATGTCCTATTAGCTGATGTGAGTTGAGGGATCAAAGGTTGTGCAATAGGCCTTCACAGTAAATGTTTTGGTTATTTAGGTGTGATAAAAATTATGTTGGATTAGATGTTTAAAAGAAACTGCAGCTTTAGTTTTTTTTCTTATTTAAACTGTTTATTTCACTCACTACTTACCCACATTTAGTCTACCTTTTACCTGTACATGTGAATTAATATAAATTTTTTTCTTCTTTTTTTTTTTTTTTTTTACCTGTTGCACATCATTTTTTGTGGGTACCTGTCAGGCAGATCAATACAAACTGATAAGAGGAGCAGAGGGAGGGTCTGCCAAGAAAGGTTAACAAACAAGGTTAGGACACCAGGCCTATGTTCAAAAGGCCAGTATGGTGTTTACTAAAGTCCACACCAATGTCTCATGACCACACTGAAGTCAAGAGTTTTCATCAGTATGTTTGTTTGTCTTTGGCTCTGACATAGCTATTTCCATTTGCCTTTTGAATCAATATGAAATTTCAGAGTTTCGTCAAATACAAACCCTGATAGGGAGCAATGCAAATACTGCCAAGTGTGATTTTCTGAATTTCACAAAGGCAAAAAAATGGTCAGGTTCAGTCAAAGATAAGAAAGGATTAGAATTATTAGTTTTGTTAGTTATTAACTTTGTTAAGGGCTGTATTGTAGTGCTGTCACTTTTGTGCTTGTTTTCTATATCAGCATGTGCTGCTGTTTCAGTGGATATATGGCCCTTGTTAGGATTATATGTATGTCATTTAACACTGACAGAGCTTCTATCCTGGCTGCAGGAGGTCTCTATAGTGACAGTGGCAGTGATGTGCAGAAAGAACCCATGAAAGTCATGTCTTGTACAGAGCTCATTGCTTGATTCATTTAAATGCAGTATAGCTGCATCAGGATTAAAAGAAGTTAGAAGAGTTTGGGGGGGGACGACAAAACACACAGCCACAGTGTGCCACAGCTGTTTTTATACAGCTGTTGCCGACTGTGATGCTAAAAAACTCAGATAACATAAAAATAATTGAATAAAAATGCTTCAAATGAGCAGCTGTGTGAAGCATGTTTGTAGCTCATGTCAAATGAGAAATGACGGCCTTGGCTCAAACACTGCTACACACACACACCACTGAATCAAGGGTTCAGCTGGAGAATCAGAAATATACACTCACTGGCCACTTTATTAGGTATACCTGTATTCAGAGGTGTGTCTATATTTTTCTTCTTCCCAGCTATATACATGAGAAGGTCGGAATATTAGTAACACCTCTGAATATAATGTAGTCCAACACAACACCACCTTTAACTGTGACTTCAATAATAAACACACAATTGAATGTAGACATTTATGACAATTTCATTAATAACTGAAACATTTGGAGTGTTGTAAACAAATGTTAAGGCGAAAGTGTGGCATTGAATTGTATACAGTTATACAGTGGTCAGACATTGTTATATGATTACCATGGTACTAATATCGAGCATTCTATAAGATTTTAAACTCAAGTTACTTGTGACCATTTCTGAATGTTTGATGATTGAGTCCAGTGTCAGACTTCCATTTCCCTATAAGATCTGTGACTTCCGGGAGAGGACTGCGGTTGCAGTTAGCCACATCAGTGATGTATGTATTTATGTGACTGAGTACTTTTAATCCCTTACCCTGATTACGGAAACCAGGTTTCCCCTTTACATGATAGTTAAGAAAACAAAGCCATTTCTAATCTGGTTACTTAAACGCATGTAAACACAGTCAATGAGCAGCATTTACTGGGAAAATTGAAAGAGTTGGAAATACTGGTTATTTCAATGTTTTTGTATTGTTTTTACTTGAATGCTTCACTTTAAGTAAATAAGATGTTTTCCATAAATACTGTATGCTCTATTAATCTTTAGTAATAAACATTTTATATGATTAAAATGAGTACAATATAACAATTTTACAAACACATTTTTGAAGGATACAAAATATTGTCTAGTTATCATCAAAATACCAGGAAAATATTGAGCTAGAATTTTCTGTCAATATTGCACAGCCCTCTATACAGGGTTAAAGAAATCAGGTCCTGGCAATGTATTAGAGAGGTGTTAGTTAGACGTTTCTTTGCCTCAGTTGGTCTTTTTTTTTTTTTACGTGATTTAGTATTGACCTCAATCAGGTGTGTTCAGTCAATCAGAAGCTGGAAGATGCCATTAGATGAAAGTGGAGTGAGGAAAGACTAAGTGAATTTGTATGTTCCAGCTTTTGGTTGACTAAATACACCGGAATCATGTAATCAGTAATGGGTAGGGCAGGAATAGTTGGGAAAATAATTGGGCAGTGGCCCTCAAGGGCCAAAAAAAATTTCTAACTGCGATCAGGCTCCTAAACAGCTGGCAGGAGTTTACAGTCAGGAATTACTTCATGTAATTCCACCTGTACTGTTTGCATGCTCAGTTGCACATGCATAATTGCACACCCTCTGCTGACTGTTGTACATACAGCTCTGATATAGCATTCATTATCTCTTATGTTTTTAGTATATTATTATTTCTTTTCACTTGCTGTTTAAAGTGCCTTTAGATTTTGTGCTACTATTTATCTACTTTATATTTCACTTGTGTTGTTTGGCATTCAGTGTGGATCACAAAGTAAGAATTTCATTGCACAGGGAAACATGTTTCCTTACTATGCATATGACAATAAACATTTTGAACCTCAAGGATCAGAATCGCCCACCCCTGGTCTAGAGAATTTCAGGATTCCAGTGCAATTCTGAAAATGGTATTTGAGTCCAGGATCCAGTTCTCCTTAATAAATCCACAGTGTTAAACAGGAATTGTAAGGATTGTGTTAGCTGTCAATTAAAATTACAGTTGAACCAATTAGATGTCAGTTGAATTGTGATGGAGCTTAGATGCTGACTTTTCTGAAAGGGTTTTGGCAAAAACCATCAACTCAAAAAAAATCCTGCACAAAGCTATGTTTTTGTTTTTTTATGACTTCCCTGTAGTTCCCCTCGTTTACATTTTGGATGATGTGGGAGTCGGTGTTTTAACCCTGGGAGCTTAATTCTCTGCCTGAACCGTAAAAAAAAAAAAATCTTGTTAGCAAAACTAGTGTGGAACTTGTTGAAGTAGCAGCTTCTGCTTATCGTTTCTGTTTCTGGTTTAAAATGATATCCATCAGGGTCGTGCCAACTGTCGCTAACTAACAACTGATATTATCTCCGGGAATTAAATTTATAACAGGACAAAATGAAAGTGGACGTTGTCGGGATTGTGACTTTGCTGCAACCGGTGGACACACAAACACACTGTCTGTTGTTAGCCGATGATCGTTTATGAGATAAAGAGGCATCACTCTATAACACCACTGATTAGTTGGAATGGCAGAGAAGCACTCACAACAGTTCCAGCAGAGTGAGACATCATCATTGGTAAAACTGTCAGTTGGTCTCACATTAGTGATGGAAATGTAGCACCTTGTCTGTACACGCAAATGGTTATGACGATCCGACTATTGTTACAAAAATGTACTTTATTGAATATGTATTTACTAATTTAACTTGGTTTTCTTAGATTTTTTTCCTCTGAACAAACTTTTATTTTTTTTCTTTAAATAAATATTTTTAATTGCCTTGTGACAGATTGTCAAGAAAATGTTACATAATAGTTAACGCAGCTTTCTGCTAAATGTAGTGTTGGCCAACATCAAGTCATGAACTACACACCCACACATTCCCACCTACACACACCACAATTAACACATTTTGATTATTTAATAGCTAACCTACCGTTTAGTTTCCTGACTCAACACATTTAAATGTGACTGCATAACACTGAATTAATACAATTTTTTTGAAATAATTTGAATGTTCAAGCTGAATGGTTTAGCCTATTTAATATCACTTTACTATTCCATGAACAGTCTCATTGGTAAATATCACAAATATTTACTGATTAAATATTGTCATATTATTTGTATTGAGGTATGTAGTAAAAAATATTCTGTTTTGTCAACATCAGTTTTAGTGTTGATACAGTCATTTCATGTGGTATTTTTTTGTTTTGTGGCTGTTGATGATAAGAACTCTCTCTAGACACGCTCAAAGGTTTCTAATATTTTGTTCATTTCAATTCACACCCATTGTTTTGGCTTTCATAAATTAGCTTGAAAGGTGTTGCAGTGATGCAGTTTGGTCATCACATGCAGTATGTGTATGTTCTTTCATTTGGACAGCATTACAGTGTGGACAGAGAAAACTCCATCCCTGTCACAAACATGACTTTGGACACAGCGACATCCCAACAACGGTGTCCTTCTATTGGTTGGCCAGTGGCACAGCCTACCCCAAAACCACTGACAGTTGCCCAGAGTGCACCTGGGCCTCTAACTCTGTGTACAGCTGCGTGTGCAAATAATTGTGTGTGCATCTTTGTAAGTACAGAAGAGGTAGCACAGTGACAATAGAATCAGTTGCTTTAAGTGTAGGAGGCATGTGTGATCATCAATGTAGCCATGACCTATCATCAGTCCACATATGTCTGGCCTGTATACTTAAGCACCAGTAGAAAACTGGGTGGTCATATGGTATGTCAAATGATCATGTCTTGAAGTGACCATGGGTATTTAATAGTTATGATGCACTCTAGTGTCGTCAGTCTGGTGACAAACGTTCTGGCTATGTTATGGTACCTATCGATCGATCTATCTACTTAATCCGTCTTATCTATCTAGCTAGCTACTATCTGAAGTGGGCAACTGGACTTGCTTGAGATTCTTGAAGATGTTTCACCTTTCATCCGAACTACTTCTGTTCAGTTCAGAACTGAAGAAGCTTCTTGGCGTGTGTGTGTGTGTGTGTGTGTGTGTGTGTGTGTATGTATTGGAAGGGGAGCTGTCTCTCCTCATTGGTGGACAGAGGCCCTCCCTCCTAGTTTTTAAATGCCCCCATTCCTACCTGAGTTACAAAAGAGTTGCAATTCCTCACCTCTGTACTTGTTTGTCATCTAGCTTCCTTCTTAAAATACATTTCTTCAAAAAGGAAAAACTATTTTTGAACTTCATTAAAGAAGTTTTCAGCAAGTGAGTATGCTTGCCTTGCCTAAGACAGATTTATAAAAATAACAACTAATTGTTGTCAGTTAGTTTCTAATAAAAACTGTACCATTTTGGAGGTGAAGCGTTTTCTTGATTTCACCCTTCAGGTTGCAGCAGGGTGTGCTTGAGGAACACAATCAATGGGAATTTTTGTGCTGGAAAGAATGTAGCTCTCAGGTTGTTGGCTGATGCAAGAGTTTCGCCGGAGGATGTGTATGAAGTGCGTGTGAGTTCAAAGTGGCGACGAGGTTCTAAATTGATCTCCTGGATACAAAATCTTATATTTCTTATTTAAGCAAGTTTCAGATGGTATGTAAGGTTCTTGATTTCCTAAATTCAGACAGAATGTACATGCTCTCTTGTTGACTCAGACCAAAGTTCAGTTTGTACTTGCTTTGTACAGTATATTTTAGATTACTTAGTGCTGTTTTCTCATTTCACCATGCTTTGCATTCTATAATATCCATGGCAGTACATTTGACTAATTGATTACAGATTTTTAATATTAATCATCCATAATCTGAAAAAGCTTTGCTGTATGGCAGATTAAGAAAAAACTTCAAAGAATTTGTGCAACATAGCTGTCTAGCTTTTGTTGTGTGGCCCTGATCACACTTTGCATTGAAATTAACATCTGAAAGTGTGAAGGCATCTCAGGATACAATAGGTTCTGAGTGCTCAGATCAGTGTTGCATATGCTTGCATACAGTATTAGCGTCTCCTCTCGTCTCTGCATTGTCACTGTCACATTTGTTTAGAGCTGTTTCATTAGCTTTTAGGGTAATAGTGTAAGCACAATGACCAGCGCAAAGCAATAGGTCTTAGCAGCATAAACCATATGGATGTTTCCAGTCTGCTACATTAGTTCATTGCCACCATTGGTGTGTAAGTGTGTGTGTGAATGGGTGAGTGGGCGCAACGGTAAAGTGCTTTGTCTGGGTAAGGTAGAAAAGTGCAGTAGATTTCATGTAGGTGCAGCAGCGCAAAGTGCGAATGGGCTGGCTGAGATGGATTATAAATGAGAGGATGGGGTGATTAATGAATTTTTACTGAGGACACACAACAAATTAGAGGGTGCGAATTTATCAATATACAGTATGTGTCCTGATCTTCAGATGGATTCAATGAACTGAAGAAGCATTACAGTATGCTGTAAAGTGGCTGTAGACACAGTAAGAATTAGTCAATATAATTTATAGATCAATGAAGACTGATTTAAAGATGTTCTTGCTTTAAACATAATAAAGTTTGATTTCTATGTCAATTTGCACTAGCTCATTTGAATGAACCCCCCACCTGTGCACCATCTGTTCAGTGCTTGTCACCAAAATGCCACCAATTTTTTTTTTGTTGTGCCTACACAAAAATGTGGCCTTTAATATTTTGGTATGTGGAGTTTATCCAATCAGATCAGAGTCTGTGTGCACATGAAACACTGCCTAATGTGCGTCTATAATGTTATGATTGTACAGTGGTGCTTAAATGCAGGAACATGTCAAGTTAGCCCAGTTAGACAGGTTAATCCTCTTGGCATTGAAAAGTTTATCAACTCGATTGTCACAGAGCAAAAAGCAAAGCAGAGAGATTAGGTTTACTGATGTGTTTGATGTGGTTGTTAACTGAAATATATCATCTTAATCTCTGGTAGATCAACCATGTTAATTTTGACACCTGAATTTGATTTTATCTTATTTTGACAAAAATGCACATTAATTTTAGCCAACTTTTAGTCTTGAATTTTGTTAGTTTTAGTCCATAAAAACTAAATACATTTTAGTCTAGTTTTTGTCATTTTTAAACTGTTTTTAATATTTACTGTAGGCTATATCTCCTTCATCCTGTTTGTGTACAATTACCATGGTTACATGTATTGTTCCTGTCTATCGTGAGGTTCATGGAGGCCTATTTCATTCACATTTATTTTGTTCCTCTGCTCTGCAGAATTTGGACTGACATTTGTACTGAAATCCTTTTCACTGGTTTCAGCTTGAAAGGTGATGCTAAATCGCTGGGATATCATTAAAACAGTGTGATTTTTGCAGCGAACATTTAGAGATGATTCATGGTTGACTGCTCACATTAATCCTGGAACTGATTGATGGCAATACAAAACATATCTTACTGAAAGGAACATTAATGTTACATCTACGTCCACAGTGTTTCATGTTAAATGATCCTATGCTGTGTTGCATTTTTGTCCCCCAGTGGTTTGTGTATATAATTCTCTGGATGGTAGATGAATATGATTCATAAACCTGTTTTTCCAAGAAGCGTTAATGCCTGAGACAGAATGTTACTGAATGTGAAATACATTAAATGGCTAAGTCCTGTGCAGGAGATATTTTGGCTGGTGGAGGAAACTGTTTTACTGATCTGATCAGTTTTATGATTTCATAGATGTAGCAGGTCATTAAGTTACTTCATGTCCATTCATGCGTCTTTCACATTATCATTTACTACATTCTTTAATGTATATTTTTCATTAAAAAAAATTAACTCTGGTGAACTACAGACAGGTGAATAAATGAGAAGCCTCTTCTAGGATCACAGTGCCCCCATCCATTTGCCTGTCTGTAGTTACTTTTGCAGAACAAGATTTTACATGCAAAACCAAAGCTGTTCTTGTTAAAGATTAAACTACCCAGCTGTATATAAAATTGTCCTGCTTTGGACAGCTACCACATTAGCATGCTGATTTCATGTGCAGTCATAATGATGTAATAGTATAATTTAACTTGTACTTCCACTTTTGTACCATCTTTAAGCTCATTGTTGTAGTTTGCTACCACTGCTCTCATACTAAATAAGCATCTTCTAGTGCGCATTAACATGCTAAATACATCTGCAGCTTCACAACCTGAAAAAATGAAGTAAGTTTGAAGTAGGACTCAACGTTTTACACAGGGGACTGCTATGATGGGTGAAACTTGTGGGGAACTGTGATAATTGGTCAAATCTGTAGAAAAGTTACAGTGACTGGACAAAATTGCATGGTCGCACAGAATTCTCAGGGGTTGGTTGAATTTGGTTTAAGTGTTGTAACTGAGATCCAAGTGAAACAATTAACATTTGCTGGATTTTACTAAAAGTCATAAAATAAATATAGTTAAGACCATAAATCAAGCCAAACTGAAATAGTGATAAGCTATTAAGACTTCTGCCCTGCTAATATTGATGAAGCTGTATGAGGCACCATGGTTGCATCATATCCCAGCTTTAACAGTTCCTCAGTTCCAGGAAATGACATGGACGAGCTTGTTTTTCATCAAGGCTAAAAGGCCAAAAGGCTCTGTTGAAGTTGCTAAAGTCAGACATTACATGCATCTGCAGGCCTGTGACCTTTAAAATGTAGGTACTGTTGTTGAAAATCCAAAGAATTAACTACAAAAACATCTTAATCACTGATACTTTCCCTAATGTTTCCTGCTTTTTTTTTTTATAATAGGTAACAAGGTCTAGCAGAGATTGAGGAAGAAACGCATCATCGCCTTGTAAACAAGCCCTGAAATCCTGACAGCTGAATTTTGCTGCCTCTTGTCCTGCTTTGCACCACTATGCCAGGATTCATGGATCGTATGGAGCTAAAGAAAGTCTCCACAGAGGCTGATGATGACAGCACCAACAGCCTGGATGACTGCTACACAGAGCCCATTGACTCTGAGAAGGCTACCATCAGCAGGTCAGTAACTGTGATGCCAAGATTTTTATTTCCTTGGCACCTAGATAATATGTATAAGACCAGTATAAGGCATTAAGAGAAGCCCAATTAATTTGTTTTCACCAAACACTTGATTTTAGGGTCTATAGGATTAGGTGAAGTACTTCTATCTCGAGGACTCTCCACACTCCATGTGATTCAAAATGGTTTGGGATAGAGAGGCATGGGCCAGAGCATGGGTCAGGATTAGGGGAGTTAGGGCTAACCCTGATCCCAACACGTAACCTACTTGGGTATTACTGTACTGTTACAGCATTGCAAATTAACACATCCTCCGAATTCCTGCTTCAAACTGATTAATTGTGTTCATGGAAATGAAGCCTTTGTGAAGTCTAAATAGTGTTTTTATTATGACTACAGACCAGACGAACAGAAAATTCAGGTGTTAATTTCTTACTGATAGTTATTTAGATCTGTCAAGTATTCATTTGAATTACTTTATTAATTGGGTACTGATCCAGTTATAGAGCTGGTTTGACTTCAGGGCAGAAACTCAGTGATTATTGGTGCTGGCATATCTTTGTCACAAAATCTAACATAAAAAGTTGAAATACATAAAACGGGAACTGCATATTGTGCATGCTTGTGTTCATTTCCTTTTACTTTCTTGGTCCCTGCAGCCAATTTATAGATGATAATGAGGATGGAGAAAGCCAGAAGTTCCTGACAAATGGGATGATGAAGAAGAAGAAGTATGAGGAATACAATGAAGAATATGTAAGGAGATTCACAATTCACATCTGTGATCTAGCAGAGAAAGTGCTTAACTCTTAAAAAAAAAAAAAGAAATACCAAGTTAAGTCATAATATGTGTTTTAATATTGAGTTATTTTTGCAGGTAAATTAAAGAACCTAACAACACTTGGTTAATCTCAAATAACCAGCACAGACCATGTGCACCCTGGTTGTCAGCTGATCAGAACTGTTTGTGTCACCTCACCTGACACCATGTTTTGTTAAAATTTTGCTCTTGAGCACAAAAAAAGGACTGCAGCGGATGGTGACAGGACTGCTAAAGATAACAAGACACTCATGGTGTTCAGACTTTGCTAGAAGTTTCCTGGAAATGTTGTGCGCTACTATGGAATACTGTGCAGTTCCTTAGTGGATGTTTTACTGCTGAGGTTACTGGTATCTAAGCCCTGCTGAAAGAAGTTGTTTCTCTATTAGTATCATTGTTTTTAGCATTGTTCTTTTGTTCTCATGCAGATTTCTCTTCTAAATTTTCTTCTCTCTCTGAACAGCACCCAGGTCACACATCCTTTGGCATGTCTGTCTTTAACTTGAGCAACGCCATCATGGGTAGTGGCATTCTGGGCTTGTCCTTTGCAATGGCAAATACTGGCATTGTTCTATTTACGTAAGTATTGCAGTGACAGAACAAATAAACCGCAGCATGCTTCTTAGGGTGTGCAGGCTACAGTATAATGACATGCAGATACCAACCACAAAAATCCTTGGAATGAAAACCATGATATCAACAGAAGGTTGTCTTAGCACTGGTTTCTATTACATTAATACATCTCAGCAATGATTCAGGGGTAGAGTGGGTCACCAAACATGACTTGGCACAGAGAGGCATTAGAAGCTAATGATATGGTGCCAGGTGCCTATTCAAAACACGGAAAAAGGTCATCAAAGTAGTGAATTATATCAAAAGGAGCCCCAGGAACAACACGTGTTTTCAGAAGCTGTATGAAGACCTCGGCAGTGAACATGCACAGGTACTGTACCATGCAGAAATACACTAGCTTGCGAGAGGAAAAGTACTGTCACATCATCTATGAACTTAAAATAGAGAGAGCAACTTTTTTTTTGGATTCCAACTCTTCTCTGGCACCCCTTTTGGGTGATGCAGGGTGGCTTGCTCCGGTAGCATATTTTGAACACACTGAAAAATTGAAGCTTTCAAAAAGAAGATTGACCTGCCCACAGTGCACATTTCCTAAGAAGATTTGACACGTTTCCAAGTATTTGCCACAAGATGCAGCTGTTCTACACCACAGGAAAAATTGCACTGACAAAAACGGCGCCTCTCGTTAAACTACAGGACTTATTTCACGACTACTTTCCCAAAAAACAGAGGAATGTTGAATAGATGCGCAGTCTGTTTGGAGTTGATTTGGCAAGTGTCACGTTGCCAAGCAACGAGGAAGCTCTCTTGTTTGAGTCATCATGTAATGGCACGTTGACAAGGAAATTCACTGAGGTGTGCCGCTCTGTTCTGGTGAATGACGATGACTGAGAATCCCTCCAATGCAAACAAGAATATCCTGCCATTCAGTACAACCGATCTTTTTGAAAGTGGCTTCTCAGCTCTGGTCCAGCTGAAGACCAAACACAGGAACAGAATAAACATTGAACACAACCTGACAGTTTCCCTGTCAAGCATCACATCTGATTCTGAAGTTCTTATGAACAGCAAGAAACATCCCCAGCTTTCTTATTAATGTCCCTACAGTTTGTGTTCAGGCATTTGAGTATCTGCTGTGTATTCAGGATTTTTTTTAACAATCCACAGAGGTATGAAGGCCTACAAATAAGAGACCTTATTTAACAAGTCAGCCCGTTTTCACTTTACCCTGCACAGTAACAACTTTTCTCACCTTTTCTTGGACTTATTTTACCTGTTATGGTGCTGTGCCTTTATAGGGTTTTTAATGTAACTAATTTTTAAGCCACAGCTCTACTTTTTTGGCTGTAGGCTATGGCTGTTTAATTACAGAGTTTTGAACAAATGCAGTTTCTTGTTGCTGTGTGTTTTGCTTTGTTTTAAGCCTGCATGTTGATGATAACATTTTTAGCTGTTGGCACCAAAGGAAAAGTCAAGGGACCAAGGTCACGTGCATGCAATATAAGACATCAACCAACCAATGGGACAGAAGGAACTCTTGTAAAAAAAAAATACTCGCACTACCACATTGAATGTAATGTATCTGTACTCTATGCTCTTCTGCCATATTTCACCAAGCTCTGTCTGTATTGTGCATATGGATTATCACCTTTCATGGGTGACTTTGAACATCCAACACTGCTGTCACCCTACACCCCTCAATTTCACCCAGTAATCATGCCCTGCTGCATGACATCGCATGAGCTGGCAATGTTGCAGGGAACAAGAGAGCTAAAACACAAGTGTCACTTCTCTGCACTCAGTCTCAATGGAGTATGGCTGTAGCTACTACAGAATGATAGCAAAAATGGAATAATAAACTCTTGCCATCTTCTATCAATGAAGGTAACAAGCATCTTTCTTAAAACACTGCCAACACAAACCTCCTGCATTCTGATGCTAAAAATCACTTGCCTACCTGCCAGGGCTAAGCCAAAGCAATCACATCAAAGTTTTATGGACTACTAATTTCACTTCTGTCCTTCCCCTATTTCCTTTAAGTTCACTATTACTTAAATGAAAAATACCAAAGGTGACCCCATACACAAAGTATTTTGCTATCATTACTTAGCTGTGATGTTTCACCACTTAGCAGTGTCCTTTGCTTTCCTTCTCTTTGCAGAGCCCTCCTCATCGCTGTGGCCATCTTCTCCTTGTATTCTGTACATCTCCTGCTTGTGACAGCAAAAGAAGGAGGTTGGTATTTCAGTTTACTTTGAGTTCAGCAGCCCTCCAATGACTAGTACTCTAAAGCTAGGGGTCAGAACTCCCACAAGGGGTCACAAGATGAATATAAATCAAAAGCAGGTTATCAGAGTAGGAAAAAAAGCTCTGCTGCACAGAGCTGTTTATTTTTAAAACTTTTCTCAAATTTTCAATGTGATTCTGTTTTGCAGTATGCTTTACAGCTTCATCTCTAAAAACTGTGCCTCTGTTTGTTACTGTGTAGGGTGCAAAGTGCTAACAGCTAAGTTATAGCATCTGTAAACACTAAGGTTAACTAAACACACAATGAGACGTAGGAAAAAAGGAGTACAAACTCTGCACTGTATACTACCTTTTAACTAAAAGCACAGAATCAGCATCAGGAAGTTCCAGAAGAGAGAGCAAAAATAGGAAAAGACTGACTGAAGTAGGAGCAGATTGAGTATGTTTTAGTACTTAGGAATACAAGTCTGTCCCTAGCAGGTTATCTGTGCATTTAAAGGAATCTACTGCATAAAAACAAAACTGGTGACAGTGCAAAATATATGTGCATGTTGTTTTATCTAGTTCTTAACCTTCTCCATTAATATGTCTGTTCTGACAGGGTCCCTTATTTATGAAAAGCTGGGAGAGAGAGCATTTGGTTGGCCTGGAAAAATAGCAGCATTTGGATCAATAATTATGCAGAATATTGGAGGTAGGCATTGAATGTATGTGTTTCTCTTTGCATCCTAGCCTGATAAAAAAAAAAAACTATAGTATACTGCATTTTATTAATTTTATGCTAAACTTCTATATACAGTGTATATAATGCAGATGCTGTGCATCAAGCCACATATCTGCTGTTTGCTTTGGTGAGGATAGGATTCAGGGATGCTTTGTGTTAAGGGTAATTTAGGTCTGGGAAATAGTGTTGTTTGTTATGGGGCTCTGAAGATTTATGACAGCATGGCCTGACACCGCCCTCTGTGGAGCCAAATAATGGGTAAACATCATTCAACTCGCATACTGAGCATCCATATGAATGCTCTCCCATTCTTTGGCACATTTTATTGTGTATTATTGACTGCGTGTGATATAATTAAGTTTTGAAACTCAGGTAAATATTCTGTGTCACATTCATGTCGCCCCACAGCCATGTCCAGCTACCTCTTTATTGTGAAGTACGAGTTGCCTGAAGTGATCCGAGCCTTCTTGGGTTTACAAGAAAACTCTAGGTGAGTGCATGTGCTTTTGAGGGTAAGGTATACTTTTGTGTTTGTGTGTACAGTCTGATTTTCACCTTTGTGCTGTGTTGGCAGTGAATGGTACCTGGATGGAAACTACCTGGTGGTGTTTGTGTCGATAGGAATCATTCTGCCTTTGTCTCTCCTTAAAAATCTAGGTAAGGACTAAGCCACATTTCTTAGTACTTCCACGCTCTTACAGCTATCTAATCAGCTCTGTTAAACCGGAAGGAATGTAACATTAGTGGAGCACTTATTCAGCTCTGGTAGTTTGGAGTTACAGTAATGTAACACTGCTAATAAGTTATTAATCAGCTCTACCACTCGGATGTAATTTATGTACACGAGAGTCAGATCCAGCTCAGCTCCAAGATACTGCACACCAAGCCCACAGATCAGATTATCCAATAAAGACAATTCGACATAAAGCAAATTGGATCAAAGCTTCACAGATCTGTCTCCCCTGTTTTCTTTCTGCCTCTTCACAACCCACTTACCCACATAAAAATAATAAAGGCAATAATAATGATCAAATAATGCTCAAAACAAGCAAAAAATTGAATAAATGACAAGTGCAGAAATGCACTGATTGATTGGCAAAGATTGGAAATAGCCAGTTTTCAGCATGATTGGCCTTTATTGATGACTGGCTGAACACTAAGATTTCCAATTCTGTGCTGATCAGCTTTAGAGGCACAACAGTCCATGTCACACACACAGTGACACAGACAAAGAGTGTAGTATATACAGTGCACAGCATCTCACATGCACCTCAAGCAAGGCTCATGTACATGTTCACTTGCACATTGGAAGCCCCAGGTGTACAAAAAACTCACAGAGGAGCCTACAGAAACACCTTGGAGAAGGGAAAACTACATACAAATCTCAGACAAATAGTACACAAGGAGGTAATTACTGGCTACACATGAAATGTATGTGTATGTACCTAACCCATGGTAAAACACAGCAAAGTAAAACAGAAAATAGGAATCGGCCAAAGTCGAAGTCGGCAAGCCAGATCTATAAAAAAAAAAAATTTGGGAATCAGCAGGTCACACTTTAAAAAAATCTGAATCAGCCAAAAAAATTGTAATTTGTGCATCTCTAGATGAGACTGATGATGACTGTGGTGTTCACAGGAATTAGATCTCTGTTCATGGCTGTTTGGTCACTGGACCATCACTACAGTTCACTTCTGCTCATATCTGATTTTTCTTAGTCTATTCTTGATATGGGTCATAATCTAGAAATGGGTGATCTAAAGAATAGCACACTACAGCATAACAACATATAGGTGTCTGGTATTGTTGTGTGTGTGTTAATCACTTATGCTTTCTCCTCCTGTAGGCTACCTGGGTTACACTAGTAGTTTTTCTCTTTCCTGCATGGTATTCTTTCTGGGAGTGGTAAGTGCAGCCTCTTACTAGCATGGCAGTAGGCACTTCTATGTTTATGTGTCCAACTGTATCACATGATTAATGTGGAAGTGTGTATCCTGAAGCTGCTGTGCTGTTTTGAGCTTTAAATCTTTACTTTTTATCATCCTACCTCCTCCTTTAAAGTCCCTTTTGAGTCATCTTAGTTTTAAATTGATAGCTTTATTTCCTCAATCAAGATAACTCAGTTCATTGGAGTCCTACTGGGATTTTATTGGATTTCAGTTGTAGCGTAAACGCAAGCTCAGTCACTCAGACAGGGATGCCTCGATGGCATATGAATGTCACATGTATGTGAGACTCTTTAAGGCCCTTTTAGTGCAACTTTACTCACGCCGGTAACTTGCTGACCATAGTATACCCAGAGAATCAAGTATGAGGAGTGACAATCCCTTAATGCCCTAGAAACAGCTGCCCACTGGACTGTGGGGTCTTTCCCTTATCGAGCTCAGAATTGGGCCAGGATCACCCTGCTGCAGTCAAGCAGCTCCTAACAGACCACTCTGTGAATGACCTCTATAAGCCAGTCCCATGCAATATGGTAACCACTATCTTTTGGGGTATGTGTAGTTAGAGCAATACCTCCCTGCTGAGTAGAGACAAATACTGAAACACCCGAACCTGATCACCATATGTGTCGCCAGTGGTCTCTTACCTTTCTGCCTGGGGGAGACCCGGGCCTGGGTGAGGTGTTTGACGAAGACAGCAGTTGAATTGGAGTAAGTTTAAAAAGTTTAATAAAAAAATGTAAAAAGTTACAAAATTGATTTTCTGAGATACAAAAAAGGGTGTACTGCCTAAAACAGTCTTCCGCCTCATGTCTGGACTGTCCAAAGACAGGAACTTTCAAAAGCCTGGAACCTCTCGTCTCTCCTCCTTTTCATTCCCCCATCTCCATCTCATCATGACAATGAACCCATGCAGAAAGTTCCTTCTTCCTCAAGTAATGAACCATTGATCGTTAGCACTCCAACCTTCCTGTAATTAAGCTAGCAAAAGAAAACACTCCAAAGAACTTTATTGTTTAACTCGAAAGAAACTCCTTTCCTTTATGGATGCATAATGCCACCCTAGTTGTTTACTATTAGCCTTTTTGACATGAAACCTTGGTGCATATTAGCAGGTGTAATTGTTTTTGCAATTCAGTAGAAAACCCTCTCCTCCTAGAGGAAGAGAAACCAGATGGAAAGGAGGTTCTTCACAGAGGATGGAAACTTGCTCCATGGTCTGCACTGTGTGTTCTTCCTATTAAACTAAGACCTCTAATGGGGCAACACTTGAATGTGCAAGTGGACCGTTATCCCTTCCTGTGGCCTCTTCTCAAACCACAGCCTTGTTGCAAGCTTTCACCTCTGAGCAACATTGCCACATCACCACCACCCTGTTGTCACATCAGCAATTTTAACATATAGTGAGTACAAAATATGGAGTAAATATTGAATCAAGATTAATATAAAGATAACATAAGAATTGTTTAAAACAAAATCATCAACAATCAGACGTTCCGACCCTCACCTATGGTCATGGTTATGGTCATCGTACATACTGGTGATGTATATTTCCTTCAGTGGTATGGTTAATGCCAACATGATAAATGAAGTACATGAAACTATGTAAAAACCAAACACAAATAATTCAAACTCTAAATAAGAAAACTAAAGACTACTATAATAAAGCAATCAAAGCAATCAACCTCATGAACTCCTGTGATCTGGAACAATATCAAAAACAATTAGATCTTATCACTTATCACAATGTGTCAAAGATTAAATGTATATATCAAAAGTAAACAAAATACCAAAATATAATCTAAGACATAAATTGATCTTGATACAAAAACGGAATATCACTGATTATGGACACCTGTATTAGAAACTACTTCTGATTCAAACATAAGCAAGAGTAGATATGAAAACTACAATTTACGTCTAAAGTATAAATCAAATGTAAAATATTTCAGTAGATCACACAAAGTAGCTCATTTTCAAATGATGCTGTTCACCTCCTGAAATAACAAATAATAGTTAGCAGCATTTATTGGCCAGTGTAATCAGTCAGCTTTTATGGACTCAGGCACCAGGATAAAACAGGATCGGAAAACTGCAATAAAATTATGTTGTTTTGTGAGAAATGAGGGACAGCAGGCCTCACACTTGTTCAGAATTCACAACACAGTCCTACGCCTCGATCTGCTTTTAACTCTGCTGCCTGCCATCACAGGTCTCTGCTATTTCTATTCATTTAAAAATGCCTCCACTCGCTTCTCCAATGGACTGCACAGGATGTCTCCAATTAAAACATAAGGTGATTGAAATGGAAAATCAAATTTCAAATCCAAGAGGAAGCATTACCTGGAGTCCTTTTTGGCCAAGAGCCCCTGTGTTCTTGCTGACAACACCGCGGCCCATCTACTACAACAGCGCCAGAGCCACCGGTCATCAAACGAAACTAGGAGGATGATCCATGGACCAGATTGGGTGCTAAACCCAAACTGCAAGACTGCTCTACACCTGCTGCATCAGAGCCCTAGACTGTAGTTAGGCGCTCGTGGAAATGAGGTGGGAATGCCTTGCACTCCCAGTCTCTCTCATCTAGGGCCATCCAGCTGGAAAAGAGATTTGAGGTCCTGGGGATGTTCAACAACCATATACCCACTGCCATCAAGGAGCCAACACCCTGCACAGCAGGTGACAGAGACACTCCCCGAAGCCGGCTGCCTTGGGTCTTCTCACTCAGCACAGACAGCCACTCAATATGGGTGGCATTCATAGGTCGACCTGATCTGTTTGCCAAGAATGGACTTCATCTTAACAGGAATGGCTCCCACCTGTAGGACGTAATATGTAATTAGCAGTTCTCTCCACCATTGATATTAGCCCCTGACAACCAGTGTGTTACAGTTTACCCACCCAAAACTCCCAGTACCCCATAGAGGCTCTGTCTTCTTCCCAACCACCTAAATTATATAAATGAAAAATCAACTCAAGGAGGAGTTATTCATAAAAACCTAATTGAAAATAAGACTACTTTTCTTACAAAACAAAATAACAGGACAATCAAATGTGAGCTATTAAATGTGGTCTCTGTTAATGAATGATTTGATAAGTGAGCATCAAATTGATTTATTCTGTCTTACTAAAACTTGGTTACAGCAGGAAGAATATGTTCAGTCCAAATGAATCCACCTCCCCAGTCACAGTAACTGTCACATCCTTCGATGTGGCAGTGATCTTCAACTCAAACTTATTTATCAACCCTATCCCTAAACATAGTTATAACTCATTCGAAAACCTCACTCTGAGTCTCTTACACCAGAATTGGAATACTCAAAAACCAGTTATTTTTGTTATTGTATACCATCCACCTGTCTCTTATTCAGTTTTTAAGTGAATTCTCAGAATGTCTTTGATTTAGTGCTTAGTATTGATAAAGTAATCATAGTAGGTAACCTTCATGCAGATGTTGATAATGACTGTCTCAACAATGTGTTTATTCTATTATTAGACTCAGTTGTTTTTTTCTCAGACTGTAAATAAACCCACTCACTGTTTTAATCACACCCTTGATTTTGTTCTGACATATGGCATCGAAACTGAACACTTAATAATTTTTCCCCAAAACCGTCTCCTGTATGACCATTTTTAATAACATTTGACTTTACAGTAATGGATTATACACTATGTGGGGGAAATTTTACACTACAGTAAATGTCTATCTGACATTTATCTGATTAAAGGAACTACGCTAATATGATTCAAATCCTATTTATCAGATAAATTCCAGTTTCTTCATGTTAACGATGAATCTTCCACGCAGACAAAAGTTACTCATGGAGTTCTACAGGGTTCTGTGCTAAGTCCAATTCTCTTCACTTTATGCAAGCTTCCCTTAGGCAATATTATCAGGAAACACACCATAAATTTTCATTGCTACGCAGACGATACTCAGCTATATTTATCTATGAACTCAGATGAATCAGATCAATTGGACAAACTTAAAGCATGTCTAAATGGCATAAATACCGACAGAACTGAAGTTATTGTATTTGGGCCTAATAACCTTGGAAATATGCTATCTAGCCATATAGTTACTCTACATGGCATAGCTCTGGCCTCCAGTACTGCTGTGAGGTTATTAGTAGTGTTTTCTTCCTTTGACAATCTTGGTTGAGTGTTAGTGGTTGGACAGTTGAGCGGACCATGCTATCAGAGATGACTGCCATTGCAAGCCAGTTGGGTCAGCCACTGCTTAACCTGAGCAAATACAATGCAGATGATGTGTGTCAAACCATCTGTCTGAGGTTTCTTCTGTTAAAGGAAGTTTTTCCTCCCCACTGTTGCCAAGTGCTTGGTCAAGGGGGATTCCTTTGGGTTTTCCTTATAATAGTGTACTGATATACCTATTATGCAAAGTGCCCTGAGACAATTGTTGTTGTGAATTGGCACTATACAAATAAATTTAACTGAATTGTGCAATTCAGGCAGAGAAAGGGACATCATGCAACACCTCTAATGCCATACCAGACATTTGTCTACAGAGAATCCAAAAGTGTTGCGTAATGTGAAAAAGATAACTTGTAGTGATGATCCCACAGAAAAATGTCAATAAGTATGTTAGTATTTTTCAGCTCATGGTTTTGGAGTTACAGCCCTCAGCTTTATTGTTTCGGTTCATGCTCAGTGCTCACCTGAACCTCATTTGGCAGCTGTATCAGTGAAAAGGCTTTATAAAACCACAATATGCACCTACTCAGCACCAAACAGTAGATAGACATTATTAGCTCCTAACTAGTTAACATAGTGGAGCCCTTTGTGGCTAAAAGGCCAGATATCTTTTTCTGAAGCTGGTGGAAAACAAAGAAGAGCGAAAAGTAGAGTGAATACTGGTCTTATTTGGCAGGTTTACAGACTCTAAATGACTTTAAATGCTGCTTAGATGATTAGCTAACTAGATATACTAATTAGCTGAGTGCTAAGCATGATGTTTGACCCTGTCCTACCATTCCCTGAGAGTTTAGGGCTTCCAGTATGAAAACCGCAGGGTATATTACACTGTCTGAGTGCACTGTTTGGAAACCTGTGAAGGCATTTCGGTCATTTAGCTTTACATTAGTGTGTAGAACTACCCTATTGACTAGAAAATAAAATCCCAAAATGGCTGAGTTGTAGGACTGTCCAGCTCTTAAGGCAAACAGCCAGTTTGGTGTTGAATTTTTTTTATTTGCTGTTCTTGCGTTAGTTATTTTTATGTACATTGCTCAGAAGTACATAACGCAACTTAATGGACTTCTTTTCCAGGTGATCTACAAGAAAACGCAGCTGCCCTGCCCTCTTCCATTCTTTTACCACCACTCAAACCTCAGCATGAATGCCTCAGATATGCCTGGGTTATATTCTATACAAAACCAGTCGGCACAAATGGATTTCTCCCAAGATGACATTTCCTCAGCGGTTTTGGGCAGCCATGACACTCATCATTCTACAGGCGTCCACTTTGAATCTCATCCTGATGATGAGGAGATGTGCACACCCAAATACTTTGTCTTCAACTCACAGGTACAGCGGGGTTAGCGGTGGTCTACAGGTTAATGTAATGCTAGCTCAGAAAGCGCTGATTTGCTCTGTCAAGTGAAAACATCTGCTGACCAACTTTTATCCAACTAGTTCTGTATTGTGTGTTTTTAGGTCACACTGGTGAAGGTTTAAAGGGTATGACTTTTCAAATACAGAACTAGTGGGTCTTGTAAAGGTGTGTTATTTAAAGTAGTTTCAAATTACGGACCTGGGCCTATATCCAAGTACACTTGACCCCAAAGTCCGGTTTATTATGATCAGTGTGAACACAAGCTTACCAGACTCGGGCACCATGCCCGAGTCTGCTTGAGGAGGTGGTCTCTAGCAATGATTCATGTGCACTCAAGAACAGTCTGTGGGAGATATGAAGAAAACCATGCTCAAAGAAGGAAGCGGGCTGCTATGTAACATCATAACTATAGTATTTGACTTTGGTTTTGTCAGGTCCGCTCGGCGCGACCTGCCTCTCTTTCACCTTTCTCTCCTCTCGACCTGCAGGATCTGCACCTCAGCTGTGTTGCATTCGGTAATTAGTGACTCGTTTGTCGGTGCACACAGCTGGGGTGCATTTCTATGATTACTGTACTCCTTATTTATACCTCTGGCAGACGCTCCGTCGTCGCCGGAGCATTAGCGTGCATTCCCCGTAACAGCCCCTATATTCGTGGTATGTATCATACGTCATTTTGTTTTCCACGCTGACGGTTCCTGTGCTGTGGATCTCTTTATGTTTTTTTCCATTAGGTTAGCTAGACGTTAATTTTGATATCCACACTGACAGTTCCTGTGCTGTGGATCTCATTTGGTACGTTGGTTACATGTTTTTTTGTGTTACACATCTCTAGACGTCCACGCTGACAGTTCCTGTGCTGTGGATTTCCTTTTTCGTTTGCCAATCCTCCTGGTTAGTTTGTTTATTCACCTGTTCATCCTGTTCCTCCCACTCTCCTGGTTTCTGCCGTTAGCCTGTTTATTCCCCTGGTCGTCCTGGTCTCCTCAGCCGTCTTTGCCCAGCCCTGGTTGTATGTGTGCATTGACTCTGTTCCTTTTTGTGATCCCCACCATTAAAACCACCTTTTTTTAACTAGCACCTGGGTCAGCAATCTTGGAGTCCTACCTCAATTCTCCCTCACCCTCCTGGTGAGGGGGACTAAACCGTAACAGGTGTAAATGTTAAAAAACATGGCTGCAAAAGTATCTTTGTGGAGAAACAAAGAAGTAAAATGCTTGCTTAAAATTTGGGCCAACAAAGACAACTGGATACTAAATACAAAAACTCTGAGATTTATAGAAGTATTTGTCAGTATATACAGTACATGCGGATTGCAAACCAACTACATGGATACTGCCACCTACTGTATCAGGCTTTGTACATATGCAGGTGTGCTGGGGCACAGAATGATATTAATGTGGACAGTTGGGGAGTTAGGGTGTGTTTTAACTTTTGTGTGTTTAGGAATTTGTGTGAGTCTGTATCAAGATGATGCAATGCTAATGTAAACCTGATTAACCATGGTTATGATTTTCATGATGTTTCAAAGGAGGAACAGGCATTGCTCTTCTTTAGACTGGATTACTGCCTACCTGCTTTTTTGGTGCTGTTTTGGATTTCTAAGAACTGGCAAAATAGATGTTTAAATAGGAAGGTTCCTATGTGAGTGAAACATAGGTGTATCTAAGACTACGTTCACACTGCAGGTCTTAATGCTCAGATCAGATTTTTTGCCGAAATCCGATTTTTGTTTTTGCGCTGTTGTTCACACTGTCATTTAAATGCGACTGCCATCTGTCTCATGTGTGAACGGTATACAGCCCTGAGGTGACCCGCATGCGCAGAAGAGGACATGACGTCAGACACAGCGTACTGTGTTTGCAAAAATAAAAATGGATGTGGCTCGTGATAGCATGTATGTAGCGATGTACCAGTTAATGTGCAATCAAAATAAAGAAATAATAAGAAGAAGAACATCAAGAAGGAGGAGAGTACAAATATTGCTTATGGCCTCGCCTCCTCCAGCGCAGAATTGTGACGTCTGTCGCATTTCAATGACATAAAAATCGCATGAAATGCGACCTGGCCGTTCAGACTGAAGTCACATTGCAAAACATCGGATATGTATCCAATTTAGGACCACATATGAAAGTGGCCCGGGCCGGATTTGAAAAAATTGGATTTGTGCTGTTCACACTGTCATAAGGAAATCGGATATGGGTCACATTTGGGCAAAAAGATCGGATTTGAGTCACTTCAGCCTGCAGTGTGAACGTACCTGTGATAATAGTTTGTCTAATCCCTCTTGACACTGACACATCAAAGTCAACCACAAAGGACTAGTTCTGAGATGTTCTTAAGCATACATTATACCTGGAGTCATGACCTGACAGTAGCTGACCAATAATATATTGTGTATGTGCAAGATGATTCCAGTAGTGTGTTCTTAATCCAGAAAACATCATTACAACCTGGCCTTCCAAATGTCACGTTTTGAGTAAAATAAAATTGAGAATGTCTGATACAAATTTACACTGCAAAGTGTTACACAGCTAGGCATTTCATTGTCAGTATGTCATGCTTTGATTTTTATAGACAGCGTACACTATACCCATCCTGGCCTTTGCCTTTGTCTGCCATCCTGAAATCCTGCCTATCTACAGTGAGCTGAAAGAGTAAGTGTACTCCTTCCCTTTATATAGCAGCAAAGCACAATAATCACATCCTAAAATAAAATTCAAAGGATCAATTCATTGTGGACTTACTGTACCCATATGGGGAATGAGCTGTGTCTGTTTTAGCTTATTTATGTCTCTAAAACCACATGTGAATAAGTAGTATGAGGTTGTAACAGAATAAAGTATAGTTTGTGGCCAATAGGGTACATAGAATCACATTCCAGAGCATCATATTCTGCAGAGTCTGACATTACACCAGCATGTGCAGACAGTGCAACTCATCCAAGACTGGACAGATGCAGCTTGAGCATAAATACACTTCTAGTCTTAGATTGCAGCCACACTCTGACCTCTCTAAATGTGTGTGTTGTTTCTTCAGTCGCAGCAGAAAAAAAATGCAGAACGTTTCCAACCTATCCATCTTGGCTATGCTCGTCATGTATATGCTATCAGCGCTGTTTGGCTACCTCACCTTTTATGGTAAGAGAAGATGCACCCAAGCAGTAATCATAGCTTCAAAGTTTGTCACTTGCTTTTTTAAGATGCAGTGTGATAACAGTCCCTTATTCTTTATTCTTTATATTTGACATTATTGGATTGTTAATGCAAATATAGCTTTTTACTGCTGTGTCTGGTTAAGCTGGAGCTGGTTTTGAATACCTTATATTCTGTAGAGTAATTAAGTTTAGGGAGTAAGGGATAAGCCCCTCTAAAAGAAAGAAGAGAAAGTTTTGCTACACAAATATATTCTTTATTTTTTTACTATTTTATGTCCCTACCTATTTTTAAGCTTAAGGGAAATCTGTCATTGGTGCAACTGTTTCATTTCATTGGGTTTGTGTCTCTTTTTCTACTCCAACACAGATAATGTGGAAGCAGAGCTGCTTCACACCTTCACCAAGGTGTATAAATTTGACACTTTACTGCAGCTGGTCCGTTTGGCTGTTCTCACTGCTGTCACTCTGACCGTCCCCATCTTGCTGTTCCCTGTAAGTACATCGCACATAAACATACAGTGTGGCTGTAATGTTCTTTAAGCATGTCTCCCCCAGTGGCAAGAAGGGGGCACACGCATCTTAAGGAGGCTAGAGGCTTATTTCTAGTGGTTTTATACTGTTTGTTGAAGTACTACTGTTTTTTTTCTTGCAACTTTCTTAGCATAATTAAATTGAGCTTCTTTTAAGCACCAGTATAATTTGATTTACGTCAAAGCACTCAAACATGTTCCTGAGACAAACATTCACAACACTTGTAATTTAAAATACTTGGCCACTGCCTTCCACTCAACGCCAATTTCCATTCATTCTGATGAAAATTACAGCCAATCTGTGTCATTCTGCTTACAGACTGTTTAGTGCAATCTGTTTTTCCCTGGCAATTTGGTGATAAAGAACACACTGTTCGTTTTAGCACACTGTTTGTCCCAGCAGTTTAAATCCCAAAGCACACAGGCTGAGGTTAAATGGCCACACCTTAATAACATGCCTGCCCATGCCTACACACACTTTTAGGTCTCAGGTGTGAATCCTTGTTTACATTTTGTGTCTGTATCCCTATTTTGTATCAAGATTGGATGAAAGGTGAGCCTGATATCTACTTAGCAAAACTTATCTCAGTTCCAGTCATTCACACACGTGTACATACGCTTCTCACTTCCCTTTCCATATATGGTCATGGGCCAATTTTAGTTTGGCCGTTATCTGATATGAGTAGAACAAAAATGTACCCAGGCCAAAGGAAGTTTCATGCCCTGTTTTAGCTTTCATGCGTGCACACAGTCACACACAAACTTGGTTTCATGTAAAGACAAGCAGCTGCTTAACTCATGAATTATTTCTGAAGTGGCTGTAGGTACATGAGACTGCCACAAGGGGGCAGCAACTTTGTTGATATTCTCAGGAAAGTGCTGATGGGGAATGATGCAGCAATGACTGCATGACACAGCACATACCAGGCCCACACATACATTCAAACATACATAGTTACACTTTATAAACTTGCAACCTTATCTGTACTCTTATATATTTACTGTCTTTATGAACACACTGTCAGGCATCAGCAACTTTTGTTACATATTGGCCATTTAGCTTGTGTCCTCTCACTGGATGTTCTCCTTCTCCGCTCATATCTGACTGACTCTCACACAACCTTGCCCCCACCCCCACCCCCCAGCAGACACATCTGTTTTTAATGTCAAAAGGAAAGTGAGAGAGGATCCCCCTCTCTGCAATGGAAGTTTACAGGCAGTGCCATTGGAAAAACACCTCACCCTCTGCTACCTTCAGAGAGATAAAGATGCAGAGCCACTGACACTGTTGAAAGAGAAACATAAACCACTGCCAGAGCCTTGCAGTCCTCAAAATGTGTTGTGTTAATGATAATATTTAGAAACCTGCTGATGTTGGCTGTGGGAAAATACCTAAATCCCATCTGGGAATATTAGGATTTTGTACAAAGTGAAAAATATGAAAGGGAGTTTGACTCCACTGAGTTACTGTATGTACCTTAAATTGTATCATGTTGCTGTAGTACAATTGTACAATGTGTCCCAAAGGTTTTTCAAATTTAATAGTTGACAGTTTATCCAGGTTTTTAAATCAGTCTCATAAACATCACTTTCATTAAGTTAGTCTCACAAGTATCAGTAAAGTCATTATAAAGGTTTTGATTGAGCCAGCATACCACTAATTTTGCATCTATTTAAATCCTATAGCCACTTTACCCAGATGTCAGCCATACTTGATGATTATTTGTTTGTTGAATAGTGTTAATCAGATTCAGCAGTTGGCAGAGGTGTGCAGCCCCATTTTTCCTAGTTCATGCGATAACAAAAGGAAAATGATTGCCTTATATTACTTGATTGCCTTGCAATAAGCACTAACTGGTTACAACAGCTAATTAGCAGATGTACAAGACCGGGTTATCTAAGAATAAAACGGGGGCCAGTGGTAATGTAAGAAAACACAACCTGTTTTTGATCCTTTGTTATGCAGAAAATAGTTATCCTCCTTACGGTGCAGGTGGCACAACAGACAGAGGAAGAATTTTAATCTGACTGTGCATTTTATTCATAAAATGACATTAGAATGGCATACAGTAAATGCCAATTTCATGTGTGGAATTCAGGCAGGACGTGGAGGACTGTGCGAAGCATGATACGTGTGTGAATCCTCTGGTAGAACTGATATATTTAACCCTTATGGACTCTGGACTGAATTAAACAAACTACATTTTCAATAGATTCTTCAGAGGGTGGCTGAAGCCTAATCCACCTGATACTGGGCAAGATGCAGGGTACACTCTGGACAGGTCACCAGTCTGTCCGTGAAGGTCTGTTTTTATGTATTACTTGGTTTAATGGCAATTCTTTTTGCTGTAAAACGTTTTTCACACAGTAGTTAATGTTGTCTGTAGGGCAATATACTGACAACTGTTATCTTAGACTACAGAATCGGGGGCAGTGTTTAGCCACACTTACTGTATAGCAGTTTGCCAGAACCAAATGCTAATCAGTACACACTGGTAGTTTTCTTTCACTTAACACCTAGCATCCTGGCAATTGGTGATCATGGTTATCTGGTTATCTGTGAAATGTAATTATATTCATTTCTGTTTTACACATTGTGTGGTTGAAACTTCTACTGTGTAAAACTGACTCTGAATGGTACTCACAATAAGTACATTTTAAGTGTAACTGAACTAGAGATGGGTAAGACTGTAAAACAGTAAATAGTGAGGAGAGGACTGAGACAACAAAGGATAAGAACAGAGGATAAGGATAATCACCTTTATTGGCCAAGTATGTTACACACAAGGAATTTGTTTCCGGTACAGAACCAATGGCAGCCATCTGCGGCGCCAACTCTAACCATTGGGGGCAAGTTGGGGGTTCAGTGTCTTACCCAAGGACATTTCGAAGCATGGACTGTAGGCACCGAGATTCGAACCTCCAACCCTCCGGTTGGGAGACAACTGTTCTACCCACCGAACCACAGTCGCACCCGCAACAAAAGCCTGATACAGTAGCAAACCAATTGTGGTCAGTCAGTGAAAAGAGCAAGGACGTTGTCTACAGATTCTTTAGTAATGCATGTAAAGTTGGTTTTAGCCTGTATACCGGCATGAATAAGGCATGAATCATAACCTGCTTTGAATAGGTCAGTTTAGGTGATAAGCACTAGAAGCTGAGAGACACTGATGTGAATGAATAATACTGTTTGTGAACTGGGGTGGAAAATTGATCTGAGCTGATTTTGTGGTGAGAAATGAGTGTTTGTGTGTATTTGAGAATGTTTAATTAACAAACCATCACTGTTTTTGCAGTCAATTAAACAGTGTTACTGTAACATGGTCAAAAGACTAATGAACCTGGCAGCATGTAAGGCATTAGGTCAGACAAACTGCTTAGTCACATTGGCAAGTTTCCATTTGACATTTGAGAATCTTGCCTTGAATCCTCCTGACCTTCATTTTGCAGGAAAATGTTGCTGACCTTCAGCTAGAGATTAACATTAGCTTTGTCTGCTACTCTCCTTGGCTCTGGCAGGGAAATACTATAGAGAGCAGAGAGAACATACTGTGTGTGTGTGTGTGTGTGTGTGTGTGTGTGTGTGTGTGTGTGTGTGTGTGTGTGTGTGTGTGAGAGAGAGAGAGAGAGAGTATACAGTGTGTGAGCCTTTGTATTACTTATATTATGGGGACTGAAACCAGCCTCTGGTCCCCACAAGGAAATTACTGAATTTTAAGGGGGCAACATGGTTTGATCTTAGGATTGGGTTAGGTGTTAGGTTAAGGTCAGGGTTAGATGTTAGGCAGGTAGTGGTTATGGTTAAGGTTAGGATAAGTCTACAGGAAATGAATGTAAGTCAATGTAAAGTCCCCACAATGAATGAAAACACAGCATGTGTGTGTGTGTGCGTGCACGTGCACAGTCATGTGGAGGGTAGATGCTAACAGAGGCCAGATCACACAGGGCTTTGGCAGGATCCAGAATATAATGAAAGGGTTTTATGTCAAAGTCAAACATGCCCCAGTTCTCAGGCTCTGGCTGGAGATTGAAACCATGGGAGAGGACTGAAAACAAGCTGATTAACAGCACCAGCATCACTTCTATGTTACCATCATGTTCTAAAGTTTCAGTTTTATCTAAAATTTTTCTTCCCTGGCACTAGCTTTATTACTTGTCTCTAGGTCCATCTGGTTACCTTTTTTTCTTTTCATCCAGCTTTTAAGGCAAAATCATCACTTTTGCTTTGCTAATTAATATACGACTTTTGAAGAATCACGTATATCTTCAGTTAGCTAATCCTGCTAAAGATGTTCACTCTGGATAGTGGAATTAACAATAATGCACCGTAACGACATCATTATTTCAAAATGCATTATAAAAGATTTCACTAGCCAGCAATTTAGCTTGCATGCTAATAATAGCATTACTTTTCTCACTGTGTCCAACATTTGTCATCTCTTCCTTATCTTAAACATTTGTAGTTAGCTTTAACTTAAAGAGCCCATGGCATGCTTTTGCTTGTTTTTTGACTTGTCTACAATGTTACAGTGGTGAATTATCATCTTAGACATGACCTAAAGGTCAATAAATGAGGTTATATATACACATCTCGCAAACTCTGGCTCCTGAGACTTTTTTCTACCAAAATAAAGTATTACATGATAGTTTAAGGATCTCCTTGAATGGGCATAAAATCCAGGCCGTTGCGCGTTCATGTGAGCTTCCCTGACATCCACCAGTGGCTGCCGGTGTACTGGTCCTGCTGTCCACTTGCAACGCAACACCGGCAACAGGAGTTGTGCACATTCACGAACTATCCTCTTGAGAGGCTCTCTGGTGTTATCATTTTGAAATAATTACAGACTATTTGGAGTTATGAGGGGTGCCAAGCTAATGTAGGGGTACCCGAGATTAAACATTAAATGGCTGGAAACGAACAAAATGAGCATGCCATGGGCACTTTAATGACTGCCATATGGACACTGGAAAACTAACAATTGTACGGGTGTCCAAAATTGTAACTGTAGCTAAAGGTTGATGGGTCTGCCTGTTTAATTATTTCAGGTTTTTTTTCTCAGAAATATTTTTATTAACTTTTTGAACAAAGAAACGGATACCAAAATGTGAACGACAGGCATCTAACATTGACAAGAGGTCTATTCCGTTCAGGAAGAGTAAACCTGTCTGGGTACAGTGAAAAGAGAAGTGCGAACATGAAAGTGGTAAGTATCTGAAAAAAGTGAGACCTAGGGAGACCGAACCTTTCAGACAGTTGCCCAAACGATGCAAAACTGGTGTCTATGAAGGGGTCTCTAAAACGCTTGATACCCAGTCCCCGCCATTCCTGGAACGTTGGGTCCGATAAGGAGGGTTGAAAAAGATGATTGGCGAAGATGGGACTCGAGGGGCAAAACTCAAGAAAACCAAAGTGCCTTCTGAACTGAGCCCACACTTTCAACGTGTGACCGACCACTGGATTATCTGTGAATTTATATGGTGCGAAAGGGAGTGGGGAGCCGAGAAGTGCTGGAATGGAAGAATTTTTAGCCGAGCCTAATTCCATTGCCACCCACAAAGGATGGTCGGATCGACTATGAAAGTATGACCAAAAGGTGAGGCAGCGAATAGTGGCCGCCCAGTAGTATAGGCAAAAGTTAGGTAGCACCATACCCCCCTCAGCCTTGGACTTCTGAAGGTGAACTTTGCTGAGCCGAGGGCGCTTGCCCTTCCAAATATAAGACGATATAATAGAATCTAATGTATCAAAGAATAATTTGGGGATGAAGGTTGGTACTGATTGAAAGATATATAGGAATTTAGGAAGAATATTGATTTTGATAGAATAAATTTGCTGGATCAAGGAGGTAGAAAGGGGTGACCACTGAGCCAAGCTGCGTTTTGTGTGATCGAGCAAGGTGAGGAGGTTTTCCTTGAAAAGGTTCTTATGCCTCCTTGTAACTGTGATACCAAGGTATGTGAATTTATCCTCCACAGTCCTAAAAGGAAAATTGGAATAGTCTGATACCGACATCCCCTTGTTGACAGGAAAAAGCTCAGATTTATTTAAGTTTAATTTATATCCTGAGAACTGGCTAAAATCATTCCACAGGGACAGCATGGCGGGTAGGGAGGTATCCGGACGCGAGATAAAGCTCAAAAGGTCATCTGCATATAGAGCCACTTTGTGCTCCGTACCATTCCTCCAGATGCCAT
>NW_018127931.1:4385129-4393216 GCF_001952655.1 Monopterus albus | reverse complement strand
GACGGGAGTTGGTCTCTGGCCAGGGGCCGGCTTGGCTGTTAGCAAACAATGGGCCCTATCAATCTCGGGTGGGGATGGAAGCGTCTCTTTCCCGAAAACTTCCCACAACAGGCTTGAGAAAAACTCTGTAGGTCTCCCACCTTCAGTAGATTCCGCCAAACCCAGAATGCGAATATTTTGTCTCCTGCTGCGGCCCTCTAGGTCCACGACTTTGGCCGTTAGCTTGGAGTTGCTCTCTCGTAGGCCGGAGCAAATGTTTTCCAGCTTTGCGACACGCTGACTCAGATCTTCCGAGGCAAGTTCAAGGGATGAGAGACGTTGGCCATGTTCGTTGACAGTGGAGCAGACCTGGTCGAATTTACTTTCCAGCTGGTTGAAAGAAGTTTTAAAGTCAGTAGCTAGCGCTGATCTGTGCTGTTCAAGTAGCTCAGACATAGCCCCCATGGATAAGCCGGCGGTTTGGCCGTCTTTTTTCCCCGATTTACCACGGTGCAAGGTCATTATAAAGTAAGCAAAGGTTGGGGAAAAAAAGTGCAAAGGTAGCTACTCCATCTGCAAGGTATGGCTATAAATGAATGAGAGAAGAGTGAAGCACACAGGAGCTCTCACGCGTCACGTCTGCTCCATACCACCATCGACCGGAAGCCCATTAATTCAGGTTTTAAATCACTTAATTATGTTATAAATATAAACATAGTGATTAATAGGAGTCAACACTTGTGCAGTTTCAAATGTTAGTGAGTCAAAACTGCCAATTAAGTCTACAGTTAAAAATGTGAATTAAGTTGTTCTTATTAAAGGTTTGCAATGGATCTGGGAAATTATATCACAACTTCTAGTTTATTACATTAGGGTAAATACAACATTTTGGCTAAAATTTTCAGGTAGAGAGAGAAGTTGTATAGGGTGGCACACTCAGGGCTTACTGGCTGTAATTGATGTTGAAATGCTGCAGAGAATCTAGAGAGCCTGTGTCCACATTCATTACATTATGTTTAGTTTACTCCTAGTTTGATTTGGTTGTAATAAAAAAAAAAGCCAAAGTTTGGCTGTCTAGTTTCAAAGAATGGTTCAATACGCATGTAGTCAAAACATACTACTTTCCTGTTCATATTTTCATTTGAAAGGGGGCTTTCACCCTGCTGTGTTTAGTTTCACTTCGTATTTCAACATTTGAATAAATTCAAATGTGTGGCTGTTTTAAAAAAAACACAAAAAAAGCAATGGCTTTCTGTTGAAATGATGGGTCCAAGGAGGGCAGCACTTACTGTACTTTTAACAACTCTGACACAGTGCTTGCCTACTTTCTCACTTTTTGACTTTAACAGAAAAAATGCCCCTGTTTACAATAAATGGGCACAAGTGCACATGATTTGTTTTATCTATTTGTAACTTGCACAAGTTTTGCAGACCTATCTCATGTAGTTAAGATCTTTATTTTTGGGTTGTTGCTCACTTACTGGACCCAGATCCAGCTGCCTACAACTAGTTGGTCCATGTACTATGAGGGGGTATATGTGTGTGTAGGCCTCTGACAGGTAAGATGTAAAGACTAAAAAGTGTACAAATATCACACAGTGAACTCCAAAGGCTTTGTGCCAGGTAACAGCTGGGCGCTGAATAGTTTAGAGCCTTGGAGAGAAATGCCACGTCCTGGCTCTAGTTTTCCAAGCCAGCATAATTATGAAACAGTGTGTGGGAGGGTGGGGCAGATGGGAGCTGGGGCATGCTTGTAGAATTTTAGGAGAGATGCACTTAAATCTTTGTCATTATTTCCCAAGTGAAATGAATGGGGACACTTCTTTGGCAGTGGGTGTTAAAGTGCAGGCATCATACCGGTGCCTCCTGACAGTCATGGAGGAGGTCAGTTGGGTCAGTGACGGTGCTGAAAATCCAGTTTGATTCCCTCCCTACTGGACTATCCTAACTAGATAGAAATATTGTGCACAAATCAGACTTGAAAGGTTACAAAGAAGGCATGTGGTGTTCTGCCAGCAGGGGATCTTTGTTGCACATGCCTCATCCTTTTCAGTTAAACTAAATAAAGATGTTACAGTTACACTCTTTAAACCCTTCCTCTATTGTTTAAAGTGTCTGCCACAGCTGTAATTAAATGTTACAGAAACTCATGGCCCTCATCGGTCTTAATGTAGGAGTTGTATGTAAAAGAGGAAAGAAGACAGGCTGACAGGGAAAGAAAAGTTCAATAGCAGCTTCATGTAAAAAGACACCTCCTCCCCAGCAGGTGATCCCGCCCTCCTCTAACTGCTGGCTGATGCAATCCCATGGTTCCATTGCCCTGTAGGAGATAATCTCCTGCCTTTGACAGTGGGTGCGGTAAGCATCAGCCCTTATAACCTTTTCCCCTATGCCCTGTAAACTCAAGGTGACTCAGGTTTCACCTGACACCCACAACCTCTCTCTGACTGAAAGCTTGAACAAGCTGCTTGTGGTTCAGCAAGCACCAGGCATCTTAACTGGGATCTCCTGGTTCTTTTTGGCTCCCTCTCTCACACACACACATGCACACAACACTAGCCTTGTTGGCACTTGACAAACTTCAGGCATTTGGCCAAGTATAGGAATTGGCCTTAGACACAGGCCATCAGACTGGATAAGGATAACCACCTTTATTGGCCAAGTATGTTACACACAAGGAATTTGTTTCTGGTACAGAACCAAGGCAGCCATCTGTGGCGCCAACTCAACTGATGGCTCTAACCATCGGGGGATTCAGTGTCTTGTCCAAGGACACTTCAACTGCAGGCACCGAGATTCAAACCTTCAACCTTCTAGTTTGGAAATGACTGCTCTACCCACCGCACCACTGTTGCCTCCATGTTGTTAATGATTTGCTTCTGATAAACACAAAAGAAAGCAATAATAGTGACACGATTTTCACTACACTCCAGTGTGAAGTCAGTTGAATTTAGTACCATAAATATTTTATTAAACCAAACTAGTACTTTGAAGTCAGAAGTTAACTGAAAATGCAGCAGTTGTTACAGGACAATCTGTCTATAGTAAACTTTGCTCAGCATTGTTATATTGACAAATCGATTTGTCTGATTTTGTTATCAAGCCAAAGTGTTAAATGTCAATACTTTGTGTTTTTCCCAGATCCGTTCCTCCATCACAACGTTGCTATTCAGTGATCGAGAGTTCAGCTGGATTCGCCACATAGTGATTGCCGCTGGTATTCTGGTCTTCAACAACTTACTGGTCATCTTCGTCCCCACCATCAGAGACATCTTTGGCTTCATTGGTCAGTCTTAGCATTTAAATACTTCCAAAAAGAGAAAGTGGATACCAAGATTTAAAAAAATTGTGGAGCTTGTAAAACCCACATAAACCGTAGGGGGAAACATGAGTTAATAAAACAGGGAGGTTAACAGTGAAGGCCCGGCTAGCACCTTCAGTTCTGGGGACCCTTTATTAAGTAAAGACACTGGAAGTAAACAAGCTTAATGTGTTGGGTCAGCTGTGCAATAGCATGAGCCATTTATGATATGACAGGATATAAAGCTCTCATGGTCTTGGTGCCAACACTCACAAACAGTATACTAATATTCTGGGAAGTCACCTTAATATTCAGCTACAGCCTATTTGAGAAAACTGAACTTGCCAAAAATTCCCTGACCTAATTTTCAGCCCAAAAGTGGAAGCATTAAGTTATATCAATGAAATGGGCCCTGCCTCTGCTGATATGTAGGAATGTTTCAAACAATAAAGACATCATTTTTGTAAAAAGTTAATCATTTTTGGGTTGTCTGAGGTCCTTGCAGCTACATTAAGAAAAATGCCGTTGGTAACATCATTGTGATCTCTCTGCAGCATGTGAAAGACTGGACAATACTGTATGCAAGATGCTGTTCTGTTATTAGTCTTTTAGCACAGTTCAATTTATTCTGAGACTTTTGATAAATATGTGCCTAAGCATTTACAAGCTGGTGTTAGATTGGCTGAATCAATCTTCATCTTGGTTTTGTTGCAGGTGCCTCTGCTGCCACCAATCTTATCTTTGTCTTACCTGCTGCTTTTTACATCCGTCTGGTAAAGTCAGTGCCACTTCGCTCCCCACAGAAGATTGGGGTAAGTGTGGAGAAACACATTCATACACACTTTGTCAACAGCTTTCTCACCCCTGAGGTGTAAAGTTTCAAAATGTGATTCATCAGAAGTTTCAACAGACCCCTGATATGCATCATCACAAATCCAACCACATTTAATTCTTGCTCTGCCTCTCTCTCATTCAGGCAACTATCTTCCTAGTGGTGGGAATCATCTTTATGATCGGCAGCTTGTCACTCATCGTCCTTGACTGGGTCCACAATTCCCCAGGCTCCAAAGACCATCACTAAGACCCCCACCCCACCCAAGATTCACAGTATAAAGTGCCCAACACCATCATGTCTTTTCTCCCACTGTGTCAGCTCGTCAAAGGTTTGAGATACGTGACTCCCCTTTCCTTCAAAAAACACTGATTATAAAACCTCAAAGTGTGTACATAATATGCTGCACAGGATTAAGATGCAGTTTTTCCCTCAGAGAATATCACTGGAGGGAAACTTTCTGCCACAGTTTATATATATATATATATTTTTTTTTTTTCCTTTTCCTCCTGGATGTGCCACAACATAAACCCATGGAGAGGGTAACAGACACTGGTTTAATGTGCCACCAAGACATGCTAAAATAACCATCACTGTTATCTCCAGCTGTGAAGAGACGGAACAAACACATTGCAGGGCAGGAAAGTTCCTCAACCCCCTGTGCACTTGAAGGAGACATATGGAGGCAGAGAGTCATCGTCCATAAAATTTCAGCAAATTATGTGTGTAGAGCTAATACACACATGTAGAGATGTTAAAACACATCTACACCTGCATTTTCAAGTAACTAGCCATGAAAAAATTGTGAAATTAATCAAGGAATCAGCTCATCTCAAAGCAACAGTTAATCAATAACTTATTTCACTCATATAGAATGTTTATTCAAGCAACTCTGGTTACATTTACTGTTCTGCTACATGTTCACAATCAGAAACTTTGCCAAAGTTTGTATGCACACGTTATTCTGTTCGATCATCTAGAGCTTCCCAGCTCCACACTCTCAAGGATCTTCTTTGCCAGGTGTTTTCATCCTGGGTGTGTACATGAAGCGAGGAAATGCTTTTAGTATTACTGTCACAGAGGGATTTGAATATGCAAGGTATGAATGTACATAATTAGGTGTATCTACTGAAAAAATATGTTGTACTATTATCTTACTTGACCTCACACATTTCTTTTCCAATCACCACCAATTGAAATTTCTCACTATCTAATATGTCATTCAAATTTAATATAGGAAAAGCTTCCTAGCCTCCTTTTAAAACATGATTATGTACTATTCAGCTTAAAAGTTTGTTTTCTTGCATATTCTCTTTCTTGCAGCAAGTTGGATGAGAATATTGATACCACCCTCTTGAATGTACAGTACATATGATGCTAACATTACAGACAGCAGGCAAATAGTTTTGCATAAAGACTGGCAGCATATGAAAAGAGCTAGCTAGCCTCATGCAAAACCATAACTTGATGTTTTTAACTTAAAGGTGGGGTTGGTGATTCTATTCAGAAGCATTTTTGTTACATTATTTGAAATTCACTTTTGATCCTAATGGCAATGAATATATTAAATGCACTGACAACATAAAGAAAAAACCTGCCCAGTAATTCTTCTCAGTTCGAGCAAAACCATTGAATGGCCTACCTGCCTGTCAACCTACGTCCTATTTGCGCACACTCTGCCCTTGCACTCAATGCACAAGCCAAGAGTCTCCTACATGGTGCTGCAGGCAGATACTGTATGTTACTGCTCTGTATTTATAGCTAAAGCCCATGAGCTGTGGTAGATAAGGTACCCACAGCAGCTTTCTGTTGTAACAGGAGACCGTATTTGAGAAAGTTACAACTAAAAAGAAGTTGGATGCTGCAAGAAGTAAAACCAGAATTAACATCAGTGTGGCTTTTGAACAATGACAATAGAGAGAACAAAAGGGGCTGAAAAGCGACAACGGTGGCCATATTTCTGCTGGACAGGTACCTATTCGTTTTGTTATGATTGGGGGCATTTTGCTGAAATCTGTAAATAGTCAGGCTGTGCATTTTACATTGTACAATGTGTTTTGGAGCAGTGGCTTTCGAGAGAGGTCGGAACAAAAGGGCAGGATTTTTTCAGTTGGGTACTTTCAAAATTGAGCGTCCTCTTGCTGGTTTTACCAAGAACACCAACTACGCCTTTAAGTCAGCTAGGGTGAGTGCTCTCCTATTCAGTCTTTAAGCTAGGGTGAGGTAAAGGTCTCCTGGTATTATCTTCAGTTCTGTGGTGCTAGCTTTATATGTGGGAGTTGCTCACTTACAAAATCTCAGCAGCATACCAAATTAGCTTTTCACCGTCCAAAAAGGTCCCTTAAGTGGTGTTTTAAGGAGCTGAATGGTGATCTATAGTATATCACACACATCATGGCATTTGTTGTAACAGAGGAGCTACCTTATTAATACTTACATTAACTTATGGAGGATGTGACCCATTTTTAAGTACAAGGCTGTAAACCAAGCTCTATTCTAAATTCTCACAAAATGTTTGTCTTTAAATGATCAACCTTAAGATTAACTTTAATCTTTATTAAGGAAAACGTGTTTGTTTAGGTTTACACATAGGTCACTTCATCTGTCGTGTTGACAAAATTGAGATTCAGTCATTTGGATTGATTTTGTAGTTAGTAACATAATTACATTTCAACTCATTGTACACTATGCAAAATTATCAAACATATTTTAAAAATTCTTGATGCCTCTTATCTAAAATTTTAATCAGATAACAATTTGTAAGTGGATTAGTCTATTTATTAGTGCCTTTTGGATTGTTCTCATTATGATTGGCTTCTGATTCAGGTGCCTTTAGTAGGATAATTGTCTATTTACACCTCTTCTCCAATGCGCCACTAAGACAACCAGCCAAAATGGATAACATTTATAGATCTACGTACAAGAAACAAATAGATATTTCAAATGAAATAGTGTATATTACGCATGTTTTTGGATTACAGACATGGTCTTTTTAGACAATTGTATATGCTCTGTAAATAATTTTGATTTTATGGTGCACTGACACTCGTCAGTGAGTAGGTTGTTGGGGTATTCTGCCTTACCAGTCTTCAGCAATCCAGTGTTTGTTTTAGTATATATACAACATGTATTAGACTTTTTTTTTGCTTTTTGACAGTAGGTTTTTTAATTTTATTTGAAGCTTGTATATTTGTAGAAAAAGTGGTCTTTATATCAGTTTTTATGTTTTAGTGTTGTCATATCAGGATGAATTAATCAACAGCCTACCTTACAACAGTTTTCCCAGAAATCTCAGAAATAAGGCATCACATTTCTGTTGCTTACTGGCTCCCACTGACCAACACTCGGTTGAAATTAAAGCCACAAGAAAAGCCAGAATTATTCTTTTCCATAGATTCACTTGAACGTCTATGCAGACTTATGCAGGAGAAGGGTGTAATGTATAACTGTAGATCATAGAGAACCTGTTGCCCACACCTTCCAAATCTCCACTGTGCATTGTGCAGACTTGCATGTCTAGCAAGCTGATTGGTTGATCCAACTTCACGTCCAGAGGTGATTTCAAAATGGAAAGCAAGATGGAACAGCTAGAGTGAAAGGGATGTAGTTGCAGGCAAGATGGCAGATTGTAACCCAGATTTAGAAACTGTCAATCTCAGAAGGAAGTTACTGAACTTGGGTCATGGGTAGGGTGCAGATTAACCATGACGTCTAACCCCTAATGCCTAACACATACAATACCTTATATCCCTAATCTGTACAAGTATAAAAGAAAGAAACGTCATTGAACGTATCCCACACACGTTTGCTTACATGGAGCACAAAGAAGGATAATTCCAGTTTAAGTGTAAACGGTCGCCTTTGAGTCTCTAAGCTGTCCTCTTAGTCCCCGCCATCTCGCCTGTCCCTCTGGTAACTGGCCGTGTTGCGTTGTGTTTGCTTGGGACACATGGACCGACACATTTGCTATTCAAC
>NW_018127931.1:4371231-4384951 GCF_001952655.1 Monopterus albus | reverse complement strand
ATCCCGGTTACATTCTGTGTAATTATTATATCCCGGTTACATTCTGTGTAATTATTATACCCCGGTTACATAAGAAAATTTGAATATGTTTTTCTTAAACAGTTCTCTAACACTTAGAAGCAAGATGAGATCATCCAAAGTATTATGTAACAACACTACAAGAAGGTTCTTACTGGACAGAACATTTAAATAGCTTATTGCTGTGCTATTTATTGAATGGCATAGCATGTGTGCTAATGTGTAGCCATACACCTATGCTATCATGTAACTGTATATTGCTACCACAGAATAACAAAATGTACGAGAACCTTCAGTTTTTGCCAGTTCTTAAGCTCTACTAGGACAATCAACAGTCGTAGCCAACTTTCTGTGACTTAAAATGTGTATTGCTGCTGTCATAGAAACACCCTTTCAAACCTAGTTTTGGTGAGGCTTTGTTTCTTTGATGTTACTTGAATTAAAACGTTCCACATCCTGATAAATTCAGCAAGCTTCATGACTGCACAGCCCATTCAGTGCCCACCATGAATGCTCAATGATGGATTGTGCTTAGTTTGAAAAGCTAGCTCACTGTTTCAGAATTCATTTTACAAATGTTTGGTTGCAATTTCATTAGCCTCTTGTAATCAGTGGCTTAATTCTGCTAACCGGGAATCTATGCAAAACATTCATTTTTTCCTAAGCAGGAAGTTTTTAATCAAATGCTCCCAACACTACACCTCTAGCCCCTCTAGTATCTCAGGTATTCAGTCTGCATAAATTTTTCTTTTCACTTTGATAAGTTCAAATCTTTTCACTCCTTTTGCATGATTGAGCCAAGCTGTAAAGTGCTGATGTACACTGTGCTGGCCTAGATGAGAAGTCATCTTGAGGATACCCCAGCTAATGCTGACGGTGTTTAAAAAGGAGTTGTACAGAACCACCTGCTTTATTTTTCTATGGACCCTCAGTCGTGGAGAAGCAGTGCCTCAGTGTTTCTGTTGTTCAGTGTCTCTGTTTGCTGCATATAACTTTGTTACATTAACATTTGTAATTTTACCCATACAAAGGGGATGTTTTTTGTATCAGTGATGCCGTTTCACTCTGATGAACAATAAAAATGTGAAATGAATACATTTGTACTTTTTCATTTGCCTTTATTTTGAAGAAGCTGGACTTTGCAAGAAACCCTGGTTTAATTACTAATATTAAGTTCTTTTTTTAATTTGCAAAGTTCATGCAAGCTAATGACTAATAGATAGGTACTGTTGGAACTGACATTTTACTGTGTATGTGTATGAGCTTCCATATTCAAACACTGCACAAACATGCATGTGCTGTGCCAAAAAAGGTTAAGGTGTTTTTGTGCAAAGTGTTGTCTTGGGATGTAATGACAAAAGTCATATTTCTGGCATATTTCCTTCAAAATACATGTCTTCAGGTAAAAAAATCAAGCTGGACATGATAAACTGTAAGCTATGGTGTGTCAATGGATGCTGTCAATGGAGTGTTGTTTTTCCATTAAATCAATATTAAGAACACATATAGCAACGTCTTGTGTATTTTAATATAAACTGAGCATTTAACAGCAGCAAATGTAGTGGATATTTTTTCAGCTTATTAAAAGGAGAACATGACATTTTAGATTTTAAATAAGTTGAGGGGAAAAAACTATCAAAATGCCAAGGTAAATTATGCAACAGGCGTCATATGAACAGGACTGTAAAGCTAAGGCTGTGGGGGTTGAGCTATGAATTTCTGTGTGTTTGTAAGGGAGAAAGAGGGTACCAAGTTATCACCAAATCAGGATGCATGCCATATTCCACCACATGGTTTTGATACTAATAATAAATACATCAAACTGTACATGTGCATCATTTTCTGTGTGGAATATACTGAATGCCATTTCTGCTGCTTCAGAAACAACACTGAGTACAGAGTGGGATTTAGGTAAACTCCTCTCACGTTCATGGCAACTAGTCAGGCTCTGAGTGTCAGAGATCCGGGCTGGCTGTGATATAGTGTGCCTCACTGGAATGTGTTGCGTGACACAAGAACAGTGGCAAAGTTGATAACATGGTAACAGAAGCCACATTCTGGTGTGAGAGGGCAACCACACCAGCTGAGGACACACAAACACACTAAGGATGATGGTCTTGATTCTGACCTCTGAGGAGAATCTGGGACAACCCAGCACATGATACTGTATATGTCAGTGTAACAGTACAGCAGGTCAAAACAGCAAAAGTAGCACTTGTCTTAGAGGCTCAGACCAAAACTTGTAAAGTCCTCTAAAAATAGATAGAGCAGAAATACAGGATGGGAAAAGGTGACAAAAATGTAATCAATATTTACCTAATGGAAAGTAAACATTTTTTGGGGGAAAAACACAATAGCCTTTCACCTCCACTGAATGCTATAATTGACATAATTCTGCACTACAATGTATATCTCTGGTTAATTCCTTATGAAGAAATGATGTTGCATTTAAGTCCCTCGGGCTGAGAATATACTGCTGCTGACAAGTTGACCTGAGATCAAATCTGACTACGGACTTTGCTTTCATCAGCTCTGTGTTCTCCTACTGTGCTGGAAAATCAATCTGTTCTATTAGCAGAAAGGACTGTAGGGAGAAAATGGAACAAAAATGTAGTAGGCAAAGCTGTGAAACAGAACTTTCTGTATCTTCACTTAAATGTTTCTCTCTCAGTTCACTGCTCCAGTCATGCTATTCCTCCCTTTGAGCACTTTACAGTACACCCTTTCCAAGAAAATGCTGTACATTTGCTAACTCTGAGCTCCATCCAGTTTTATATGTCTCTATGAAACGTATACATCCGGATACATATATACAGTCTAGTTAGATTCTGTTCTTCTATGCATTCATATGAACACTATGAAATTCCTCTATACCAGGGGTACATCTAGAAAATTTTGTATGGGTTGACACATTTGAAATACACTTAGAAAGTAAATTAAATCCATGGTTCTAAAAAGTAATAAACCATACATTATTAAGAATCAGTTTTTTTTGTTTGTGTGTGTGTGTGTGTGTTGCAGTGTGTCTGTGTGTGTAAAAATGAGACACACATTGTGCTTTGTTTAACTAACTTTGGCTGTACTCCTATGTTGCCAGCTGGGGATATCACTGCTACACAGTGGTTCCCCTCAGCTTAGGCAAATCATACCAAGTACTCCACAACAACACAATCAGAGAAATAAATGCAAATATCACGATGCATGTATGATATAAAATAACACTAATTTGACTAATAACAATTATAAAGCACCAGAAAAATATCTGCTGTACTTTAAGGTAACAATTTGCCACTGTTTTCATTTTATATTCATTAAAACTGACAAGCATCATATTTTGACTTTGGTAGGGGTGGCGCCAGGGGTGGCAATCATATTCTGGGACCACTGCATTGGCTCTGCCCACCTGCTATGACATAAAAATGTAAGGCAGCCAAGAAGAGAGATTATATTAAACTCTTCTGATGTAAAAACAATATCTTTGCAAATTCCAAAATGGAGGGCTTTTGCTAGAATGTAAAGTTATCATTTAAAAAGGCTTGGTTTGTTATTTTTGTGAAAGACAGCCACAGCCAGTTATTGTACAAGCAAGGTCAACAAACAGGGTCAATATGGAATTCAAATCAATGCAAATAATAATGCAATCCATGAAACAACTGATCCTCTGATGATACTTTATTAAAACAAAAATGAGTGGCACCACAAAAGAGTATGACTTAAGTCTACTGACTATGCTCTCACCCTACTATATGTTTTAACATCTTCCTGTTCAGGCAATGTATTTCCAGTGGTGGGGAGTAGTGACCTACATGTAATTAAACTACCAGTTTAACTACATTTTGCAGTAACTTGCTGGGAGTTCAACTACATTCATAGTTGTGTGACTGAAGTAGTTAAATTCAGTTTTTGCTATTTTTTGTGTAGTTAACTACTGCAACAACAAATAATTTTGGTCCATGAAAGGAAAGGAAAATTTTTTATTTTTATTTTATCATTGCTTCTCTAACCCTAATCTTTAGGATAAGAGCATTGAGAGGCCCCTCATGTGTCATAAAAACAAGACATTCTGCTCTGAAAAGTAGTAGTAAAACATGGACTCATTTGGTGTAAGACAGTTTTGTTTAGGATGTTGTTTTTTTTACTTTGTTTTTGTTTTTGTTTGTCTCAGGTAAATAAACTCAACAAAGCGACATTTCTTTGCTGGTATGTGGATTTTCTTTTAGGATGTTTTAGTTTTGTGTCTCATGTGCATTGTCAGTTTGGTCATCTTTTACAATGTAGTTTTGCTGTACTGTAGTTTAACATATTCCAGTGTAAAGTAAACGATAGCTTGAAAAGCTTTTCAAAGTAGTTTCCCCAACACTGTGTATTCCCTTCATGTGATTTAATCCCCTTATGACCTGGCAGTGACTTGGCACAATTCTGCTACTCTTCACCTACTACTTTGTGATAGTGGTGTATGCAAACATAAATAGACATGAGCTGCCACCAACGTCTTTTTCCCCTTAACAAAAAGCCTGGCACCAGCTATTGTTCTGATATTTTCCTTATTTGTTTTATATGGTCACAGTGTAACTTTGTAGTTCAGATGATTCTGGTGACCTTGTTCAAACAGGAAATATCAGTGACACATAAATATTTATCTTGAGGAAAGTGTAAGCTGCTGCAGAACGTAAATAACAGACACCAACATTTAGCACCACTGTTTGTTTGTGGCATGTAACTATTGTTAATAAGATTAACTGGAAGTTACATTAATGTGGTTATGAAAATTAATCTACAATATATCTGAAATGCAACATGCCATTATATACATATATAATTTATTTTATAGGAAAAAAATGAGATAACGAGCACTGTGCTGCTGACTTTGTGAAAGAACTTCCATGTGATGAAAATACCTTCAAAATGAACTTTTGCCCCTTTGTTATTTCTAATAGAATGCTATGTCCACTGAATTTATATATCAAAGGCTTAAGGCTAACAGTTTTAAACCAAAACAAATTACAATTCTCTATATTAACAAAATTAAGTTGAACATATGTATTATGTAGATTGTCAGAGGAGATCTGTCTCCTGAAACAGAAAAATCTATGTGTGGCACAGTGCAACCGTAGCTGGCAGGAAATTCTTCTTGTAGCATGTAACTCTTGAAAACGTTTGCATCATTCACAGTGTTCACTTCCTGAATTGCGACACAGCAACAGAAGCACGTGTCTCACTGAACCTATAACTACTTGGCACCACTAATGCCAAACACCATTCAATGGACATTAATGTTTGTAGATAAGGAAAGGCACAAACTGTCAACATGTGTCAGAACCAGCATCTTCTGAAGGACAACAGCACACAGAAAAAATTTTGATTGTACCCTTTAACCAGGGTTCAATAATATAACCTGCATTTCTGATCAACACTCTTGGCATTTCCTTGAATAAATTTAGGCTCCTGTTGATGATCTGGTACCAGTTCCATGATGCAGTACTGATAAAAAAAAAATAGGAGCATTCTTTAACAAGAGCCTTAAGGGAAAAAATGTGCTTGGAGGCAGGCAAGGAGCATAAAATCCAAGGAGCCTACACTGATCGGCAGCATATATAACAGCATGTCTTTATATCCACTGCAGAGTCCAGGTCCAGATCAAGACATCAATTAACATGAATACTGAGGTTAGGAATAGGAATGGTCACTCAACTTTGGCACATTTAACTGTGTATTGCTAACTAACTGCCCTTCCATCTCAAATTCAAACACTATGCTGTGAAATCATTCAATCTTTGATTTCTTCACAGTGTGACACATAATTTCTATTCACCTTTCACCTCAACATCATAGGCGTCATATGTTCATCATGGACTCCCCTGGACCTTTTGTAATAAATACAGTATTTATGATTGCATCCGTTTTCCTTGTAAGACTCATGTTTTTATTTTAAATTGTGAGTGGACCACAGGAGTACAGCTTGTACTCACGTACTCTGTTGTGAAATACCTTTCTTTGTTGTGCAAACATATTTTTAAAACAGAATTTTCAGACTGTAGTATTCCAACTTTTGCCACTTTTAATCACACTTTTGGTAAATTAAGAACTGCAGACATCTTTTTAAGAATTACATTACAAAACAGACATTTATATTATATATACTGTTTCTTGACATTACTGGAATATCGTCTTACTGTAGATGACACTCCAGGGCACCACCTCTTCCTGGCATCGGGACCCTGTTTTTATTCTCTTCACACCCTGCTGCAGACAGGAAACTGTCACAACAAAGGCATTTCATTACACTTCCTGTGTTGAATGGACATTACCATACTGAGACAAGCAGACACACAGACCAGACAGGAAATTAAAGGTTATCACTGATACTGATTATAGCTTGGTTTCTAACTGCACAGCTATGTCAAAAATGTATCTCCAAACTACATGATATTTAATTTCGAAGAAAATGATCATTTGGTCACTTAAAAAATGTTATTCTTGTAAAAGCAACATTTTTATCTTTGATATACACTCATCTGCTTGAATGAGTATTCACAAAGATGCATGTAAAAATGTATTGTAAGAGAACGATTGGGGTGGGATGTGGACTGAAATTTAAAGTTAAATCTCCCCACTTAAATTTTTGTGAAGCTTCTCCTTGCAATGGCCTCACCTAAAAACCTCAAAACATTACAATGATATTAAATTTAAACAATTCATATTAACATCAAACACTAAAACTTCATAAAGATGTTCTGTATGTGGCAAAATAGACCAGCTCTTTAACTGTTGCACAATCAAAGACAGCAATAACTTTTAGTCAGCAATGAAAAAAGAGGCAGTGACTTCATTGATACAGTATATGACAGCTCAAAATACTGACTGTGATCAAAAAGAGGAGCACTGGATTTTATTACTATGCATGTGTCTGCCTATTCAACATTAGTGGCAGAGATGTAGATTACATCAAAGGTTAAATTTTAGCAGTGAGCTAAAACATCAGAGATGATAAGACCTGCAATGTTGTGATTCTGTCCCGCCTGCTCCTGGTCTCATGCTTTTATTTTGACACTACTTCCTGTCCCCAGCTCACTCTGACTCCTTGCTGTTCCCCTGTGGGTCGACTGCTTTGACGCCACCTCCATCCTTCCTCCTGAGGGGTTCGACGACGTCAACGCTGCCCCGTTCCTCTTCCTTGGTGGGTTGACTGCTTCGACGCCACCTCTGTCCTGGCTCCAGAGGGGTTTGATGATGTCGATGCTGGTCCTGTTCCTGTTCCCCAGTGGGTCGACTGCTTCGACACCACCTCCATCCTTCCTCCTGAGGGGTTCGACGACATCAACCCCCCTTCTCCCAGTTCCCGAGCAGGTCAGCCGGCGAGCCGATGCCACCTCTGAGCCTGTTCCTGTTCCCATGGAGGCTGAAGTCACCTAGGCTATATCCAGTCTGGTGGATCATCGCTGGTCCTGCCCCTGTGGCCACCTCCCCAGTTCTCTGTCTGGCACCGAATACAACTCCCAGACCGGCGGTCTCCTGATTGGTCCTGTGGCCATCCTCCTGAGTGGCCTTCTGCCAGGTCCTGTGGTCGTCCTCCTCAACGCCTTTCTGCCAGGTCTCGTGGCTGTCCTCCAGAGCGGCCTCTCAATTCCTCTACTTAGTTCCGAAGTCGTCCTCCCGAACAGCCTCTCAGCTCTGCAGCCTGGTCTCGTGGCCGCCCTCCCGAGTGGCTTCTTTGGGTCTCCTGCCTGGTCCTGTGGCCGTCCTCCTGAGCGGTCTCTCGAATCTCCTGCCTACTCCCGTGGCTGTCCTCCCGAGTGGCCTCTTGGATATTTTGACACTACTTCCTGTCCCCAGCTCACCCTGACTCCCAGGAACTTTATCTCATCACCCACATTGGTTTCACCTGCTTCTCATTACTCACACCTGGTTACAACAGCATATAGGCAGCTTCCCCACACCAAGAAGCTGCCTGATCATTCTAACTCCTGTTCAGACTTTCCAGTGTTATTCTTGTATCTGTGATTCCTGTTTTTTACCCTGGATTGTTTTGGACCACTATGTACTGCCTTTCCCTCCTGATTCGGACTGTCTTCTGTGTATTGATTGTCGGACTTCCCTCTCTGACCTCTCGTTTTGGATCCCTTGGCTGTGTGACTTTGCTGGTTCTGACCTTGGACTGTTATTATCGACCTGAGAGTGTGCTGAAAAAACTTAGAAAAAATCAACTGGACTAGATTTCTAGGTCGAAGACGTTTCACCTCTCATCCAAGAGGCTTCATCAGTTCTGACTGACTGGTGTTGAGCCGAAGATATTTATCCCCCTCGGTGGTGTTTCAGTCCTTTGAAGGCCAACAATGTCCCTTAACGACTGAGTCATTATAGCCCAGTATCGGTGAGAGTCGTTACCTGCCTTTGAATTCTCCCCTGTCGACCGACGCCTATTGTCCTGGTGGGCATGTTTGGGCAGAGATCTCAAAACAGGATTGTAGATGAAAGACAAGTTGTGTCTTAGTCCAGAACTGAGAGTGTGTTTTATATTTAAGCAGTTGTCTGTATCGTTTTTGTTCGTTACCAGTCCTGATATTAAAGAGACAGTTTCCGCCTTTACTCGTTTAGCATTATAATTGAGTTCACCCTCAGCATCATCGGCAGCTTCACACGCCGATCCTGACATGCAGACTAAATGAGGGCAAATAACAGTCATGACTCAGAGTGTCTGTGTGACACTGGGTGTGTATCTCTGTGTGCCTGATGCTCAACAGATTCATGCCAGTGTTTTCAATAATAAGCCTCACTTGAGAGAAAAGTTACTAGCTGTGTCTAGCTGTGTGTGTTCGTTTGACATGCTCCTAAACATCTTATCTAAGTTGTTAATTCCTCCTGTGTCAGAGCAGTGCCCTAACTTCACTCTACACTGTGAACCAAGATACCAACAAATTGCTTTTAAAAAATTTATTTTTTTTGTACCCACCCTACTAAAAAGTAACGTAATATATGAACAGAATTGTTTGTTTCTGATGTGAATGATATGATTGAATTAATCTCAGTTGTGATACTTCACCTGTCAATAAAATCACTGCTTTGTGGCTTTGAAAGAAAATGCCACTAGTGATTCCCACTATTGATAGAAAATTATATTTTTTGTGAGTAAATTCTCGAGAATACATGAGCAAAGAAATAAATTGGATCTATTGCATTGTTCTAGTGTGACCTCTGATACATTTCTCTTGTCTCTATCTATCTGCCATTCTTTGCCTCTCACTGTGAGAAAGCACGCATCTCACATCCCGCAGCAGCTGGAGGTGAACACAAAGTCAGCGAGTTTACAGGACTGACTGAGGTCCATCCTGGATGGAAAGTTTTTGGAACGTGAGACCCAACCCTACCCTCTGGGGCTCCTAAGGCAAATGTGATTCCCATTTTGTGCTCCACTCATAAAGAATGTGCCAACTAAACCATTTCCCACCACTAAGAGGATTACTGAGGTAATGCTGCAGAATCAAGATATGCTGTGCTGCATCTAGATATCAGAAAGCTCAGTTTAATAATTTAAGAAAGCTGGAAGTAATTGAAAGACATGGAGAGAAGCATTTTACCTAAAATTTAAACTGATTCTAGCCTTGAAATATATTGCTGCTTTGCCTAACCCTCCCTATGGGGAAGGTGGTTGGGTTGAATGAGTTTTACTGATTATCTTACTTTAAATGTACTCGAGGGGGCTTTTAGGCTATTGTATTTATTCATTATTGTTTTATGAGAGGTGCTACATATTTTTGTTGTGCTTAACACAATAGTAATACAGCCTGTCTATCCATCCATTATCTATAGCACAATTATTAGGCAAGTGAGTATTTTGACCATATCATCCTTTTATCCATAATTTCCAACTCCAAGCAGTATAACCTTGAACGCTTATTTGACTTAATGCATATCAGGTGATGTGTTTTAGTGTAACGAGGGAGGGTGTGGCCTAAGGAGATCAACACCCTATATCAAGGTGTGCATAATTATTAGGCAGAATGTTCTCCTCTGGAAAAATGGGCCAAAAAAGAGATTTAACTGACTCTGAAAAGTAAAAAATTGTAAAAAGTCTTTCACAGGGATGCAGCACTCTTGAAATATCTAAGATATTGGGGCGTGATCACAGAACCATCAAACATTTTATAGCAAATAGTCACCAGGGTCGCCAGAAACGTGTTGAGAAGAAAAGACGCAAATTAACCACCAGAGATTTGAGAAGAATCAAATATGAAGCTACCAGGAACCCATTATCCTCCAGTGCTGCCATATTCCACAACTGCAACCTACCTGGAGTGTCAAGAAGTACAAGGTGTTCAGTTCTCAGAGACATGGCCAAGGTAAGAAAGGCTGAAACCCGACCACCTCTGAACAAGACACATAAGTTGAAACGTCAAGAATGGGCCAAGAAATATCTGAAGACAGATTTTTCAAAGGTTTTGTGGACTGATGAGATGAGAGTGACTCTTGACGGACCAGATGGATGGGCCCGTGGTTGGATCAGTAACGGACACAGAGCTCCACTTCGACTCAGACGCCAGCAAGGTGGAGGTGGGGTACTGGTATGGGCTGGTATTATTAAAGATGAGCTAGTTGGACCTTTTTGGGTTGAAAATGGACTCAAAATCAACTCTCAGACCTACTGCCAATTTTTAGAAGACACTTTCTTCAAGCAGTGGTACAGGAAAAAGTCTGCATCTTTCAAGAAGACTTTGATTTTTATGCAAGACAACGCTCCATCACATGCATCAAAGTACTCCACTGCGTGGCTGGCCAGTAAAGGCCCTAAAGATGAAAAACTAATGACATGGCCCCCTTCTTCACCTGACTTAAACCCTATTGAGAGCCTTTTGGCCCTTCTTAAGACCAGATCAAAAAACCGACTGACTCTGTGAATGGAAGGCTTGTGACTGTTATCGAAAAGAAGGGTGGCTATATTGGTCACTGAGGTTTTCTGTTTGGAATTTCAGAACTGTTTATTTGTAAATTATGAGTTTGTTTATTATTCTCACTTTAACAGGTGAAAATAAATAAGTGAGATGGGAAAATCTTTGTTTTTTATTTAGTTGCATGATAATTCTGCACACTAATAGTTGCCTAATAATGGTGTACATGTAGATATTCTCTTAAGAAAGCCAAAACTTCACTTTTACTACTTAAATGTTCAGGTTTGAGGGTTTGTTAACATTGTGGATTGACCAAGAGCACTGTAGTTGTGCAATAACAAAATTAATCCTCAAAAATACAACTTGCCTAATAATTGTGCACACAGTGTAGCTCTTATCCTGAACAGGGTCATGGGGAGGCTGGAGTCTATCTCAGTTGAGATTGGGCAAGGGGCGCAGTACTGCCTGGCCAGGTTGCCAGCCTATCACAGGGCTGACACTAAGAGACAAACAACCCCTCACTCACTCACTCACTCACCCACCCTAGTTAACCTAAGCTGTAGGTCTTTCAACTGTGGGATGAAGCCTAGAGTATCCAGAGAGAACCCATGCAGGCACAGGAAGAACATACAAATTCTGTACTGGGTTGGGCAGGGCTTGAACCCGGAACCTCCACCATGCTGCCCACTCACTCTATCTATCTATCTATCTGCGTAATACCAGGAACCCATTATCCAGTCAGAGTATTTCACATGGTTGTTGTCCTGGAAAGAGCAAAAACAACCTTGTTTATTTTCTGACACACACTTGGCACTTAGGGTCTAATATGCAAAGATTTTACTCTCCAGGACAACCAGTCCAATCCTTTGCTGGCTTCCTATGCATGATCTCCTAGTGGTAGGCAAGGTTTTCACAACTAGTTAAAATAAAACCCTTTCATAATCGAAGAAGAAAAAAATCTGCCATGCAGAAGTATATTTTTCTGTTTAAGTATCTGTGAAGGACTAGAGATGATACATAAGTTTGGCATATATGTATGATGACTGAAGATGCAGAGTAAAACCATCCTAATGACTTTTTCTTCCTAATGTGTTTTACATACACTACTACAGTGGCAAGAAAAAGTAAGTGAACCATTTGGAATTGCCTGTTTTTCTGCATGATTTGGTTGTAACATGTGATCTTATCTTCATCTAAGTTACAAATATAGACAAACACAATGTGTTTAAGCTAACACCACACAAACAGTTATAATTTTTGTCTTTGTTGAGCACATCTATTAAACATTCAAAGTAGTAGTGGAAAAAGTTAGTGAACCCTTGCATTTGATAACTGGTCGAATGTCTTTCTATGCACTGAAGCACACTCAAAGTGCTTTCACACTATTTGCCCATTCATCAACACATACACATTCACACACCAGTGGTGAGCCACCAGGAGCAACTTGGGGTTCAGTTCCTTACTCAAAGACACATCAACATGTGGACTGGAGAAGTTGAGAACTGAACTGCCAACCCATGGATTAGGAGATGATCTGCTCTACCTCCTGAGCAACAGCCCCACTCAGATTGGATCAGACCTGCACAATGTTCAGGAGAAATTTTGGGCTATTCTTCCTCCAAGAACTGCCTCAGCTCAGACATCTTCATAAGATTTCTGATTTGAATGGCTCTTTGAGTTCACATCTCTGCTGGGTCAAGGTCTGTGATTTGACTGGGACACTCCAAATGGTAGATTTTCTTATTCTCGAGCCAGTGTTGTAGTTGAGCTAGTAAACCTCCAGTCCAAGTCATGTCTCAAGTCCCCAGTCTTCGCATCCTGTTCCAGTCCAAGTCACCAAAGAAAAATCCAAGTCAAGTCCAAGTTGAGGTCGGGTCTGAGTCAAGTCCTCGTTACCCGAGTCAGAGTCATCACCGTCTATATTAAACACAATTGATGGCATGAAAACCAGTCTGGGAAATTAAACTGAGAGTGTGGAATTTATGGCACATCTATTGGAGCTCAGTCCAAACTGTGAAGCAAATCCAGTGATGGTTGTTGGACTCTAGGAGTTTTCCCACTGTGTTAGGAGGTCATGTTTAGCTAAGAAGTGTTTATATAGTGACCCTGATTCTGTCACAGGCCTCATGTCTGATCAGGATCAACTATGACTCTATGTGTATGTATGTGACAAAGTTTCCAAAAACTCACTTCCTCTTTGACCATGTGTTTTGTTTTCAGTCTGATGGACACTAGCCTTCTTTGTGTTCCCAAGTCATATGGCGGCTGCATTTACACACAAGATACTCATGAAAGGACACACACGTTCCCACACATATACATGTATATAATAATGTTTTACCTACTCTGTGGGGCCCAATGGGAAAATGTTCACATCTTAATAAGTTCAGCGTACTTTCAGGTAGAAAAGCCATTCAGGTATTAATGGTAAAAATGTTAAATTATTTATACTATACATTAATGATATATGCAAGGTTTCTGATTTAGTGAAAGTGGTTTTGTTTGCTGATGACACTACCATATGGGCATCGGGTGAAAACCTACAGCAACTCTCTGGACGGGTTACACAGGAACTTGAGAAGATAAAGAAATGGTGTGATAGTAATATACTATCTCTGAATTTGGATAAAACTAAATTTATGGTATTTGGGAATCGTAGACTAGATAATGAACTTCAATTGAAAATTGGGGGAGCTAAAGATTGTGTATTTCCATAAGTGGGGTAAAACTATGGAATAATTTAAGCGCGGACATAAAAAATAGTAATAGAATTGACAAGTTTAAACATAAATATAAAGGTATGTGTCAATCAAGATATA
>NW_018127931.1:4365544-4371206 GCF_001952655.1 Monopterus albus | reverse complement strand
TATGTAGAGATACTGCTTGCAAACCAATGATGGTAAGATGATGTCATGGGGTAGGACTGGATAAGTCTGACTTCTTCCTACTCCATTCAAGCATGTACTAGGTATAAGCAAATTGATATTGGATTATGTGTAAAATTATGTGTTGTCATATCAACTGTTTTTACATGCTTGAAAGAATAAATCAAATCAAATCAATGTTCAGCTCTTCAAGGGCATTCCAGCTGCTATTTATTGCATCTCATCCTTCAAATTATTCAACAAAGAACTTCGGCCATCTCTTCTCATCCTTCAGCTGTTTCAGCAATTGATTTCAGGCATTTAAAGGGTGATCCTTCAGCATATCAGCATCCACATACATTTTCGACAGGAAATGCAATTCTCTAGTTACATTATATCTCATTACTTTCATCCATACAGAAAAAGTCATAAAAGTTTGGTTTTATAGGAAGTTGCTGTTTCCTGATTCCAATCTGTAGACTATGGCAACTGCCTATAGGTTTGAGGTCCATATCTACCCCCACAGTCATGAGAGTGGTATCAATTTTTTCATGCTATTTTTGCAAAAGCAAATAAATTTATTTCTCAAAATGTCAACCCAAAAATAAACAAATAAATAAAAATCACACGCATCCATACATAACTCACTACATCCAGTCTAAACCAGCATGACATGGCTGTTAGATATCATTTGTCTCCTCATGATGACCAACCATTTATGCTTGTTTCTTCAAGAGTTTAGATTTGTGTTTTGAGATAGAAAGTTTTGTTTCAGATGTTGCCATTGTTCTTACTGGGCCACACAATTAGTCAGGGCTCCAAAGTTTAAATAAACTGTTTCAAACAGGGATGAGAAGTATAGTATTGCAAAAGGCATATCTAATTAAAAGATGAAGTTGTGTTCTTTTTCATTTCTTATGGTAGCATTTCTCTTCCTTTTTCTCGTGAACCATGCATGGTTTCCTTTCTTGAAATCTCATTTCCCTCACTAATGTTGAAATCTTATAATCAGTTCATATCTTTTTCTCCATAGGTGTGTGCAAGATAATCTCCTCTTACATTTGTTGTAAGCCAAGCCTCAACATACACATGCACATACCTATGCAAGTTTGGTGAATAGCATTGCTGTGGGAATTCAGAGAGAGACTGCTCATTTATACATTATATGTTATTACAGCACCTCAGTAGAGTCATTCAGGTCCAGGCAGTGTTGCAGTGAAAGACTTGTTTCTTAAATGTCTCAGAATCAGCTCTCAGTATATACACTTTTATTCCACACATATAAACAGTCCATATCAAATATGAGAATATAAGAAAAAGAATAAAAAGAAATAAAAAATAAAAACCAACAAATAAAAAACGAAATTAAAAGACAGTCATTACTGTTAAAACATGTTATGGTTTGCCCTTGCTTCCTGATTCTGTGATTTTATTTTTGGGCCTTTTTTCCACTTTGTTTCACCTCACCTGCTCCAGCTTTACCCCGGCCTACGATCACCACTCGCTGCTTTTACCTGTCCCTCGTTATCCCTTGGTTGCCTGTGTACATATACTCCTTCCTTCCCTCGGGCGCTCACTGGTTCATACCGTTATGTACCTGGTTCCTGCTGCAGAGACTCTTCTTACCTGAACCTGAGATCATGAACATCTTTTCCGAGTTTGCAAGCCAATCTGCCAGCTGTTATTCTCCTACCTGCCAGCTACGCTGTCCCTAGCTCTTCTCCTGTCTACTCACCTGTGAGTGTCAAAGACGCCAGCGATGCCGATGAGGTATCCTGTCTAGCAGTACCTGTTGTTGTTCTCCCTCCGGCCAGCTATGCTGTCACCAGCCCTTCTCCTGTCTACTCACATCTGACCCGTCTCCACTCACCTGTATGCCATGGTACTCCGGTCCTACTGGTGCCTGCCAACCCGTATCCACTCATCTGCTCTCCCAGGTTCTCTGGTCCAGCTGGTTCTTGTCCATCTCCACTCTTCTGCACTCATCCCCAGCTCCACGCTGCACTGCCTGCCTGTCCCATCCAGAACCTGCTCTGCCTCTGTCCTCTCTTTCTTCCACCCATTAAACTCACGTTTTAGGTACAATAAACTCCTTTCTGGTGCTACTTCCTGTGTGTCTCAAGTCTTCATTTTTGGGTCCTACCTCCTGCGCCTCACCCTAACAAAACACAAACATTTACTCCAGTGTTTTCCAATAGCATAAGAAGCACCTTGTGTGTCACTTTGTGTGTGACAACTTAAGTAAGATTCTAACTGCATCATTATACTGTATGCCACCTAAAGCTTTTACATTTTTGTTTTACTACAACTACACCACAAGTGTGCTGTGTAGTGGGATACGGTAGACTTTAAAAAGAGCTGTTTTTGCATCATCTGAACACATGAAATTTGCATGCCAGTATATTGGTTTGTGCATACAATTTACAACACTGGCGCTACACATCATCATCATCATGTAGATCACTCCTGATAATGTAACCCAAATGTTTCATTTTATTTACTACTTCTAGTGCTTGATCTGCCAAACAAAATATTTTTTTGCATTTGATCCACTTCAGTTTTAGCAGAAATGATCTTTTTAGGGTTCATACTGCACACCATAATCCAAGCAGACTCTGAGCAGCTACTGTAGGCCAGCACTATAAGGAGACAAAATGACTAAATCATTAGTATACATCAGATAGCTCATAACGTGATGCCCCACCCTACATTCAGTCTGTAGAATTTGGGTGATGCAACAGGACAATGACCCAAGACACTGGAGCAAGTCCACAACAGAATAGCTTCAGAAAAATAAATTCCGCCTTTTGGAGTGGCCAAGTCAGAGCCCAGACCTCAACCCATCAACCAGTTATTAATTCCAGGGGTTCACTTACTTTTTCCACAACCATTTTGAATGGTGAATGAATGTCTTCAATAAAGACATGAAAGATCTGATTTTTTGTGTGTTTTTGTAGGCACATTATATTTGTCAGTATTCTTGACTTAGATGAAGATCAGATCACATTTTATGACAAATTAATGCAGAAAACCATGAAATTCCAAAAGGTTCACATACTTTTTCTTGCCACTGTACACTAGATGACAGGGGCATTTTGCCATTATTGATAACCCTAACTTCTTTCCAGAATTCATAATGATCATTTTGTAGAAGATTTTTGGCCACAGAGTTTGCCCTCTTCTTTTAATAAAGCATAACACATATCTAGCATTTGTATCGTTCTTGTGCTCCCACTCTGGGCCATTCCTATCTTTTCCTGATAAAACCCAATTTTTAAAAGCTTCTTTAGCATCCACATGGAGTTCAGACACATATTAATTCCATCCTGGCCTAAGATTATGTTTCTTACTTTATTTTTGGCAAAATGTTTTACTGCTTTTTTGATGATTCACAATTGTATCATACATTGCACATAGGTCACTGTTGTGGCTTTGGTTCTTGCAGTTAATATTCTCACACAGAAGACCATCAAGTGGCACATCAATATTACTTAGGCCCTTATCAGTCAGTGAATTGTAATGCCTTAAGTCATCTTTTGTGTACTTGTGAGCAGTCACATGGCAAAGTCTGCAGTATAGAGGCAGCAACAGCAGCAGTTGGTGTTGTAGGAGCAGTTATTAGTAGCAGGGGTCAGGCTAATAGACTTATGCCACCAGGCCCAACCACATCATAGCATGTTTGTGGATTAGAGTTAACTGATGGTTAGACTATGTCCTGGCCTGTATCCATTGCCCCAACTTCAGTTTCTTGATCCGTCTTAGATCTGCTGGGTCAAGCTAAAGCTACAGACAAAGTCTTGTACACAAAGAGCCATGTGTGACTGAGGGCAGCAGAAAGCACAATGTGTGTTTGTGACAGAGAAATTATGAGGAACAGTGAGTGAGAGAATCAACAGAAGTGTCCTTTCACTCATGGACATGTTGCCTTTTGAATTATTCATTTCTTCAGACCAAGTGTGTGGATATCTGTATGTGTGTCTGTGTGTGTTGTGTTTGTTGTCTCCGTTTCCCTTCCTAGGGTTGAGGTCACATGTAATCAGCAAACAGAATTAGTAATACCTGCATTTTGGAGAGAGTTAATATGTGTGTGTTTTTAAGTGCAAGTTTTGTAAATGAGAATGTAAATAGCTCCACAATAAAAAGCTTTTCCAGGCAGGTGCCATTAACCCAGTGTAGAAGAAGAATGTAGAAAACATGATGTAAATATGGTATTATTGTTTGTTTCATGCATCAGTTTGAGGACATTACAAATGCTACAGTTCATACAGATGCTTTGTTTTGTTTTGTTTGTTTTTTTGTCTCCTTGGTGGATGGTTAGTACTTCATACACATCAGCAAACAAGCAAACACTTTTTTGCAATATTTCAGGTTTTTTTTTTCAAATTTCTTGCATTTTACTGGTGTTTTATGCACACATTAAAATTGTGTAAAAACTGGTGGATGTAAACCAACCTAATATAACAATAGTGCCACTTTGTGAGTGTTTATATTCTAAAACTTGGGCTAACATACACAGCAGCCAGAAACACAGCACTGTGCTCTCTTGCTAGATAGTAGGGCCGGCATTTCAGCAATAAAAACTCTTCATCTGGCGAACAGTGCTTATAAACAGTTCGTACATCTCCACACCACGAGTTATTGATAAACACACACACCGCCTCCTTTTACTTTCCCTGAAGCAGCAGTGCGGTCTCCCTGATGTACAGAGTGGGTCTCTAGCTGAATCGTGGAGTCTGGAACTTTATCAGAAAGCCAAGAATTAGAGCACAGCATTCTCTGATTTCCCATTGTGCTGTAATCCTAGCTCTTAGCTGGTCCAATTTGTTTTCCAGAGACTGTACGTTAGCTAGGAAGAGGCTGGGTAGTGGTGGTCGGGTAGCGTGAGCTTTTAGCCTAGCATGGAGCCCTCTTCTCTTGCCCCGTTTGCATCTCTGTCACCGGGTCGCTTTCCTGATTTCAGCCTGCTCGCTTGTGCCTGGTGCTCCGGGGGGTGTGAGTTGGTGATATCCAGCAATGCCTGTCTGTTGTATGTTAGCAGTGCATGACATTTGTGCACTGCAGAAAAAGCAAAAAACACACAAAAAAGTAGAAAACAAAGAGAAAGGCAGCATTCTAGAGTGGAACTTGCAAACATGTCTGCCTTGGTGGGCGCCATCTTGCATCTATTCTAGATTATATATCTGTGTGGTGAAAAATTGTGCCAAACATTGCTTATGAAAGGAAGATAATTTCACAGGAGTTTTGTCTATACTAAAGTTGCACATCAGAAGAAGTTTTAAACCTCGCAAGTAAGAAAACACATGTTCAGATATAAAATTGCAAAATGAGGTTGAGTTTTTAAAATATTTTTTCAACCAACCAATTTTAGAGGTATTGGTAAGAGTGTGAAAATCAAGAAAGCCCTCCTTTGTCATAAGTGCTCATTGTAACAGACTTCTTTACATAATGTGTTTTGAGGTCATAATGATCAGTGATCATCAGTAAAATTAACATAATTTTAATATATTTAGCACATAACTATTAAATCTAAGTATTTATCATGTTTTAGTAGTAGTACTATCTGTAATGGCATAGCAACAGTAGTGGTTGTAGCAGAAGTAGTGAGAGGAGTTTCACTACTTCTGGATCCTTTTCAGTTGTAGTTTTAGCAGAAATTGCATCAGCA
>NW_018127931.1:4347396-4365533 GCF_001952655.1 Monopterus albus | reverse complement strand
TCAGTCAATTCACCTTCCTGATGCAATACCCAGCTCTTCCAGCATTAAAAATAAAGCTTTTATTCCCACACACATGAAAAGGAGTCTGACATAACAAGAGGAGCCAACAGTTTAAATAAGGATCAGGATAGCTGCTGTCACATGACTCCGTTTGTGCATAATCTCCTTCAGACAGACAGGTGTGATGTGAAGGTTCCCCTCACTTTCCGATCTGGGCTGACAGATGCCAAGGCCACTTGACCTTTAAGAAAACATCAGCTGCAGTGTATCTATGGAGTTCAACAAGCATGTTGTAACCTTATTCTACTTTTAAAAATAAAGTACTGATTCAGAACATTTTAATATTTTAGACATAATATCTGTGGCGTAGTGACCCATGCATATATTCTTGGTCTCATATGTATTTTTGTAATAATTATATGACAGAACACAGTGTAATAATTATATGACAGAACATAGTGTAATAATTATATGACAGAACATAGTGTAATAATTATATGACAGAACATAGTGTCAAATAGCTGGAGGACTCCTGTGGTTTTCCGCACTCTAGGTCACTACTGTGTTTTGTATACAAGACGACGTCACTAGGCGTGAATCTCTTGCTCCTCAATCAGGGTGAAGCCACTCCTCCTCTTCTACCCTCCTCCTCCCACTAGACACCCCTTTCTCCAGTACTCGGCTGATGCAACGCTCTCATCTTTATAAAGCTGAGTCAACCCCCCCTCTCCATCAGAACAGAACGGGGTTTTCTTTCCAAACGCATAACTGACCTATCGTTCACTTCATTCTCATTTAACCTAAATACACACAAGGATCAGTCGGTTTTGTGAAGAAATCGTCCGGACATTTACTGTTTCTCGGGGTTTTTAGTTAAAGGATTTTACAGGCATCCTGCAACATCTTTTACAGGTAAGAATGACTGGCATCATCATCATCATCCTTCACCGGCTGTTAGAAAATTACCGGATTACAGTAGAAAGAGAAATATTCGCTTTTGGATAAAGCTTTTACGCTGTTGAATTGATAGAATTATCTCACTAACTGCCTTTTGATTTCCATTTTGAATCTCATTCATTTCAAAGCAGAAGCATTACCGGCTCTTTTGAGTTACTAAACACACTTCCTGCTATATTATTAGATTCGTGGCACACCTCTAAAGAGCCAGAAACGTCTTTTCTAAAAAGCCCGGGGCGTTATTTCTAAACAGGTCAACCTGGTTCAAGTAAATAAATAATGAAGCTGTGGGGCGCTGATGTAAACCACAAACAAAGCTAATTCAATTTTTTTAAAAAGGGTGAAAATGAAGATGTATATAAACTGCCTAGCTGTGTGTAATCTGAAAAGCCTCTGATAATAACAGTGAGTCAGAGCCATCTAAAGCCTGTGCGCAAAATGGAGAGCCATACAGACACAGCACGTGCCACTGTTTCCATTGGTGCCGGTTATGGAAACTTACATTACATGGACCTTGGGTTAGGCGTTTTGGGGCTCTCTGTGGCTTTGTATGTTCCTACCATTTAGCCAAAACAAACAAACGGCAAAAACAAAACAATAAAGACAAAAAACCATTACGATATCAGATTTAGACTATCCACATCACATTTTGCCTTAATGTCATTTGATTCCGCTTCATTACAAGTTTAAAGAATGTACTGTGCCAGCAAAGAACACGAACACACGATATTTTCATTCCACCTTTGAAGTTGATTTCGGAGGGAAAGTCTGTGGCGTGTAATGCGGCTTTTTGCCATTCTGTGTCTACAGCAGGGCTTAGATGATGTCGGGTGGCCGCAGATACCGGTCTGGTATTTTTCCACTGCCGGTGCGTCACCCGCTCCTTCCTCCTCCCTTCTGGGCGCGCCTGCTCACTGTAACATTGATTATTCTAAAGAAACGTGAACGCACACAGCTAGAAATAAATATGGGCTGGGGAGGAAGGGCAAGACACAGAAATGCGTAAAAATAACAGAAACAATAAAACTGGTCTTTTTTTTTCCTGCTCTGAAATTCACAGTAAGATGCAGCATCTTGTCAAGACTGAGATGAACCATTTGAACTTCTGTCATGAAGAAGACAGCAGCAACACTGAGAACAGTGACTGCTCAAAGAAGATCCCATTGGACGGGTAAGGATGGCTGAACAGAACAGATTGAGCACACAAAATATAACTGAATATGAGCCATTTTCTGGAGTCAAATGACATTAATATCTCTAAAGTCCTCTCTCTTTTGTTTCCTTTTAAAGCCACTACCCTGATCTAGATGCAGAGAATCAAAACTTTTTACCTGATCACAGCCTGGGCAAAAAGAAGTATGAGACTGAATATGTAAGAGCTCCTCTTATCCTCCACCACTTCGATCTCCTTTAAACACTTGTCATTTTTTATGATTTCCTAACAGTTTATCATTTATTTTCTCCACAGCACCAGGGTAATGCTTCCTTTGGCATGTCTGTCTTCAACCTGGGAAACGCCATCATGGGCAGTGGCATCCTGGGTCTGTCGTATGCTATGGCCAACACTGGCATCGCCCTATTTGTGTAAGTTTTAAACATAGATAGGGGTCTTTTGAAAGTCTTCACTTTAAAGGTATTTATACATTTTACATGCAGGGCTGTAAAGGTTTAAAAAGGTGAATTTGTGGTAATAGTGGGGCTCAAACCACTGCAAGCAACCTTCATATCAAAGAAAGAAAGATTTTGAAGTAATAATGCAGTCATTTAAATGGGTGAGGTTCGAAGAAAAGGAGAATTCCCACTTGATGCTGGCATGCTTTTGTTTCATAATCCAGAGTAACTGGATGAGATCAGCAGGTGTGATTTTATAAGTTGCATCAAGGCCTCAGGTCATAATACACGGTACATTTACAGAACAGGTTTACCCCGCCCACTGTACGTGTGTGATCTTGTATATGCTATGTAGTGAGGACCAAATGATGTACTTTTTGCTACAGAGTGAGGACACTTTGGCCAGTACTCACTTTCTGAAACACCTTGTTGAGGGTTAAGACTTGGTTTTAGGATTCAGGTTAGAATTAGGTTTTGGTTAGGTGTTAGGGTAACGGTTAGCATTAGGCATTTAGTTCTGATGGTTTTGTATTAGGGTAAGGGACTAGGAAATGCATTATGTCTGAGTGTCTGCACAAAGAGAGAAGTACACAAATGTCTGTGTGTGTTCCACAGCCACTCAACCCTGAGCTGCATATTATACCAAACGTTTGTAGTTAGATAATTGTTTTCCTTAAACCACACACAAGAACTCCTATCTAAAGAGGCCAAAGGATTTACTATCACACAGGGCTGATCCCTAATCCTCTTACTGTCTCTGATATCCACCTTGAACCCCACAGGAGCTAGAGACCAACTGAAGAAACACCAGTAAAGTGCTTTTTCAAAAGGAAAAGTGATATTTTTCTGTAACATATTTTAAAATATAAGTCAGAGCAAGCTAGGAGATACTTTAGTTGCCACCAAATAGAAGTTATACATCAGTTTACCAACACTGGGAGTGGCAGGAAAAGCAGTTTAGCCCAGCTAATCTCTTTGCATTTGGGCCAGAGTTACTGTACATAAACAGATGCCTACTGTATGCTCATAGGACATAATGAATGGAGCAGGATATGATTCACTGTCAGCCAGCATCTGGCCAATTTGTGTCCCTATATCTGCAGGAAGTGGAAGATTACAAAAACCAAACAGCAACTACATAGCTGATGTAGCTGGAAGTATTTCTATCTGCATTTTGTCATTGATTAATTGAAGAGAGCTGTCTGTTTGCATTTTGAAATGCTGTCTGGTGTTGTCTCATCAGCAATTAAGAGTTGTGAAAAACAGACTGACCTCTCACATTCCACCAGAAACCATCCCGTACTCAGGCCGGCAAACATAGATTCAACAGAGTATTGTACTGGCTTCCTTTTATTTCTTCATAACGCACTGCCATTTCCTTCTTTCTTCTTTATATTTTTGAAATTTGTTCTGTTGCAGTGTATAAAGTGAGAAGATAGAAATGATTATGTCAGCAGAAAGACAATGCTTTAAGGTCACAAGTCAAGTCATATGTTGAGAGGATACGTTGCATCTTTACAGCATTGGTCTCAGGTGGCCTGCAGATCACTTTTCACCTGGATAATTAATATCCCAGGGCACACAGCGCTGACTCTGCATTGTCCCAAGCCTCCTAGGAGGCTCCCATACAGGGAAACCTTTTGTCCTTTGGAACCCCACTGATGATGCTCATGATTAACAGAACCTGTAGGCTAATGCTGTTTCTGTTTTCATTCCATATAATGTCCATCTTGGTTGCAAATCAACATTTAGTTGAGATCCCTCTCCTCTGTTCCCAGGATTCTCCTCGTGGCTGTTGCCATCTTCTCTCTGTATTCTGTCCACTTGCTGCTAAAGACAGCCAATGAAGGAGGTGAGTCTGTTAGATAGTAGTATATGCAAACATCTCAGTGATTTCTTTAAGTTTTTAATTCTAATTCTTAAATTTTGTGTGTATTTTTTTTTCAAAGGTGCACTGGTGTATGAGCAGCTAGGCTACAAAGCCTTTGGGATGCCAGGGAAACTCGCTGCTTCCTGCTCCATAACCATGCAGAACATTGGAGGTGAGCAAGTGCTATGTAACAATAATCAAACTACTTGTCTATGTGCGTCTACCAGAGACTTATTCCACAAGCTAAAACATTGTCCCTCTGTACTGTTAAAAGGACGCAAGCTCAGTCACACACTGGGGGGGGTTATGATTAATGACCATAGTCTTCCAGGAAGACTACAGCAAGCTGCTGGTGTTTTGCAGGTCAGCGGATCTCACACATTCTCAGCACCCACAACAGTATCTAAATTGACTAGATGGATAAAAAAGAAGAAAAACATACATGTTGGCTGAGGGAAACTAAAATGTTTTTTGGAAAACACAGTAGCTTGCTGTAATAACTTCAGTCATTCTACAAGCATGTCAAACAACTCAGTTCCTCTTAAAATATTAGACCACTATTTTTATAGTGGAGTTCCCTACATGGAGATGACTTGGCTTACTTTACAGGAAAATATACTAAATGCAGTTTTTGTCTTTACAGCCATGTCAAGCTACCTCTACATCATCAAATATGAGCTGCCCATTGTCATTGAAGCATTTCTAGGAACCAAAAATGGGTGAGTGATCAGATATATAAACCCAGCTAACGTGTGATCACTTAACTGACACCATTTAGACTTGGTTTTAGAATCTATTTAAAGACCAAGTCTAAATAGGATTTTTAAAGGTGCCCACTTGAGTTTTCTTGTAAACAAGCAAAATCCATGTGTAAAAAAACATGGACCCTACAATGGAGGCCCTGAGCTGTCCACTAAGTCAAATGTCACTGTCAGTACAGTGTAGTTTACACCTCCCAAAAAGGGAAGTAAGGACTCCAAATAACATGAGATGTGAGTGATGTGTTGGAAAGCTGTGTGTTCTAGTACAGTAAAATATCTCCCAACAGAACAGGATTGTTAAATGAGGTGTACAAAAGAACATGAACAACTGGCAGAAACACAATGAGGTGAGGTGGCACATCAAGAAACATGGCTGCCAGATGTTTTTTCAAATGCTGAGTCTTGGATAAGTTGCAGCGGTGCCTTAGTGGTTCTGTCTGAGTAGAGGTAGGGTTGGCGGTGGTCTGGAAGTTTTAAAGGAACAGATAGTGTTCACTTTTTTCATGCGACCCTTCAAAGAGCTCATTTAGAAGAGGCAGCCAGTGCCGCATTGAGACAGAGCGCGGGATGAACTCACTGTGACCTCTTTCAAGTTTGGTTCAGTTCCTCAGTGCTGTTTTAATCTAAGGAAGTTAACTACTCTCTTCTTATAGTGAGTCCTCAGCTTAGGGTAAAATGATTCTTGTTGGTTCAAAAGCAGTAAGTGTCACTAACATGTTGCTGTTTCTTGTGTTTCAGAGAATGGTACACTAATGGAGACTACCTGGTGCTGTTGGTGACAGTTGTGATAATCTTGCCCCTCTCTCTGCTCAAGAACTTGGGTAAGCTGGATGTGTGTTTGTGTGTGTGTGCGTGTGTGCATGCATGGACCCTTGGTATTACTTGCACTGTGGAGACCAAAACCTATTTACACACACATTCTGGGGACTCTGCCTTCCTTGTGGGGACCAGAGACGGGTTATTTACATGGTGGGGACCATCCTGACATTTGCTTTTGTGTGCCACCTGGCCATCCTGCCCATGTATAAGGAGCTCAATGTAAAGTCCCTGCGAGCAATGAAAACACACTTGTGTGTTTGTCTGTGTTGTAACATTGGACACATTTCTAAATTAAGTTAGGCGTTGGTGCCACTTTTTAAAAAAGCTACTCATAAAAAACCAGCAGCTCATGTTTTGTTGCCCTTTCCCCAGGTTACCTTGGCTACACCAGCGGCCTGTCGCTGCTTTGCATGGTGTTCTTTCTGATTGTGGTGAGTAAAACATTTCCACATATTGATAACTTAAAACTGGATTTGGAATACTGACTGAACTTATTTCTCACAGTAGTCGGGTTTCAGTGGTTTTTGTTTCTCATGATGGAATAAATGTAGTTTTCACCCAGCATTAAATGGACAAATGTAAAGATCTAGCAAATATCTGCCCACAGTAATAGCAAATTTAGCCTAAAACTGCTGTCTTGTCCTCCAGGTGATCGTCAAGAAATTCCAGATCCCATGCCCCCTGCCCGTTGATGTCAATGCTCTGAATGAAACAGTGAGCAAATTGCTGAACGTTTCATGGTCCCAACTCAACACCACCACTGTGGACTACAGTGAGGATGCTTGCATGCCAAAATACTTTGTCTTCAACTCGCAGGTAAGGCTCTCTGACACATAAATGTCTGGGGAATTCAGATTTCTGTGAAAACTAGTAAAATTTTATGTAATGTTTGGGTGTCATTTGTTTTGTTCTTTTTTATTATCTCCAGACTGTCTATGCTGTTCCCATCTTGACATTTGCTTTTGTGTGCCACCCGGCCATCCTGCCCATATATGAGGAGCTCAAGGAGTGAGTAAACTGTTTTCTGTTCATCGTGTTCTACCAAACAACAAAACACAGCTGCATTCTTAAAAACTCAAAGATTACTGTGTCCTGGTGTCTAAACAAAACCCTCTTCTCTCTCACACAAACAGCCGTTCCCGAAGAAAGATGCAAGGTGTTGCCAATGTGTCCTTCCTGGCAATGTTCATCATGTACCTGCTGGCAGCCCTCTTCGGTTACCTCACCTTTAACTGTGAGTCAGGGGAAAAAATATTTGATGTGTGTGCATAAATTTATTCACTGAAGTGGCAGGCATCTGCTATTGAGCAAAGCAATTCTCTAATCTGAGATTTAACATACAGTTAAACAAGTAAATGAGAGAATGATCCCTCAACATTAGTTGTAACATAATTTTTGAGGCAGTACATTTAGCGGACAATCAGAAATCATATTTGTTTCTGTGTACATGCAGGGGTGGATCTAGAAATTTTGGATGGGGTGGCCAGGCTGGGGCACAGACACAGAGAGGGGTGGCACAGTTAAAATATATGAAAAAAGTACACCCCTAGTTCAATGAAATAGTAAACCATATGTTATTAGGAATCAAACAGTTTATTTTGGGTAAAAATGACAAGTAGTGGTTTCTTTAGCTAACTTTGGCTGCACTCCTCATTTACTCCTGCCAGGGTCATCAATGCTGCACAGTGGTTCTTGCACACTGAGGCAAATCATGCCAAATATTCCACAACAACTGGAGAAATTAATTCAAATGAAATAAAACTAATTTGACCAATATTAATTATAAAGCACCAGAAAAATGTTAGTTGTATTAAAGTCAACAGTGTGTCATTGTTTTTTATTTTTTATTCATTAATACTGACAAGCATCACGTTTAGACTCTGGCAGGGATGGCAGCAGAGGTGGCCAATCATATTTTTGCTGCCTGTGCCACCCTTGGCTCCACCTATGTGTGCATGTAGAAACTTATGTGGCATAAAAAATGTGCCAAAATGCTTTCAATTCAAAAACAGATGACTAGAACACAACAATGAGTTAATCATACCAGTGTGGGTTTACAAGCAGTCATTGCACTAAATGTCAGAGCAGATCAACAATCCCAAAGTTGAGGGAAGAAGCATTCATGCCCAAATTAAATAAAGATCCTCCTCTCTGGAAAAAAATGCTCACGATACAACTCCACGTCTGTTACACCAGGCTGTGAAAAGCCCCACCTGATGCAGCTTCCCAGCCTGCCAGTGTGTTTGTCTTTCTGTTTGTCATGGCAGGGACATCCAAGTAAATATACAGACTTTTTCCTGGAACATGAGACTAGTTATACAAGAGCACAGTTAGCAACAGTGTCTTCAACCATCATGACAGGGCAAAACCTGAGGTGGAGCTTAGTTTAAATCAGGGCAAGGAGAGACTGCTGAATCATTATGATGTTTGATTGGTGGACTTTGCTACATTTAGGACAAGACACAAGGTGTGGAAAAGTTAAGCCAGTCACAGGAAAGGAGCTGCAGTTAAAAATTAAGTCTGTGTGGGATTGAAATACACTGCAATTGAGGAAACAAATCTAATACATATGCAGAAGTCATGAATGCAGTAAAATATTTCACACACTACTGAAAACATTTAGATGAGTTTTAATTTAAGTCTGAGTTGTGTTGTTTTCACACATTTATAAAAATATTACACTCAGACTTTCTTTTCATGCTAACATCTTGTTTACATTTTTTTTACATAGGCACAGCAATACTTTGACCTAAATGTGAATGTAAGCAAGCTAATGTGCTCACAATTACAGTGATATGTTGATGCTGATGTAATGTTTACCAACCTAGTCTAACGTGTTCGTATACTAGCATTTGATGATTAGTACTAACCACAAAGCACAGCTGGGAGTCAAAAGTAAAAGCTTTATATGGTGTCATGGAAAACTTAGTTCTGACAGCTTTGGAAGGTTTACAGCCTGTGCTCTTTATAGACTACATCTGATCTTGACCTGCATATTTCTTAGAGAACGTTTCACCTGTTATGTTTGTGAGTCATCTCTAAATGGTTTCTTCTGTCTTTCCATACAGCAAACGTGGGCCCTGAGCTGCTGCGCACCTATGCCCAGTTCAATCAGTTTGATGTGATTCTGCTGATTGTCCGCCTGGCTGTGCTGGCTGCCGTCACCCTCACCGTGCCTGTGGTGCTGTTCCCTGTAAGTGTCAAGGAAGTCAAGCTCAGATCTTCGATTATTAGTAGAGTTTAGTGGGTCATGTAGGATAACCTCTCTTTTTGTCTCTGTGTAGATTCGTACCTCCATTACCCACCTTTTGTGCGCCACTAAGGAGTTCAGCTGGATCCGCCACACCATCATTACTGTGGCCCTACTGGTTGCCACCAATGGCCTAGTCATCATGGTACCCACCATCAGGGACATCTTTGGCTTCATTGGTGGGTGTCTATGTGTATGATAATATCTTAGTAAGCATCTCAAATACAAAATATTGTGACTAAAATGCAAAATTTCTTTCCTCTTCCAGGCGCTTCTGCTGCTGCCATGCTCATCTTCATCCTGCCATCAGCCTTCTACATAAAACTGGTTAAGAAAGAGTCCATGAAATCTGTGCAAAAGATTGGGGTAAGGACTTGGTTCTTAATACCTCCACATAGAATTACCTAAACATACCCAGAGAATCATTTTATAGATGCTTATTTGACTATTGGAATCTATTACTTTTGTAGAACACGTTAGCTCAGTGTGAAATTGTTTCCCTCTCCAGGCCACCGCCTTCCTCCTATGTGGCATCATAGTCATGATCGGCAGCATGAGCCTCATCATCCTGGACTGGATGCACAATTTTGAAGCCAGCACAAACAAAAGCACTAAAGGACACTAAGGTTTGACGTTTTCTGCTACAGCCTGCCAGAGAAAAGAAAAAGCTTCTTGCGACCAACAAAGATCAAACCGTACTGTTAAAAAAGAAAAACACAAGAACTTACTTGATGCTCAGATTAGACTTCCTGAGCAACAGACCATGCCATTCCAAGAGAATGTATCTGAACTTTGTACAGTATGCTGTTTATAGGCCACATAGATGGTGTTTTACGTTTTTCTTTTTGTTGTAACTTTTTCTGTAATTTTTTTTTTTGTAAATTTTTTTCTTATTTTTGTTATGGTACAGCTGAAATCAAATATTTGAAGGTGCCTCAGAACTGATATCACATACTCCCAAGAATTCAAAATGCAGTTTACACTCAAGTATGTGAGTGTGGCTGTGACGTCAGAGCTCAGCAACAATAAATCCTACTGAGAAAAGTATGTGAATCTCCTGAAGACTGACAAGAGGCAAACTTGAAAATGGACCCTCCTCAAGGGCAATGAACTTCCTTCTAACATTTCTTTTAAATCTTTCCTTTAGTACTTTGCCAAAAATTAATTTGGAAAGTATCTTTGTATATTGAAAAGCACTTACTTTTCAGAAAAAAATTAGAGTTCAGTTTTCATTAGCCAGGCCTAGTACACATCTATATAGTATTCATTTCGAGGCTTTGTGACGTTGTTTATAATGTCAACTTTCCTTGTAATACAAAGTATAAAACAGAACCTGCTATTTCAAATGTGACACTGGGAGCCGTAGAGTATCTCACAAGAGGGCTCTTTTGACACTGTATTTTGTCTATAACATGCTGAAGATCTTGTTGGATGTGCAGCCATGACACTACTGCTTTGAGACCTGGAGGTCGCTATGCCTGTCATAAGAGAAGATCGAGGGAAGCGTCTGTTACAATAATTTTATTGTTTTTATACATGGTTGCACAATTTTCTGCTTTCAAAATGTCTCACAATGAAGAACTTGAGAGCTCAATGGGAACTTGTTGCCCATCGAGTCGTGTCATCTGTTGATACACTATGCTTCCAACAGTAACTTAACACATCACCAAACTGTTATTGTCTATTTATGGAAGACCTTGAAATCAATGTAACTTAATCTATTTTACTATATTTATATAATACTGTATGTCTGTATATAGCCTATATATATCTATTGAGTTCAACTGTACATATGTTTTGTCAACTTTTTTTTTTATAATCATGCAAAGGAACTGTAAAACAAAAAAAGCCCAAGCTGGTGAATTTGTGATATTTAACTTGTTCTGATAGGCTACAATGAAATGTCACTGATTCATCTGCATTAAGACTTACTGAAATGTCATACTGTGTTGACTCTGTGAAAAGTGTGTTATAGGTGAAAGCCACTGACACAGTGGCAGAAGTCTTGTTTCCTTTTTGGCCTCTGGTCATGAAACTGGATTAGTAAAATCTTGGTTGGAGAGTATGTCAGCCATCTCTTGACCTCAGGAGCAAAGAGGACTTTGCTTGCCAGTGTTACCCTCTTGTTTCAATGAAACACTATGTATATCCTGTAATTAATGTCCAATTAAAATCAAAGATAATCTAAAATATGGGCTGATGGTGTTTGTGTCATGTGCCTTCATGTCTGAACAAAGTTTACCAATGTGGTTTATGAGAACATGGAGTAAAACCTGACAGGAATCTTCAAATGTCTGTCAGAATGGTCAACCACAATACAGGCAAATGGGGGGCTATTAATGGTAAACCTCACAAATCAGATTGTGTCAATCTAGTTTGTAATTACTAAAAGATAAAACTACAACTATATATAAAATCTATAATATTGCATTGATCTTATATACACAGGTTTGTACAAACTATCACCAAAGAAATCACTTTGCCATAGCTGGCCTCCAGCTCTCCTCTGGAGAGAGGGAAGTCTGGGCATCTTTGCTTAGACTGCTGCCCCCGCGACCCGGCCCCAGATAAGCGGAGGAAAATGGATGGATAGATGGATGGCCTCCAGTGAAGTTCTAGACACATCTCAAGGAAATGAAAGCAAACAGGATCCACCTGAACACAGTAAAGACTGAATTATTTTGTAAATTTGAGATGGCAGTTTTCAATTTTTTTAGAAATTTGCAAATTATATTTTCACTTTGACATTATGGGTTGAGTGTAGACTGATGAAATAATCTTAGCCCATTTGAGAGTAACACTGTGTGTAAAAACTAAAGGATTCTGAATAATCTCAAAACAACTGTAGTCCACCTCAACAGAGGCCTTAGTAATAACAACAAACACGTTGGAGCAGTGTCATTTTTGAGAGACAGTGTTTTTCAAATTCTTTTTAGAAGAACAAATAAAAGATAGAAGTAGATATTTCATATTTCTTCACATTCTACTTTGTTCTAGTTAGCCCTTTAAGATGAAACTGTACACTCTGTACTGAACTTACATTACGTTAATGCTATAACCTACGTATATAGTTAAAAGCACTAAAGACAACCTCAAGACAACCTTTTCCTTTTTCAAGAATTAATAACCAAGTTCAAGATTTCTGAGTGTAAATCAAATACTTAAGCAGCTACTCTGTGCCTTCCGCAAATAAATAAAAGCACTGTCATGATTGTGGAGTTGTAATTATTTTCTAAGTGCAGGCAAAAACAAACATGAATGGAGTGTTGAACTGAGACAAAGCCCCTTTCTCTTGATAACACTGCTATCTAGCGGTCACCAGAGGGCACAACACAGCTTAATCCATTTCACCTTTGTATCCCACACAGGTTAGATATGGTTGCAACTAACAGTTATTTTCACAATTTAAATTATCTGCACAATGTTTAAATTCATGAAATCTATGAATTTTCAGAAAATAGTAACAAATGACAGTTCTAATTTCCTAAAGCCCTGCATGATGTCAAATTGCTTGTTTTGTCTGACCAGACAAAAACCCTTAGATTCAATGCAGTATGATATATGACATTACGACCCGGGTTTGAGTCAGGGTTGCGCCAGGAAGGGCATCCAGGATATAAAACAGTGCCAAATGTCAACATGCGAATCGTCACACTGATGATTCACTATGGCGACTCCTAACAGGAAAAAGTCAAAAGTGACATTCATGATATATGACATTAAAACACATCAAATCCTTACATTTGAGAATCTAGCAATTGGAGTGGAAACTTACTGAAATGGCTAATCAGCTACCAAAATTGCTGCTGATAATTCCCAGACAACTTACTAATTAATTGACTGCTTCAGTTCTAAATACTTGAATAACTAATTGCCAGAATCACAAGTCTGAAGATATACAATATAAGCTGTCTTCATGTAGTATTCAGTAAATACTACTACAAGGTGTTTGCAAAAGTCAGTACAGATATACAGTACATACACTGAAACCTCTCTTCATAGGCACAAATTATTACACTCAGCCTACAGTTATTTGACTCTGTTTTTTTGGAGGTGTGGACTAGAGCTACTTTGACTGATAAAAATCACTCAAACCTTTTGAGTTTGCTCCACACAAGAAGAATATGCTTATGTGAGCCATGCCTCGCCAAAAAGAGCTTTCAGAAGATCTATGATCAAGAATTGTTGATTTACATAAAGCTGGAAAGGGTTATAAAGTGATTTCAAAGACTTTAAAAATTCACCACTCTACCGTTAGGTAAATGATCTACAAATGGAGACACTTTGGGACTGTTGCTACTCTGCCAAGAAGTGGGCGCTCAGTCAAAATGACCCCAAGAGCACAACGAAGACTCATCAATGAGATAAAGAAACAGCCTCAAGTGACAGCCAAAGATTTGAAGGCATCATTGGAACTGGATAACATCTATGTTCATAAGTCTACAGTACGTAAAACATTGAACAAGCAGGGTGTCTATGGCAGGACACCACGAAGGAAGCTGCTGCTTACTAAAATTAACATTGCTGCACGCCTGCAGTTTGTGAAAGAGCAAACATTCAGGATAATGCGAGAATGTCTGTACATCAGCTGAAACTCTGTCGTAGTTGGGTGATGCAACAGGACAATGACCCAAAACACCGGAGCAAGTCCACAACAGAATGGCTTCAGAAAAACAAAATCTGCCTTTTTCAGTGGCCACGTCAGAGCCCAGACCTCAACCCAATAGAGATGCTATGGAATGACTTGAAGAGAGCCATACACGGGAGACGTCCAAAGAATATGACAGAGCTAAAGCAGTTCTGTCAGGAAGAATGGGCTAAAATTCCTCCTGAACAATGTGCAGGTCTGATCCACAGCTACAGGAAGTGCCTGGTTGAGGTTATTGCTGGGAGCTGTAGAGTCAATCGGGTCAATCAGTTATTAATTCCAATCAATCAATCAATCAATCAAATTTTATTTGTATAGCACTTTATAAACAACATTCAACAGGCATGAAAGATCTCATGCACTTGCTTTTATCTGATGCGTCGATTTGACAGAACTATTAATCATAGACTTTAATCACGGACTGAAAGCAACTCATTAGGAAGTCAGTACTGCATTCAATTTGTCCAGTAACTGTGATAATATGTTGCATTTATTAGGACAGGTAAGGCCCTGTACAGACTTGGGGCCTTAGCTGTGCATCTGCACACCATACAAGGCAAAACAGCTGCACCCTTGGATATATTAAGTATGATGTGAGGGTAAAATCAGGCTTAAAAGCATCAATCAACAAGCACACACTAGTCAGAAAACTCAACTAATCTGTCTTCCAACCATCCATTATCACCAACTCAGCGAGGTAAGGTGGTGTTAAACCATTAAGAGCCTTAAAAACAAAAACGGACTGGAAGCCAGTGAAGAGAGGCCAATACCGGAGTTATATGGTCGAATTTCCTAGTACCTGTTAAAAGACGAGCAGCAGCCTTTTGGACACGAGCAGCAGCATTTTGGACCATTTAAAGACGAGAGAGAGACAACTGATTAACACCAAGGTATAATGCGTTACAATAGTCAAGTCTAGAGGTTATAAAAGCATGAATTGCAATCTCAAAGTCATTAAAAGAAAGAAACGACTTGACTTAGCAACCTCAGGTGAAAGAAACTAGATTTTACGACTGAGTTGATCTGCTTGTCAAATCTTAGGTCACGGTCAAATGTTACCCCTAGGTCGTCTTGAAATGATGAGCCAGGAGGCCCAAGTCATGATTAAAAGCAGCAAATGTCGCCAGATCACCAAATAAAACACATTCAGTCTTATCCTCATTTAATTTTAAAAAGTTCTGAGCCAGCCAGGCTTTCAGGTCAGTCAAACAGTCAAACAGTGGCTGTAGAGATGCCCCTCCAGCTGCTTTTAATGGTAAGTATATCTGGATGTCATCCGCATAAAAATTAAAAGAGAATCCATATCTCCTTAGAAGTGATCCCAGTGGAAGTATGTACAGGGAAAAGAGAGTTGGGCCAAGTACAGAACCCTGGGGGACACCACAGGAGAGGATAGTTGAGGAGGAGGAACAGTTACCAATATTAACAGAAAAACTTCTATTCGTGAGGTAAGATCTAAACCAATCAAGAACAGTAGCACGAATTCCTACACACTGTTCCAGGGGAGATATGAAGATTTCATGATCCACTGTATCTAAGGCAGCTGAGAGATATAAAAACACCAACAGAACTAGATCCCCAGAGTCCCTGGCCAACAAAATGTCATTATTAATTTTTAATAGCGCAGACTCAGTACTGTGTTTTGATTTAAACCCAGACTGGAATTGCTCCTCAATGCCATTACCTGGCAGAAAAGACTGGAGCTGAATAAGAACAATCTTCTCTAAAACCTTCAATATAAAAGATAATTTGGACACTTGTCTAAAATTGGAAACCACTGAAGGCTCAAGATTTGGCTTTTTAAGAAGAGGCTGGATGCTTGTTTAAAAGCATCTGGAACTGAGCCTGTAGTCAAACATAAATTAATTAGGGCCAGAAAGCTAGGACCAATAGACTCAAAAACATCCCTGAATAATCTTGTTGGCAGGAAATCAAGTGAACAGTGAGATGTTTTCATTTGTAAAACCACTTCTGATAACACAGGCAGAGAAACAGTCTCAAATGGGTCAAAAATAGCAGAAGGCAGGGGAAGGTCAGCTGGGTCAGAAGAAGTGATAAATATTTATATATATTGTTGTTTTTAAGGTGACATGTGTCTCCGGGTCCCACAGACCCGAACAGAGCACAAGGGTTAAATGAAGATCAGATCACATTTTATGACTAATTAATGCAGAAAACCATGAAATTCCAAAAGGTTCACATACTTTTTCTTGTCACTGTACATCAACAACACCTAGAAACGCCACCGGCTTCTCTGGGCCCAAACTCATATGAGATGGACTGATGCAAAGTGGCAAAGTGTGCTGTGCTCTGACAAGTCCACATTTCAAATTGTTTTTGGAAACCATGGACGTCATGTCCTCTGGACTAAAGAGGAAAAGGACCATCCAGATTGTTATCAGCGCAAAGTTCATAAGACAGCATCCATGATGATATGGGGGTGTGTTAGTGCCCATGGCATGGGTAACTTGCACATCTGTGAAGGCACCATTAATGCTGAAAAGTACATACAGGTTTTGGAGCAAAATAAGCTGCCATCCCAGTGAGGTTTTTTTCAGCAACGTCCCTTCTTACTTCAGCAAGACAATGCCAAGCCACATTCTGCATGTGTTACAACAGCGTGACTTTGTAGTAAAACACTGTGGGTACTAGATGGACTGCCTGCAGTCCAGACCTGTATCCCACTGAAAATGTGTGGCGCATTATGAAGCGCAAAATACAACAATACATCTGGCAGACCCTGGACTAATTCCACCTACAAAACTTCAACAATTAGTGTCCTCAGTTCCCAAAGGCTTATTAAGTGTTGTTAAAAAGAAAGGTGATGTAACACAGTGGTAAAAATTCCCCTGTCCCAGCTCTTTTGGAACGTGTTGCAGGCATCAAATTCAAAATGAGTGAATACTGCAAAAAAACAAAGTTTAATCAGTTTGAACATTAAATATCTTGTCTTTGTGGTGTATTGACACTTATTATTATAGACTCAAGATCCAAGTTCAAAAATTAAAAAACGATAAAAAAAAACTGTTTAAAAGGAAAGAAGAGGAAACAACAACAAAAAGAAAAACCGAATACAAGACATCAACCATAAACTACTATCCCTTTAAAAGGCAGGCATACCAGTGTTTCCAGAGAGTTGAAGTAAATCGCATGTCACTGTTTGCAACAATAGTCAACAATAAAATATTATTTTCAGAACAATTCAAGCGACAAATTTATACATCAAGTTCTTAAGACAGTGAAAAATGTACTGATTCGAGATGACAAACAATTCACTAGCACTCGTCCATCTAGGCCTTTTCAATAACAGCCTTAGGACGTCATTATAAGCCACTGACAAGAAGATTGCCCTTTTTATAATTACACCACAGATGTGCAATGTACAAGGAAGTACAGTAAGTTTTAAACAAAGCCAATTTTACTCCAACTGAGCATGAACCAAATTTCCATGCCAATACATTAGCTTCTACATACAACATACGGCACTGCCGATATATATCCCCGTCATCGGACAAACAGTCATTTATGACATGACCCAAATACTTAACTTCATTACACATAGTTAAAATATTACCAGATAACTTAAAGGAAGGAAATATGAGGGACCTGTCCTCGTTTGTGCAGCATATCATAACACTTTTAACAGCATTATACTTAACATCGTGAAGTAACAGACATTCTGGATCAGCAGAAACAGATGTACATCGCGCTGATGAACCAACAGCAGGAAAACTTCAAAGACTTCGTGCAACTACTTATGGAGACAAACAGCAAGAAACTCGACAACATGACCAGAGAAATACAGGAGATAAAAACGAGTTTGCAGTTTACCCAGCGAGAGGTGGATGTGATTAAAGCTGCCATGGGTGAACAGAAAATACAAACCAAGGAGACAAGGGATGATGTCTACAAAACTTGTGAGAGTTTAATAGATATAACGGATAAAATGGAGCATTTGGAAGTACAATCCAAGCGAAAAAACTTGATCTTTGAGGGAATCAAGGAGACAGCTGGAGAAAGCTGGACGGAAGCGGAATGTAAAGTGAAGGAGATTCTAAAGAATAAACTGCAAATTCATCAAGAAATTGAGATGGAGCGGGCTCACAGAGTCGGGAAACCTTCTGATCGGGGACCGAGGGCGGTGATGGTAAAGTTGATGAAAGAGAAAGATAAGGCACACATATTGCAACAAGCAAAGAAGCTTAAAGGATCTAATATTTA
>NW_018127931.1:4342045-4344692 GCF_001952655.1 Monopterus albus | reverse complement strand
GCTGAACTGGGACTAAAATTCACAAGGTCATCACAAGATGCCCTGCCTGCTAGCATCTTGCACCCCACTGTTATGTGCTGGATTGTCTTGGGGGCATCTTTGCACACCCTGCACCTGGGATCCTGCCTGGTATGGTAGACCCCTGCCTCTATTGATCTTGTACTTGGAGCTTGTTCCTGTGCTGCCAGGATTAGTGCCTCTGTGCTGTCTTTCAGTCCAGCTTTGTCCAGCTACTGTAGGATTTTTCAATATCAGCCGCTTCTTTTATTTGATGTTGGTACATACTGTGCAGGGGTTTGTCCTTCCATGAGGGTTTCTGCTCTTCATTCCCTTGTTCCTCTGGTTTCTGCTGCCTGAGGTATTCACTAAGCATGTCATCACTCAGGGCCATCTACCTGATGTATTCATGGATCTTTGTTGTTTCATCCTGGATAGTGGCTGACACTCACTAATCCTGAGCCTCCTTCCTTCCACTTAGTGTACAGTCTCAGGATGCTGGACTTGGGGTGAAACCCACCATGCATTGTAAGGAGCTTCCTTGTCTTGATGTCAGTGGCCTCTATCTCCTTCTTCAGCCAGCTTATTATGCCAGCGGGGTACCTGATGACCGGCAGGGTGTAGGTGTCAATTGCTCGGACTTTGTTCTTTCCATTCAGCTGACTTCTCAGGACTTGCCTTACTCTCTGCAGGTACCTAGTAGTTGCTGCTTTCATTGTGGCCTCTTCGTGGTTCTCATTTGCCTGCAGGATCCCAAGGTACTTGTAGCTGTCCTCAACATCTGCTATGTTGCCTTCTGGTAGTACAATCCCCTCAGTTCTGACTACCTTCCCTCTCCTTGTTACCATTCAACAACACTTATCCAGTCCAAATGACATTCCAATGTCCTTTCTGTAGACCCTACTGGTGTGGATCAGTGAGTCAATGTCTCGTTCACTCCTGGTATACAGCTTGATGTCATTCATGTACAGGAGGTGGCTGATGGTTGCTCCATTCTGTAGTCAGTATCCATAACCACTGTTGGTGATGAGCTGGCTGAGGGGGTTCAGCCCTATGCAGAACAGCAGCGGGGACAGAATATCTCCTTAGTAGATACCGCACTTGATATTGACTTGTGCAATTGGCTTGAAGCTCGCCTCTAGGGTTGTTTTCCACATTCCCATTGAGTTCTTGATGAAGGCTCTTAGAGTCCTGTTGATGTTGTACAGTTCCAAGCATTCCAGAATCCATGTGTGAGGCATTGAGTTATAGGCTTTCTTGTAGTCAATCCAGGCAGTGCACAAGTTGGTATGTCTGGTCTTGCAGGCTCGAGTGACTACTTTATCAACCACTAGCTCGTGCTTTGCTCCACCGGTGTTACTACCAATTCCTTTCTGGGCGCTGCTCATTATTGAGCCATGTGCCTGCCAATTTTTGCTGCTATGATGCCTGACAGGACCTTCCATGTTGGCAGAGGCAGATTATTGGGCGGTAGTTGGATCGTACTGCTCTCTTCTGAGGGTCCTTCAGTTAACCACTCAGGCGGGTTCATTTGTCCCACCAGGCGCTCAGGGAGTGAAGTTAGCTTCTTTAAACAGCATGTGTGGATCATGTCAGGGCCTGGTGCTGTCCAGCTCTTCATACTTGAGACCCTCTCTTGGATGTCTGCCATTGTGATGATTACTGGATCTTATTCAGGGAGGTCGTTGTGGTATGGTCTCAGGTCCACCAGCTATTGGGCATTGTTATGTGATGCCTCCTTCTCCCATATGCTCTTCCAGAATTGTTCGGTCTCCAGCCTTGGTGGGTCTGCCCTCATGGTATTACCCTGCCACTGAGAGTACACCTTGGATGGCTCAATGGAGAACATTGGGTTTACTCTCCTGGCTTCAACTTCTCTGGTGTACCTCTTCAACTGGGTGGCCAGGGCTGTGAGCCTTTGCTTGGTAGTCTCTAAAGCCTCAGGTATGGACAGTGTGTTGTACTTAGTAGATACCCCTTTCTTCATCACACCTTTCTGCAATTCCAATAGCTGGCTAACTTCTCTCCTTAACCTTCCTGTTATGTTCTGGGTCAAATTGACCCAGTGCAAAGTAACAAAAAAAATCTAAAAAAAATAGTTAAAAATATTTTATTGGTATGAAACTTCGTCTGCTTGGCGTAATAGGTGTGATCAACATATAAAATGAAAATGGTTCAATTCACATATTTGCAACATCCCCCTGCATGTTTATATTACAAAGATACTGTTCAGGTCAACATAACAGGAGGGTTAAACATGATTAAAAGGTTAATCTTATTGGCTTCAGTGCCTGAATAGTTTTATGCTACAGAAACGTTGATGGGTGACTGCAGCTGCTCAGTGAGTAGTATGGTGACGCTGTTGTTAGTACTGCTGCCTCGCAGCAAGAAAGTTCCGGGTGCGAGTCCCAGCTGACCCAGGGCCTTTCTGTGTGGAGCTTACATGTTCTCCCTGTGCCTGTGTGGGGGCTCTGTGGGGGCTCTGTGGGTAATCCAGCTTCCTCCCACAGTCCAAAGACATGAAGCTTAGGTTGATTGGTGACTCTAAATTGCCTGTAGGAGTGAATGTGAGCGTGTGTGGGTGTTTATCTACATGTCAGCCCTGTGATAGACTGGCGACCTGCAGAGGGGGGACCCCGCCTCTCCCCCA
>NW_018127931.1:4316027-4340663 GCF_001952655.1 Monopterus albus | reverse complement strand
GGGGGTGAAGGGTACAGTTGTCTATATTTCAGTGTTTTATTTATTATCAGATGTAGCCATCAGAATCTCAATGCATTATCTTCAAAGTCAAAGTGTCAAAAGCAAAAAAAAACTATGTGAGTGTACACAACCAAGTGCAATAGGTTCCATCAAGTCCAGCTCCATTTACTTCAACTTAATTTTCCTCTGTGGTGCATTTCACTATGCATGTTTATGTAGTTACTGTCTTAATTGTCCTATGAAGTTGTCTAGATGCTTGTCATACACACACATATTGTATATAGTGCAGTATGTTGTATAAATCAAGGACACAAAGACACTTAGAACTGGTGCTTATTTACAGTATTGTTTAAAATAATAGCAGTACAATGTGACTAAGCAGAATAATCCAGGTTTTTAGTATATTTTTTATTGCTACATGGCAAACAAGTTACCAGTAGGTGCAGTAGATTCTCAGAAAGCAAACAAGACCCAGCATTCATGATATGCACGCTCTTAAGGCTGTGCAATTGGGCAATTAGTTGAAAGGGGTGTGTTCAAAAAAATAGCAGTGTCTGCCGTTGACTGTACAAACACAAAACTATGTTGTACAAACGTTTTTGTTTCTAGGATTTAGCAATCCTGTGAATCACTAAACTAATATTTAGTTGTATGACCACAGTTTTTTATAACTGCTTCACATCTGTGTGGCATGGAGTCAACCAACTTGTGGCACCTTTCAGCTGTTATTCCACTCCATGATTCTTTAACAACATTCCACAATTCATTTACATTTCTTGGTTTTGCTTCAGAAACAGCATTTTTGATATCACCCCACAAGTTCTCGATTGGATTAAGGTCCGGGGATTGGGCTGGCCACTCCATAACATTAATTTTGTTGGTTTGGAACCAAGACTTTGCTCGTTTACTAGTGTGTTTGGGGTCATTGTCTTGTTGAAACAACCATTTCAAGGGCATGTCCTCTTCAGCATAAGGCAACATGACCTCTTCAAGTATTTTGACATATGCAAACTGATCCATGATCCCTGGTATGCGATAAATAGGCCCAACACCATAGTAGGAGAAACATGCCCATATCATGATGCTTGCACCACCATGCTTCACTGTCTTCACTGTGTACTGTGGCTTGAATTCAGAGTTTGGGGGTCGTCTCACAAACTGTCTGTGGCCCTTGGACCCAAAAAGAACAATTTTACTCTCATCAGTCCACAAAATGTTCCTCCATTTCTCTTTAGGCCAGTTGATGTGTTCTTTGGCAAATTGTAACCTCTTCTGCACGTGCCTTTTTTTTAACAGAGGGACTTTGCGGGGGATTCTTGAAAATAGATTAGCTTCACACAGACGTCTTCTAACTGTCACAGTACTTACAGGTAACTCCAGACTGTCTTTGATCATCCTGGAGCTGATCATTGGCTGGGCCTTTGCCATTCTGGTTATTCTTCGATCCCTTTTGATGGTTGTTTTCCGTTTTCTTCCACGTCTCTCTGGTTTTGCTCTCCATTTTCAGGCATTGGAGATCATTTTAGCTGAACAGCCTATAATTTTTTGCACCTCTTTATAGGTTTTCCCCTCTCCAATCAACTTTTTAATCAAAGTACGCTGTTCTTCTGAACAATGTCTTGAACGACGCATTTTCCTCAGGCTTTCAAATGCATGTTCAACAAGTGCTGGCTTCATCCTTAAATAGGGGCCACCTGATTCACACCTGTTATTTCACAAAATTGATGACCTCACTGATTGAATGCCACTGCTATTTTTTTGAACACACCCCTTTCAACTAATTGCCCAATTTCACAGCCTTAAGAGCGTGCATATCATGAATGCTGGGTCTTGTTTGCTTTCTGAGAATCTACTGCACCTACTGGTAACTTGTTTGCCATGTAGCAATAAAAAATATACTAAAAACCTGGATTATTCTGGTTAGTCACATTGTACTGCTATTATTTTGAACAATACTGTATATATACATACACACACACACACACAGTATGTGTGTGGCGCAGCAGGAGGTAAATATATCCACAAAATCAGGTGCAGTCAAAAAATTCAGGTTTTACAGTGACACCAGTTAATGTCTTTATATATAAAAAAAGCTTTATTGAAAATATAAGTAAACAACCAAGGCAATATAACATTTTGCCAATATGGTGGGGGCACCGGTGGATGTCAGGCAAACTCACATGAACGCACAACGGCATTGAGATTATGCCCAGTCAAGGAACTACTTAAACTATCACATAATACTTTGTTAGAGAAAAAGTCTAGAGAGCGAGAGTTTGCAAGATGTGTATAAACCGAGTCATTTCTGCATAGAAATACTAGAACATACATAAAATTTTGAGCATTAGCTCATGTCTAAGATGATAATTCACCACTGTAACATTGTAGATAAGTCGAAAAACTATTAAAAAAAGCATACCATGGGCTCTTTAAACATTTAGGTTGTGGATTAGTGGTTGTACTTAATCTTCATAGTATATTTCCTGAGTAACGTGGTTTACGTTAGGAACAGTGGTTAGAAAATGTGTACTTCAAGCAACTTAATGCATTCAGTCGGTCCACTGTTGTGGGCATGCTCTGTGGGTCTGAAATATGCCACACGTGTCTTCAACGGGTGTGCTCCAAAACCCAACCAGCATGGTGTCGTTTGTGTCGATTGGGCGTACATTCTTTCACTTTGACACTACTAAACAGGTGGCCTGCCGGGATAGTCACGTGGAACACAGCTTCTATGTCAGCATCAGTGAATCTGCGATCGACCTCAGGGTTTGTTGAAGAAAGCCGTGAACGCGCATTCATCTGAATTAGTTAGACACGGCTTGACCTAGCTGGAACTCCTCAGCCTGGTTTAACCCTCGTGAAATGCATTAAGCCAGGATGCACTTAATAGACTGTCAAGCCTCGGTATCTTAGATTTCTTAATTCTACTTTTGTGCAATACCCTCCTGAGCAGAGGCCCCAGAACCCAGATAGACTGAAGAGGCAAGTGTGGGTGTACATGGACCTTATTTCTCACTGTCTAACAGTCAAGTCTTTGGCTAAGCTGTAAATGCATCCTTGAATAATGTTTCTTTAAGATGTATTTGATCTAATTAGCAGTAGTAGTCATCTACATGTTCATGTAAATACTTTTTGCCACTGATATAATGTAATGTAACACTGCTCCAATCTATTGTACATCCAGTTTATTGAAGCTTTTCACTTGAAATCTGGTAATTCTTTCCTTGGTTATTGTAAATGACAGCTATTGAGCATAACAGGCAAAGAGACAAACCCCATACAGAAACCTGCACACATCACAATACCAGCCATTATTTCAAAGATTATCTTTGAAAGAATGCCACAGCTCAAAAAAGGAGACAAAATTAAAACATACCCTCAGAATACAAAGAAAACCACTCCATTGTTCCTTTGTCCATACGAGGCCTCTGACAAACACACATCACATCAGGAAGCAGCTAATTTATTTTCACAACTCTCTGGACACACTTTGCAGTTCATGTTCACACTTTAACATTTAGTATCCATTCGGCAGAACACAGGATCAATTTCACCTGATTTGCCCTCCTGGGCACCCGTGCCTTACATTACACATGCTGATTGGCCAGCCAAACCCACCAATCAGGGCCCTGGTTACAGTCACCCAAGATTGCAGCCCATTGTTGGGCCACAAAAATTAATAAAGGCAATAAATCATTTTTAAACTAGGTGTTCATCTGAAATTTTTTTAAAAGAACATATAATATTTAATTAATATGCTTTGCAGTCAGAATGCCATGGAGGAAAAATTCATTGTACAAGCTGGCACCCTGGGAGAGGCTCACCACTACATGAGCTGATGTCGTTCACTGAGTGTTGTGTCTTTAGTATCAACCACCCCTACATGCTTCCTCACAGTAGTCCCCAAGTTACACAATCTATGCAAAATAAAGGGCTCTTGCATTACAATTCTGATTGGGTCATTCTTTTTCTAACAAAATATGAAAATCTATAGGAAAAAAATATCATTCAATAAAAGGTGGAGATATCAAAAAAGAAAACTGTTGGCTCTCCATCATCGTTCAGCTGGAAGGCCAGATTCCAGCTAGAGGAAATTGCACTTGAGCAGCTGAATGGGTCTATGAGGGTGTCACCACACAGCAGCAGGTAAGAGACTCATTTCTTCCGGGCGTGCTTGTATTTGTCCACATAGGCCTTCACCAGGTTTGCCACCTTACTGGAGTCCACCTCACCGCTCTTGCTGTGACACACCTGAGCAAAAAACACAGCTAAAGTTGGTGCATTTCACCCTTTTGTCAGAAATACTACAAATATGAAGGATGAGCTGGGGAAAATAGATATTATATTTTTTGCAGGCTCAAATATGACCCATTCCTTTTCCAAATCCAAAGGAGCAGAAGTCTAAGGAATTAGTTTAAGATGTGCTCTAAATAAGCTGTTGTAATTAACACATCCCACTGAGTAGCTTACTATCTACACTAGAAACTGTAGACACTACAAAATTTCAGTTTAGGCAAACATTTTCCTTATACTTTATTACATACGTAACTGTACAATCAGCTCTATGCTAGAACAGAAGAACAATGTTGCTGACTTGGATCAAATGTTTTCCTGGCTCACATAGCTTTAGCCATTTTCTCTTAAGCTATATAACTGATCAAAAAAATAATCAACATAAGAAAGCCTTAATCATTTCGCCTTTTGGCCTGTGTATAGATTTTAGGTACTTGTCTGTGCTTAGACAAGTAGCTTTTCTTGAATGACAGGCAGCACATATTGACAGAAGTGATATTAATAGAAGCAGTTATCAGGATAGAGATGTGCTGATCTAGGGAGCTTATATGATAAGACTGCTCTTTTTTCTGGAGAACCAACTTGTGTGGCGGACTTGGCAAAAAATAAACAACAGGCATTATCATATGCTGCCAATTACATTATCATGAAAAGCAAACTGCTCGCATCCTTTAGAAAATAAACACACCACAAAGTAGACTGGGCGACACACTGCTTTTCATAGCTAGTTAGCTCAGTTAAAACAACCACATTTCAAGTAAAAGCAACCAAAACCAATTTGGATCAGCACAGCCCTGCATCAAGTGCAGATGTGTCTGAGACTTCGCCCAGGTGGAGTGTGGACCTTGTTTTTTTCCCTTCAAAAATGTCACTGAACTGTAATCAGTTTGTAGCTATGAACATTGTAGCTATGAACAAGTCAGCTGAAAACTGTGTTCTCAACTAACTCAGGGGTCTACTGTTATCTTAAACAGAAAGCTAGCTATAGCTGATAAAACCAACCATCAACTACTCACTTGATAGTCATTGGCTCAAAATAAGAAGCTGTCATTGTCTAAAACCAGGGGCCCAGTGCTCCAAAAGTGAAATGGTGTGTTTACCTTTTCTACTGCTTTGCGAACAATCTCCTTGTACTCCTCCTTGGAGATTTCCTTCTTTTGGTAATAGGGTTTGATGGCTGTCTTTACTTCATTTATAGCTTTCTCTTGGATCTGCTGTTTCTAGAAGGAAGAGGAAATTAGACTGCTTAAATTCAAACTCAAGCAACTTTACGGTCCAACAAGAATAAGGAAACTGCAATCAAAAAAACAAACAAACCAACCTGAGAAACAGAGCACTTTGAACGTTTTGATGGATTAAAAAGTAAACAGGTGGCAAGATACCTTTTCCTTTTTGGAGCTGTCAGCTTGAGCCTTGTTATGGCCAGGCTGAGTTGTAGAGGATGGGAGCACCTGACTGGGTGCTGGCTGGCCCTGGGTCACTGTGGCAACACCACCTTTGGTAGGTGTGGGAAGCAGGGCCGGTTTTCCAAAACCCACCATGTTACTCACCATCTAGGCCAAAGCAGAGGATGAGTAAGTTTTGTGGGATGCCTGCTTGTGAAGACCACTTGTAACTACTTCTAATTGATAAAACAGATCTTGGCAGTAGTCATGTCTATGTCCCAGTTCACCATACCTGAGTCATGTGGCCATCAGGCTGAGCTGCTACAGTCTGGCTGCCTTGCTGCATGGGTGGAGGCGGAGGAGGGGGCGGTGGAAGGCTCTGAGCATCGACAGCAGGCACCTGAAGCAGTGGCACAGCAGGGTGGAGGTGCACGGGAACCTGAGGAGGCATGGTGTATGGGACTGCAGGGTGTAAGCTGACCGGCAGGGTTCCCCTCGGGCCCTGCATGGGGTAGTGCAGGGGAAGAACATTCAGCTGAGGAGGATGAGGGGGAATCATGTTCATCACAGGCACCGGAGCGTTACCTGGGACAACCTGTGGAGGAGGTTCACTTTTAGGGGGATCTGGAGAAGAAAGAACAAGATTTAAACATGTCAGGAGAATTTGTATGAAGGTTCAAACTGTCAAATTGATTTAAAGTAGTATCTATATAGGTATGGCTATATTAAATTTAATCATAAATGATGAAAATATGCATGAGATACTTCACAAAAGGTGTTTACACAACACATACAGAATCACACAAGTAGTCTTATCAAAAATAGAAGCAGTGCAAGTTAAAAAAGAATTTCTAAGGAATAAATTATCAACTTCAAAGAAAATCACAGTTTCCTCTAAATTCTAATGATATGCAGATGCCTAGAGGTAATTTGTGGTTTGTTTTGTACCTGTTCACAGTTAAGCTACAGCACTAAAATTATCCCCCTCTCCCAGCATCAAAGAGAACATTAATCCCAAACACCATGACTACTGCATGCACTTTAGAGGTGAATTTGGCTGATTCATTGCATGCTTTTTTAACATCTCCCTTCTCTCAAGCAGAAACAGCAGTATTTTCACAGCGGTGATAGCTAAACAAAGAGGCCTGGTTTTCACTGTTTAAAAAAAGACCAAAAAAGACTGACCTACTGCTGCTGCTGGCTGCTGCTCCTCCTCTAGTCGGGTCCAGCCTCCAGGTCCTCCCCTCTCCCTTTTCAAGTAATAATCCTGCACATCTGCAGGGAGTGTCCTCCTGACAGCCCAGCTGGATGCTGATGACCATCCCGACCGGTCAAGCATAGAGTCCCCTGGCTCTGCATCTTTCTTCCGGACACTGAAGCGGCTATATGCGTCATTCCCTGAATTGTTGCCTGTACCTGAGAAGTTGTTTCTGGGCTGCCAGCGGTCGTCCGTTGAGTCCTCCTGCTGGATGTAGAAGCTACAGTTGCCCCTGCCCCGCCCCGTACCCCGGCCATGTTCAAACCCGCCACGGGCCCCCCGTCCCTGTGGTTCTCTCCGGTTCCCACCACTGTTGCGGTGCTCTTCCCAGCGTGAGCTGCCATTGAAATCCTGGTTCCTGCCCTCATCTTCACCACGAGTCTTTTCTGTAACCCAGTCAGGATTATCCGACCACCCTTGGCAATCAGGGGAACTTTCTGTAGGCACACCATTCTCAAAGCGACTAGTGCCTCTATAATACCTCCATCCCTCACCACCAAATCCGCTACCCTGCCCAGACCTCCACCCACCCTTATGCTCCTTCCTCTGGGGAGATTGCTCTCTGGAACCAGGCCGCCCAGGACTGGGCCCTCGTCTGTAGGACTTTGTCCTGGTTCGAGACCTAGACCGAGAGCGCGACCTGGACCTAGAGCGACTCCTGGATTGCCGTCTCCTCCTCTCTCGGCTACGGCCCTTCCTAGAATACTCTCTGTCACCATCCCGGTGCCTGTCCCTTTCTCTGCTGCGAGAAGAGCAACTTGAGGGCGGGCTGCCATCACGTTCTCTAGATTGTGAGTGCGAGTGCCTGGATGAATCTTGCTTGGAGTCCCTCTTAGGTGACCAGGTGGAGGTTGGGGAGTGGAAGCGAGAGCGTCGCTGCCTGCCGTTCTTCCTCTCTTGGCTTTTTTCTCTCTCCTGTTGGCCCTTGCAGCTCTTGGTGACTTGGTTTTCAGAAGCATGACGTTCTGTGGCAGCTGGGTTAACACTATCCTTTGGTAGCTCCAAAATTTGATTGTTACCATGCTCACTCATGGGCAAACTGCAGTCCATGGGGACAGTGTCAGTGTTATCTTTAGATGAACTAGCATCTTTGGATGGACTATCATCCTCAGTTCCTTCCCCAAAACTGTCAAATGATCCAAGCATTTTTGTATCAGTGACCTCAGAGGATTTTGTTTCTGGGTCTGCTACATTTTCTTCCGACTCTCCAGCAGAGTGAGAACCAGGTTGTGTCAGGCTCTCACTTGATTCTGCCTTCATTTCCACTGAAGATTCCTCACTGTTCACTTCTTGTGACTCTGCACAAATTTCCTTTGTATCGTCCTGCTCAGTCTCCTCATCACAATGTGGAGACACTGGGTCCTCCAGCAGAGCATTCTGAAAATTAGGGGGTGATGGTGAATCCCTTTTCTCAGAATCCTCGTCTCCAGAGGAAGCAAAACGGCCTGGATATTGAGCCTCTTTCTTGCTCTGGGCACGCTCAGAACATGAACCAGGGCTGTTGAGAGCCAAGCCTGAGGGACAAGACAGGTCACCATCTCCATCATCTAGTTTCTCTTCTTGTTCATTATATTGTTCCTGAGTCTCATCACTGTCCTGTTGCACATTGTTACTCAGAGATTCTGCACCTCCTTGCTCATCAGCAGAGTTAAAACTGTCCTGGTCTGCACTGAGGTTCCCTTCAGCATCAGACTGCTGCTGCTCTGAGTTGTTTTTATCATGCTCCTGTTTAGTTTTGTCTTCTTCCTCCTCATGACCTTCAACTTTTTCCTCCTCCTCACTTGCTGCTGAGCTGCTGACAACTTTAGGAGAGCATTTTTTTCTTGTTGCTTTCCGTTTGGCGCTGGCCTTTTGATTTTTTGCCTGTTTTCCCTTCCTCTTGGCTGGCACCTGAGAAGTCTTGCTTGGCTTGGTGGATTGGTTGTTGGAAGAGTCACAGTCTGATGAACTGGACTGAGTTGGCAATGAGGGATCAGATATGCAAGTCTCTTCCTGGATTTTACTGTTGCACCCAGATTGCCTGGATGGTAGAGACATTGTCTCTTTGGTGGGGGCTTTGGAGGTTGAGGCTCGGCCACCTCGCTTTTCTCCTCCTTTGGGACATGTGATGGCACAGACAACACCCTGAAACACTAGGGAAGTGAAAACTTTGAGTAAAACCCCAACTGTAATTATATATGCAATCATTAAATTCTTCCAAAATTTTAACATATGCTTTGTAAGAAACTGATTTGTATTAGGTGCTGATCTGGGCCTGGCTTAAAGGAGTTTCAACAGGTATAACAACAAACACTGGTCAACATCTCCGCTGTGTAACACTCGGATCTTTATGAAATAATTCAATCTGGGAATTGTTAACTTTTTATCTATATAAAGATAATATAAACACAAAAGGATGTGTAGGTCCTCCATGATGACCCTGACCACAAGCCAAAAAGCACTGGCCTAAAAAAAAGTTGCTATTCATAGTGCAAACATTGCTGCTTTTTTTTACCCTAGCAAGCTGTAAATATACTATTAACCCAATTTCCCACTTTTTCCAGCTTCTCACCTATCAGAGTAATTGATTTAACACAATTAACTGAAAAGAATATCCACAACAATTGTCTAACTTAACTCACCAAAATCCCCAGAGTGAAATGGTGTGCTGGAGGTAAAGGAAGATGAACAGAGGCCAAATGGAAACAGGGTGTGGTTCCAACTAGTTGGACTAAAATGCTGCCTGTAAAACCAACAAAATGGTAAGGGTACAGTTATATTTTATGTCCTGAATTAGTAATTAGACTGAATTAGTAATTACAGATGGTCCCGATCCAATCCTGTAATCGGTATCGGGTCTAATATAGACATCATTCACTCATCAGTTATCGGGCGGACAGGGCCGATCCGCTTAATGATCCATATTCCAGTCAGTGGTTTGCGCTGGACCATGAACCCACTATAACCTAACATGAGACACATCACCAGCCCAGATTCCATTCTACATCTTACCATAAACCCGCAGCAACTTCAGTTTGTAACCGAGTGGGAAAATAGCATTAGCTGTTGGTATGACTAAAATGTCATTTGTTTGGAGACATTTTGGTCTGGAAATGCCAAAAGGCAAGCCAGCTACTTTTAATGTCTATAAAGCCAGCATGCTGAGATGTGGAAGTATAGTTGCGTTGTACAATATAAAAAATTTAGGGTGTTTTCACATTAGACACGATTGATTCATACTGCGCTCGAGCATGATTGCTCCCCCCTCCCCCTGCAGGTCTGCTTTCAAATTAGTAACACTGATCCGTGCCCCAGAACAATTTCATATATTCACACTCCGATATAGTAGGTGGCAGTATGTACGTAGTTGGTTTGCAATCTGCCAAGTAGCAGCAGCAACCACTCACGTCATCAATTGGGTGAAATTTGTTTCTGCTCCAACTGCATGTAAATGCTGATGAATACCTCCACAGAGTTTTTGTGTACTGGATTCGGGCACTGTGCCCAAGTCCAGTACACTTGTGTTCACACTGATCAAAATGGACCAAACTTTGGGGTCAAGTGTACTTATACCCAGTCCCCCAATGTGAACCGACATTTAATCAAGCTCCTGCAGAGGTTTCATGTAAAAGAGTACCAGGAGTTTATGCCAACAAGAAGACACCACCAAGCAGTAGACTCTTGTTGATGCTTTCCAGAAATGTGATAAACCTCCAGTAGACAACCCAAAGGTGAAAGGGATTACAAAGAAGTTGCTCAACTTCATTACGCTCAACGACCAACGACTGTCTGTAGTGGAAAATGATGGATTTAGCAGTCTGTTGGAGCACCTAAAGCCCAGGTATAATCTGCCATACAAAAAAATACATTTGAGAGACTGCTAAACTCAAGCTATACAACCGAGTGTCGTCACAGTTAGAGGCGCAGTTAGAAGATGTTAAAACCACGAGCTGCACAACTGACAGTTGGACCTCAGATGTGAGCAGCAATGAAGGTGATCCCCTCTATTCAGTTGCCACTTCACTGGACCATCAATACATAAACAGGTGAGGTTTTTTTTTATTAATAATAAATTATTAATGCCCTAAAGTTGGCTACATTTTAAATGCATTTTAAATCTTGCAAAACCAAAGCTACATGTTTATTTATAGCCCCAAAGTGGAGATTTGTAAATGTGGAAATTTGGAAAAGTGCGTGTCTCGTTGGGCTCTGACCATCTTAGTGGATGTACTTATCCATTATTATTCATATGTAATATTTTGTTTATTAGTATTGATTGTTTTATTGCAATGAAAGAGCTCTTGTATTGGAATGAGACTCAGTACAGTATGCTGCTTTGGACTGAACCAAAGCATTACAGCTCCTGTGACTTAAAATATGAACAGCTGCCGTAAGCCTCTCCAGTTATCATCTGCATTATCTCAGACTGAGCTATTTGACTACAAACCTTTAACATAAACCATGAATTTTGAACTCAGTTTGTAAGACAATGGAATTTAGGAGGCAGTGAGGGTCTAATGAAAGATACAATTAATTTGGACAAACAAAGACATTAGTAATCACTTGAGATTTCATTACCTTGAGGTGCCATTAACAGGGATAGGAACAGCAGGAGAAAGCCATGGACAGCTTTGTACCTGGGGTTTGCATTGTATGAACCCATTGTCATACAGTAGGTCCTCTGTCACCCAAACAAACTCTGTCCTATAGGACAATGAAAACAAAGAGGTATTAATAAAGTAATTCCTAAATGTTTATTGTGCACAAATGTTACAAGATCATGCTGATACAGTCGCTAGAGGGCTGAATCATGAAAAAATGAAAGTGCCCATGTCATTCTTTTCTACAATGTTACAACAGTGAACTATCATCTTAAACGTGACCTAAAGCTAAAAAAAAAAAAGGTGTACATATGATCTAGTACTTCTATGCAGAAGCAGCTCGGTTTATAGAAGTGTCACAAACTCTCGCTCGTGAGACTTTTTTTCTCCAACAATGTAAAATCTTACATCATAGTTCCAAGAGCCCATGGCATGCTTTCCCTTGTTTTCTGACTTATCAATGCTACATTGGTGAATTATCATCTTAGACATGACCTAAGGCTCAAAAAAATGAGGCGTTCATATATTCTAGTACTTCTATACAGAAGCAACTCAGTTTATACACGTCTCTTAAACTCTTGCTTGCAAGACTTCTTTTCTAATAAAATAAAGTGATCATTTAAAGGGTTTCCTTGAATGGTAATAATCTCCAGGCATTTGCACATTCATGTGAGCTTGCCTGACATCTACGGGTGCCATTGTAAAAGCGGAATTTTGAGACTGTGCGTGGTTTAGTGGATATATTTTAGCTCCTGCTGCCTGCACTGTGAACAAAGAATGTTGAGAAAAACACGGCCTGAGGTTACTGCATGTCCAGGAATGTTCATGTACAGGGACTCACTGTTTTACCTGACTGGATCTAACCCACAAGCAGCTGGCATGTGAAGCCCCCCGCAGCAGTGAATGCTCAGCTCATCAATGCTCAGTTCCCCCAGAGCACAGTAGCTGTTTGTGATTTGGCTGATTGAAGCCAGTGTGTCTGCCGCATGTGATGTGTTGCTGGGTAATGAGCAGTTTAATAATCCATGATGTTACTGTTGGTGCAACACTACCTGTTGGAATTAAATTTGACTACTTTGGGAATGTATGTAGTCAACTGTAATGTGGGAGATTTGTGGGCGAAGATGCAGCAACCCTGGAACTACTTAAAAAGGAACGTTGTTTGCAATACTAGGTGGGACTTGACGGTAAGTTGTGATTAAAATAAAGAAGAAAAAGTTGTATGCCTGTTAATGCATTGCTGTAGAGCGAATTATTGTAAGGCTAAATAAATATGGGGTTTCTCAATTACACACTTTGTTTAGTGTTACTAATCTCTTTTCATCGGTACACAGACCGTTGTTTACCTATCTATGGGGGAGAAATTCACTTTAATTAATTCTGTTGTGGTTTGTCATGCTGTCCACTTTCATATTCTGGCTCAAACGTGTCAAGTAGGATTTGAGGAATTTTCACTGTCAAAAATGTTAATGCTTTAATGTTATTTGTCAATGTGTTTACCTGGCTACCTGACCAGTCTTGTGTTCAAAAGGTTCCCCTCATCGAGATGTTTCCCCATTCAAAAGTCAATTTCATGTAGCACCTACCTCGGTGGTTGTGGCTAATGTTAGGATTCAGGTTAAGGGAAAAGCACCTTGATGGGGAAATAGAATTTGACGCAACACCGGTAGCACAAGTTGTGCGCATTCACAAATTATCTGCTTGTTTTCAGGAGGAGGCTGTTTTAGGAGGGTTTTATCGTTCTGAAAAAAAATACCGACTATTTGGAGTTATGATGGGCGCAAAGCTAATCTAGAGGTACACAAGGTTAAACATTCAACAGCTGGAAACACGCATGCCATGGGCGCTTTAAATAAATTCAAAGTAATGATGTGATCAATATCAAATTGCAAACAGACCATTTGAAGCAATGTGCCCTGTAGTCCAACAGGGAAGCTTTCTTAAAAAACGCTAATCCCCTGGTAAATGTCTTATAGCTAGACACTGCAGGTTTGCTGCAATTGTCTTATAACTAATAGGCAGCACTAAATTGATAATAATCACACCAAAGCATTTTAATCCAGATTTCTGACAGAAAACACTGTGTATTACTATATTTGTCATAATTCATTGTAATGGAAGCATGACATACATGTCCTGTGTAGTCAACAATACACAGGGAGGTGGTGACCAAGTACAGCACTCTGTTCCTCTCACCTGGTAAAAACACATCAAAACACTAATGCGATTTAACACTGAAGAGCATTATATAAAAGCAAATACTTAAACATGCACATGGATTAATGGGACACGCACCTTTTTTCTGTTTAGTGAAGAGGGGTCTTCATCATTACCTGAAAAGCAGTTTATAGACTATTACATCTTCTGGGTGACTATTACTGTACATCATCATGTTGACAGTATGCGAATAGGTCATGCATACTTCTGGGGGAAGGTTTTTAAACATACATTTCCTCACAAGTCCTTTTGTTTTGGCATCTGCTGTCCTCTCTGCATTTCGCCGTTTCATTCTTCTTGCAGGCTTACTTCTGAAAAGAAAACACCTAAACTGAGCTAAATTCAGTCAAACAATTCAAGAAAATAAAAAACACAATAACTTTAAACTACTGCATCACTTTTCCTTTACTTAAGAATATTAGATTTCATAAAGTATCTTGTATTGTATGGTCTCTTCAAAATCCTTCTAAAGTACAAACCTTATTATCCTTATGCACTTACTTGAGATAGAGTTTTTGTTCAGGATTTCTACAGCAGTAACTCTCAGCTTCATGTTGAGTCACTCGCTTCTTCACAGGAACCTTAAAATGACAAAAGTACATGTAATTTTACCACATAATAATGTAAACATTTTTGACTGGCTTTATGCAACATAGTTGTCTAAAGAGGCATATGAGGAAAAACCATGCAGACCAGTATACAAGGGCAGGTAAAATCAACTTTATAGAACAGCTTATTTCTGCTTAACTTTTAAAAGAAAGCTTCTTTGAGGTTACTGGGTCAGATTACAGAGATGATCAGTAGCAAAAAGCATTCTCTGAAAGTCAAACACAGCCATGACAACCTTAACTATGTTACAGAGGTACAAACGGACCTGCACACAGCTGAGCTCCCCGTCCCATCTGTAAACACTGGTGAAAGGTCTTCTGTCCACTGGGCATGAAGGAGCCACCTGCAATTTCAGAGTAAACAAACCAAATATAATTAACATACTCATAAGATACATATGGCCCTTTGAGGTAAATTTGTGATTTGGGCTATGTAAACATCAAAATAACTGGACAGTTCATGGGTTTGTAGCCATATAAACTGATAGAGATGACTACAGATCACAGGTCTCCAACATGTTTTTTTTTTCTGCAAACTACTTTGACTAAATGAAAGTGGCTGTGAGCTACTCATGTCTTATAATACCAGTTACATTTATTCACATATCAAAACACAGAGCAGTCACTAAACCAAACCAGCTGACATTTTGTCTAACCAGTGCATTGTTGCCAACTTAGCAATGTTCTTGTTAGGTTTGGCTACTTTTTAAACTTTTGAGACAAATCTCAGTATTACTCATTGAACACGCTCTCATATGGCTGTTTCTCCTGAACTGGCTGTGTCCATTCCATTGTTTGTACAGGTAAACTACTACTTTGCTTTTTGTTAAACCTAAAGTATTAAAGTTACATTTAAGTTTTTCCACATAAAACACACAGATTATTAGCATGTGCTCATTCCAATTCTGGATCCTCATATCACCTCAGTCTGTACAAGTGTTTCCATGGAAGGCTTCTGACATTACAGATAGAGTTAGATGCACAGAGATGTGATAATAGCAAACTGCACAGACCGAATAATACCTAATGAAAAAGCTGGTTAGAATACAACCTCCTTTTTTATGTTTTAGATGCATGTAAATACAGTATTTACGTTATGAAAAATGCAACGTAGTCAGTAACAGAATCTTCCAACTTTTTGAACAGGCTTCAGCTACTTTCCATAGAAAAAAGTTGATAACACTGAACCAGTGTATAGGGATTGACCTCCTGCCAGTCAGCTATGTATGTCAGTAGTATAATAAGTGAAATATCTTGTCAAAGCATACAAAGAAAAAAAGGCTCCTTCAAATAACCAAGAGCACTGCAGATATTCGAGCACAGAAAATGGCAAAAGACAATTCAGTCCATCTACTGATTTAAGCACCGTTTGTGGATGTGAGCGTGGTTCAATTCAGTTGAGTTTAGTTAACAAATTGTATGTCAGCTTTGCCCACAACCCCACCTTAGTTCAAGTCATTCCAGTTGTGTTTTTTCCTTGACATAAATCAGATATTCTATTGAAGCTGGGACATTGTATTCTGTTCTTAATTTACATTTTACACAATCACTTGCAAATCCTTTTTGATCCATATTTAATTGAATACACCACAAAGACAAGATATTTAATGTTCAAACTGATAAACTTTGTTTTTTGCAAATATTCACTCATTTTGAATTTGATGCCTGCAACGTGTTCCAAAAGAGCTGGGACAGGGGCAACAAAAGACTGGGAAACGTGAGGAATGTGCAAAAAACACCTGTTTGGAACATTCTACAGGTGAACGCCATGATTGGGTGTAAAAGTGCAAAGTGTGCTCAGTCATTCACAAGCAAGGAACGTTGTGAACAACTACGTGAGCAAATAGTCCAACAGTGTGAGAACATTTCGTAATGTACAAATGCAAGGAATTTAGGTATTTCATTATCCATAAGTCCATAATATCATCAAAAGATTCAGAGAATCTTCCTGCACGTAAGCGGGAAGACCGTAAACCAACACTGAATGCCTGTGACCTTCGATCCCTCAGACGGCACTGCATTAAAAACAGACATCATTCTGTAAAGAATATTACCACATGGGCTCAGGAACACTTCGGAAAGCCATTGTCAGTTAACACAGTTCATCGCAACATCTACAAGTTAAAACTCTACCATGCAAAGCAAAATCCATACATCAACAACACCCAGAAATGCCACCGGCTTCTCTGGGCCTGAGCTCATCTGAGATGGACTGATGCAAAGTGGCAAAGTGTGCTGTGGTCTGACGAGTCCACATTTCAAAATGTTTTTGGAAATCATGGATGTCATGTCCTCCAGGCTAAAGAAGAAAAGAACCATCCAGATTGTTATCAGTGCAAAGTTCAAAAACCAGCCTCTGTGATGATATGGGGTGTGTTAGTGCCCATGGCATGGGTAACTTGCACATCTGTGAAGGCACCATTAATGCTGAAAAGTACATACAGGTTTTGGAGCAAAATATGCTGTCATCCAAGCGACGTCTTTTTCAGAGACGTCCCTGCTTATTTCAGCAAGACAACGCCAAGCCACATTCTGCACGTGTTACAACAGGGTGGCTTTGTAATAAAAGAGTGTGGGTACTACACTGGCCTGCCTGCAGTCCAAACCCATCTCCCATTGAAAATGTGTGGCACATTATGAAGCACAAAATACAACCCAGACCCTGGGACTGTTGAGCAACTGAAGTCATACATCAAACAAGAATGAGAAAGAATTCCACCTACAAAGCTTCAACAATTAGTGTCCTCAGTTCCCAAATGCTTATTAAGTGTTGTTAAAAGGAAAGGTGATGTAACACAGTGGTAAAAATTCCCCTGTCCCAGCTCTTTTGGAACATGTTGCAGGCATCAAATTCAAAATGAGTGAATATTTGCAAAAAAACAAAGTTTATCAGTTTGAACATTAAATATCTCGAGTTTGTGGTGTATTCAAATATGGGTCAAAAAGCATTTGCAAATCACTGTATTCTGTTTTTATTTACGTTTTACACAATGTCCCAACTTCATTGGAATTGGAGTTTGTACAATCCACCCACAGATAATTTCACCACCATGGTCAACTCCTGACAATGTGTTCTATTTCACCAAATCCTGCACAACACAAACTTACCAGCACCATCACAAAGTACTGTAAACTAGCATTCTCCTCCTCCACTGACCTGCCCCAACAGGCTGGATTCACTCTGTACAGGAGATTCGGGGGCTGTGATCGGTTAACTTTTGACATGTGACATAATTCAGGTGATGGTCGCTACATCTTAAACTCACGTCGGTCATCACAGAGTGGTAAACTCATTTTTTTTAGTTTGCATTTATATGATTCATGCTTTCAGGTGTTGTAGAAACAACGAGAAGTTGGTTATTATAGTCTGAGCTCAGTACAATCTAAACTACTTAGAGACCAACTGCTACAATTTGTGTCAAAAAAATATCACTGTCATGAGTCAATCAAATCTGAAATCAGATACATTACGCATTTAAATTCACTTTTCGACTTGCACTTTCATTATCTCAGATGTCCATTGCAAAAACACATTCATAAACCCACTTAGAAATCATATAAAGCAAACACTCCTCACAGCAGCATAAGCTGCCTGATAATCATCTCATTTCTTCAGTAACAAAATACTTCATTGATAGTTGGCAGTACACTGAATGGTACACACCAAAGAAAATCTGCTAACAGCAAATTCGGCATATTTTTTTTTCCACATTGTAAACAAACATAGGCTAAAAACTGGGCTCATGTTGCAGGCCAGAGTACAATTCGGTGAATCTACGAAAACATACTGCAACTCTTTTGACTGACAGATGTTTGGGAATAATCATAAGGTGTCAAAGGAGAGCGGGAAATCTGTATTTGACTGGATCCATGCATCCATGGTTTGTACACACTATTCTCTGAACCCTCAGGTGAGCGAATCAAAAACAGGGAAGAGCTACTGGTAGCTTGTGAGCGACATTCTGTGTGACTGTTAGAGGCAGAAGAATAAAGATCAAAAAGGTAACTTTTTTGCTTATGCTGACAACCTGTAAATGTAACAGCTACTGTAGATGGAACTGTAAATTTAATGCAGCAGCACTGAGCATCACCTCTGCCCAAGTGAGGAGGCATCTTAGGCAAAAGACGTGGCAGCAGCTGTCAGGCACGGCGAGCTCGCCTCCAGCCAAGATGCCCAGACAGACAGGACACCTCTCTGCCTCCTCAGCATCCATCCCATCCGGTGGGCCCTGGTCACCTAAACATAGGACACACAAAATTGATATTAAAATGACAGATATTTTTGTTAACATTAAAAAAGATGCACCGATTTTCATTGTGGAAATGCATGGATATACTGTATTTACACACATAAAAAAAAACACATCCTGATCAGGAATATGCCTCATTGATCATACTGTAGTCTACATCTACCACAAGTGTTACACTCATGCTAGATATCATGAATCCTAATATCAACAATGTGCTGCACAAAGTCTCACCACTTCCAGCTCCAGTCATGTACGGCCCAGGGATGTCCTGTTTCACAGTACAGCATAGGGAAGAAGAGGGGAAAAAAATTAGAAGGGTGCTGCAGCTACAAAGGAGAGGAGTACAGCTAACTGACACGTTTACATTTCCAGGAGGGCTCAGTAATGTTCCCACAGAGTTTCACAACAGAGGTTCAATTTACAGAGGATGAGGTTATGTTTGGAATGAGGTGTCTCTGTTAGTGATTTACATTCATCTCATCCTCTGCTCAGATGGTCTCTCCCCTCCTAATGGCTCCCACAAATGAGTATTTAAAAAAGTGTCACTACATAAACATCCTTCCACGAGTCAGAGACAAAATAAAAGTACAAATGAAAAAACAAGAGTACAAAGCTCAGTCTTCCAAGACATAACAAAACAATAATCAAAATGGGCAAATCAAATACAGAAGAATTGTTAGCCAATGCTTAAGATAAAGGCCCAGCATCAAATATAGATGTGTGTCAAAGTAAAGTGACAACTTGATTATTGCCAATTTCAAAAGAGAAATTACACAAAAAATGACAAGTTATGTAGACATGACCAAAAATGTAAAGCTACTCATGTTTATTTAGTAAATGGACAACTGCATTTTGCTCATCGTTATATACTCATTAACCCACAATAAAAAAGTGACATATTTGAATTTTGTGAATTTATTAAAACCAAAAACTGAAATATCTCATTTACAAACTTATTCAGACCCTCACTTAACTCACTACTTTGGAGCAACCCCTTTGGCAGCAGTTACAGCTTCTAGTCTTCTTGGGTACATGTCTAGAAGCTTTGCACACTAGAAATTGGGCAGTTTATCCCATTCTTCCTGGCAGATCCTCTCAATGTCCATCAGATTGGATGGTAAGTGTCTGTGAACTGCCAGCTTTCAGTGTGATTGGTCTTTAGACCGCACGATCACTCTGAAATTTCTGATTCTGTGCTGAGGTTCAACAGTCCACATCACGCATACAGTGGCACAAACTAAAAGGGTAGTGTGTGCAGCATGCATCAACCCTAATGCACCTCGAGCAAGGCTCATGCCTGTATATGCAGTGTATCCAATCTGTGCTAAAACACAGTAAAGACATGCTACAAAGAACTGTGTGCTCAGTAGTAACAGACATTCTTCTGTTTCTATTACCTGTTGCACCTGTTCCTATTTGGAGAAGTACAAATACCGAGGTTTGTAACAAAATAAAAAAAGAGAAGAAATGCCAAACTTTAAAGCAATGTTTTATTTGTTTTACAATTTATCTTTTTCATTTTCAAAAATGTCTGTGTATGCTGTTGATTACAGTTCTCAGAAAGAAAGAAATTCAGAATCAGCCAAAATTGGAATCTGCAGGTCAAAAAAAACTGAATTGGCCAAGAAAATTGCAATCAATGCATCTTTAGTCAGTGTTGTGCTGAAAGATGAACTGTCACCACAGGCTCTGGTTACATAATCCTCTAAGAGATCAGCTTTTGTCTAATCAGGCCAGAAAATCTTTTCTCTCCTGCTCTCTGTGTCCTTTAAACTCTGTTTAGTAAACTCATGCAGGCCGTCGTCTGCCTTTTGCTGAAGCTGGCTTCTGTCTAGCCACATAAAGGCCTGACTGATGGAGAGCTGCTGAGGTGTCGTCCTTTTAAGATAGAGAATCTGCTGCAGAGGACTTCTGAAACTGTGTGAAGATCTGAACAGTGGTCAGTTCTTGGTCACCTTGGTCACAAATTCAAAACTTAAGAGCAGTGCAATGCAAGTGCAACTAGTGCAAGTAGGATGAACTGTGGGAGATGTGCGCTATCACAGTTCAACTTTTTAGTATTTCAATTTGCATAGCACCAAATCACAACAAAATTCACCTCGGGACACTTTACAAAGTAGATCGAGAACTTACTATTATTATAGAGAAAACCTAAAAAATCCCCCGAGCAAGCACTTGGTGACTTTAGGGAGAAAAATCTCCCTTTAACAGAATAAACCTCCCAGAGACCCCGGCTCTTAGTGGGCAGCCATCTGCCTCGACCAGTTGAGAGTGAGTGGATATATAAATAGCAACTCCGTGTCCACTTGATTCACATCCAATGCAAAATATTATCTGTGTGTAAACTACAAACAGTAATTTTAAACATTAACATGAATTTCTCCTCCATAGATAAGTAAACAAGAGTATATGTACCGATGAAAAGAGATCTGTAACACTCTAAACAAAGCAGGTAACTGAGAAAGCCCATATTTTAAGTGCCATAATACAGTCATAGTAACTTCTCCAGCTTTACAACAATTCTCCCCAACGTTACAGAAACTCATTTACAGACATGTAACATGTATTTTTAAAACTTATCATTAAGTTCCACTGAGTACTGTAAACATCACTCCCTTTCAAGAAGCTCCAAGGTTGGTAAGTCCAACACTGCGTCTTCCCCCACATGACCACATACAGCCCCAAAATAGTGAAATAAATCCCAACAGGTAGTGTAACACCGACAATAACATCATGGATCGTTAATCCGCTGGTTAACCAGCAACACATCACATGCAGCAGACACACTGGCCTCAAGCAGTCAAAACAAACAGGTACTGTGTCTCAGGGTAATGCAGCACTGATGAGCTGATCAGTCACCGCTGCCAGGGTCTCCACAGGCCGACTGCTTGTAGGTTAGACCTGGTCAGGTAAAACAGCCAGCCCCTGTACAGGAACATTCCCGGGCATGCAGTAACCTCAGGCCCTGTATTCTTCTCCATATCGTCTGGTCACAATGCAGCAGGAGGGAAAATACTATATATATCCGCAAATCCGGGCGCAGTTGAAACATTAAGCATTTTACAGTGGCACCAGTGGATGTCCTTTTTTTTTTTTTAACTTAAGCTTTACTGAAAATACACATAACAAACAAGGCCATGTAACATTTTGCCAATATGGTGGAGACACTGGTGGATGTAAGGCAAGCTCACATGAACGCAGAACAGCCTGGATTTTATGCCCATTCAAGGAGAGAAACTATCAGGTAATATTTGATTTTGCTAGAAAAAAGTCTCGCGAGCGAGAGTTTGCAAGACTTGTATAAACCCAGTTGCTTCTGCATAAAAATACTAGAACATACATAAACCAAATTTTTTGAGCTTTAGGTCAAGTCCAAGATGAGAATTCACCGTTGCAACACCGTAGATAAATCAAAAAACAAGGAGAAGCATGCCATGTGCCCTTTAAACACTGAACTAATATCGGCTTTTCAATGTGTACACTGTACAGCAACGCAACAGTTTCATGCTTCTCGTGACTGAATACAAGTTTTTTCAGAAGGCTTGCTGATGTCTGCAGGAGTTTTCTTGGAATGATAAACTGACAATTATTAGGGTACTGAATGCTAACAAAATACTGACTGTCTGCAGCCTTGTTCCAATATATATTAATAGACTTAAAATAGTAACATATATTCAGTATGTCTCATGGTGTGTATACCTAACTAACACAAACAGCCCAACAAGCAAATTCACACATATGCGGCAAGGTGAAAATTTTCTTCGCCGTCAGTCTGAATACGTCTTTACAGCTTCAAGATCAAAATTATTAATGAAACCTGTGCTTGTTTGGGCAGGGTTCTATGAGGTCTAAGGTTATTTCAAATAGTGATTTTTTTTAAGATTCAAATAGTCATTAAATTTAAAAAAAAACTCATTTCACGTGACTATGGTTTTGTCTTTAAAAACAAACAGTTGCTGTTTTACTTTACTAGCACCTTGAAATAAAACGATAACAAGGTCAGTATATCATTTTACTACAATGCCAAATACAAACAGCAGAAAAAAGCAGAGACTACAGCCATCAAAGAAAGACAGTCATGGAATGACTGGATAAACTGTATGATGAGGATGCCTGTGAGCTGCACAGTCATTTGACAAGTGTTGAAAAGGTGTCTGAACAAGGATCATGAACACCACTTACAGCTAGGGGTGTGAAGAGATCTTGTGCCACGAGATCTCATGATAATAAAATTCGATCCTGTGTATACATTTTAAACTTATAAAACAGCCATTTTGCACAAGTCTTTCTAAACTATGTCAATTAATGCAAATTGCCACAGGTGGATTCCAATCAAGTTCCAGGCCTCTCAAGTATTAAAGTAATTAAAGTAAACAACATGCAGCTGATCACAACCATGTCAGAAGAGTAAAAAGTATTATATATGGTTAACAACTGAAGTGAAAGTGGAGTATTGTTTCACTGAGAGTTAACTCATTTCATTTGGCAAGCCTGACAGACAGCTACTAAGGAGATCTGTAATCAGATAAAGTCTGATTACTCTTTCAGTTTGTTTTTTAGGCTTTAACATCTTAATGTCGACCTCGCTGTACCTACAAAATCACGGTGAACAAACCTGACTCCAGTAGGCCAACACAGTTGTATAGCTGGCTGACCGTAAACAGGAAGCCTGTGCTTGAGATTTAAAACCGATAGCTGATCCATAACCAGTCTTGGATTGACCACAATTCTTATTACGATGTCAAAACGTGTCCAAGTTAACTTAACCAACAGACTGACCAGACCCTCGGTGATGTGCTATGGTCTCATTTTTAAATACTTAAACCAGGTCAATGCAGTATATTAGCTACACGCTAGGCTTGTGCTCCAACTATCATTCAACTCTTTTAGGTGTAACTTCACGTAACTTGTAAACATGAAAGACTCCATGAAGTGCTGGACAAATGTATTAAATCCTTAGCTTACCTACGCTACGTGGTGTAATTAAAGACTAGTTGACTGGCGGGTACGTACTTGCAGCTATTTCATGCCAGCACGGCCTGGCTACTGGAGACAAAACCAACTTCTTAAACCAGTGATAACACGACACGGTGACAACACGATTGTTGTTGGCCAAAAAGCTAATGCTAGCTAGCGCAAAACAAACCCTGATACATTAAGTGCTAGCTGGCTGTTGTTAGCACGGAAGCAAACATGACTAAGCAGTGTCTAATTTTAGCTAAAACGTTCACACTGGAGGTCATATGTTAGCCAGCTAGCACCAAGTAAGTTTAGATTAAAGCTAACTAGCTAGCTGCTTTGAACAACAGTACCTACGTACGTCGCTTTTAGCTTGCTAGCAGTTAGTCCTAGTTACCTAGCGGCAAGTATTGTTACTCACCTTTAAAAAGAACAGCAGCTGATTTGCAACTAGTGAATTATTTTCTACGACCACCCTCCTGCTACGAAATGCCGATGAATCGTGGAATTGTTTTTGGCTGAAAACGGAGCGTAGCTTACAGAAAGTCTCAGCCACATGTCTCGCGGTCTGGATGAAAGTTGTCCAGCTAGCGCCGTCTTCCGGAACCGACGAGCATTACAGAGCACAGTTAATTTATTCGATTTAAGAATTTTACATCACAGAGACGGCAACAGGTAGTGCAGTAGCCAAAATTGTATTAAACTTCCACCTTTTAAGTCACCTTCTACATCAAGTCTGCAAGATATGCTTGTAACTCTAGGTCTGTCCAGCCACATGAAAACAGTATAACAATACATATATATTGGTACACAGAAGTGAGCAAATCAGTTTAACTTATTTCTTTCATTTTACCTGAGGGGAAAACATCTTGGGCTGAGGCTGTCAGTTGTGTCCACAAAAACAGCATTAGTCAGCACAGTGTCTGTGCAGTGCTAACAGAATAAAGCTGCAACATAATAATTGCATAGAGGAGGTAGAAGGATTCGTAGACAGAGAGAGAAGAGGAAAGGCAGGAGTATAGGTCTGAGAATAGGGACTCTTAACGTTGGCACAATGACAGAGAAAGGTAGAGAGCTGGCGGACAT
>NW_018127931.1:4311457-4312625 GCF_001952655.1 Monopterus albus | reverse complement strand
GAATGGATTGGGGGGGAAACAGATGATTCGCTGTGGCGACCCCTAATGGGAACAGCCGAAAGAAGAAGAAGATACAGCGTTAATGTGAACACAGTTATTGAAATCCATATGTACAAATAATTTTTGTGCAATATCTGTTGCTGATTACTGTTTTTACAGTAAAAGGAAATCCAGTTTCAGTGTAGCTTAACATTACTTTTTTCTTTATTTTGTCATTCTCACAAATTAAATAATATAAAAAAATTGTAAAAAAATAAAAATAAAAAAAAAATAAAAAAATGACTTAGAAGAATGGGGAAAACGGCGTTGCATCACTGAGAGGCCTTTTTCACAAAAGTAATTTTGCATTGTCAAAGTAGCATAAAAAACAGCTGGTCCACACAGAATTGTATATTTGTAGATGTGGGTGTGTGGACCAGCTGTTTGGTTCCTTTGTGCTCTGGATGTGGACTTTGGTTGAACGCACCCCAGATCCTTTTCTAAATTCTGCCTTTGTTTGAGCACAGTGTTCTTTACCTGCAGGAAAGTAGGAAAAGCACAAGTGTAAATAACTAGCTTCATCAGTTTCATGGTCCTGCTATTGTGAATGTTGACCAACTGTTACACTATCAGTAGTCACTGGGAAACTTCAAAAGAAGTAGGCCATTGTTAATGTTATCAATAACACCTGTGCTTTACCTACTATGACACATTAATAGGTAAAAATGTGAAAAAAGTCTATTATGACTTCTCTGAATTTAATCAATTATTGTAAGTTTGATTTTAAGCAGACACAGGAAATGCACATTACTGTCTGCACACATCAATGAGCATGAGCAACAAGCACAGAAGAAAAATCAAACACAAAAATCTCAAATAATGTTTTGTACACCAAGACAGTGTATCAGTGAATGGTAGTTTGATTAATGCAGAAAATTCTGTGTAATGTAAAATTAAGCACAAATGTGTTTTGGAAGCTGTGGAAAGTGAAGTGCTCAGTAAAGTCATAAACAATTCAATTATGTTGAAAGGAATGAGCTTCAGGAAAGTGTCCAGTGGTTAAACAGAACAAAAGCTTAAACTTGCCTGGAAATGGAGCTTGTTAGATTATAACAGACAAGAAGTACTACTAGGCATGAAAACTGAGTGCTGAATAATAAAACCCTGGCATCTGTTCAGTCTCTCTTAT
>NW_018127931.1:4311110-4311399 GCF_001952655.1 Monopterus albus | reverse complement strand
TTTTGTCAGCTTCAGTTGAATTTAAGTCTTGCTTGTTTCAAGCACGTTAATATGAACTGAATTAAAAGCTGATTTTTAAAAAAACCTATATTAAACTGGATATTGTTGCAGTGTTTGATAAATTCGCATTTTGACTTATACTACTGGGAATAAGAGAAGCTGGATGTTTCAATCTTTTATCCATTGGTCCTCACCATCTATTTCAACCATTTATTATGTTTAGCTATATCAACAATTTATCCCTTACTTTAGTTATCCATTTTAATAATGTATTTCAATTATTTAAACA
>NW_018127931.1:4309820-4310859 GCF_001952655.1 Monopterus albus | reverse complement strand
GGACGCCAGGTCAGGGGGGAGATATCAACATCATCACCGCCACAATCGGAGACTGGGTACCAAGCCCCAATAACAGGCCCAGATGAGCTTGATTCAAGAGCAGCTGACCTGAGATTGAAAATCATGAGCAAGATGGACACCTGGAACTTCCATCGCCGGTTACCAAGACTCAGTGAAGTGCCTTCTGAAAGTTTACTAGAGGATGTGAATGCAGCACTAAGAACAATCCCTACTACAACCATCACTGAGACCAACAAGCTGATATACACCACAGCAACCGTGATCCTTGAGATGCTTGGCTATACAGTTAGTTCAACAAAGACCATAAGGAGCAGTATCCTCCATGGAGAAGGAGACTGGAGACAAGGATCAAGGCAGCAAGGAGAGAAGTTAGCCAGCTATCGGAACTGCAGAAAAGTGTGATGAAGAAAGAGGTACCTACTAAGTACAACACACTGTCCATACCTGAGGCCTTAGAGACTGCCAAGCAAAGGCTCACAGCCCTGGCCACCCAGCTGAAGAGGTACACCAGAGATGTTGAAGCCAGGAGAATAAACCGAATGTTCTCCACTGAGCCATCCAAGGTGTACTCTCAGTGGCAGGGTAATAGCATGAGAGCAGACCCACCAAGGCTGGAGGCTGAACAAGCATATGGGAGAAGGAGACATCACACACCAACAATGCCCAGTGGCTGGTGGACCTGAGAGCAGACCACAGCAACCTCCCTGAATAAGACCCAGTAATCATCACATTCAAGAGAGGGTCTCAAGTATGAAGAGCTGGACAGCACCAGGCCCTGACATGATCCACACATGCTGGTTAAAGAAGCTAACTTCACTCCATGAGCGCCGGGCAGGACAAATGAACCAGCTACTAATGGATGGAACCCACCCTGAGCATTTAACTGAAGGCTGGACAGTCCTGATCCTGAAGGAAGGATGTCACTTCTTTCGACATGTCCATCACACGGCATTACACTAGTCACATCAGACTCCCGGTCCACATTGGCATAAAGCTGCTGATAATGTTGAGTGTGAAT
>NW_018127931.1:4305531-4309757 GCF_001952655.1 Monopterus albus | reverse complement strand
TAAGAGCACTGGTCACAAAACAGAGGTAGGTAGAGTAGCCAAAAATTGGACTCAAGTAAGAGTAGTTGTACTTCAAAATTAGTCTACTAGAAGTATAAAAGAAGTCATCCAAAATATTACTCAAGAGTAAAAATGTACTCAGTGAAAAGACTACTCAAGTACTAACTGTTTCATAGTAATGCCCGATTGGTTTTTGTATATATTATGTAAGCAGCCAGACGAAATAATACAATGTACAAATTCTGGCATAACACAACATTAGAGGTGTCACTTTAGCATAAACTGTGTGGGCGCGCGTCTGTGTCTCTGCATGTTTGGCTAAAACGTGCTTGTTCTTCACTCAGTAAAGTGACGGTTAAGCTTCAGAAGTAGTTGGTTTTTAGTTTTGACATAGAGGTGACCATCATTTTTGTTGAAACCTTCTGCTGCTCATAGTGAAGAGATTTTTTTTCCGATAGGACATATAGTTTTTCTTTTATTGTCTTTTGTTTGAAGCCCATATTTGACTGAAATCTGCTGTAGGTTCCTCAAACTGCTGAGTCACTTAATGATGCAGCTGATACTTTTACAGTAAGGCACTCACACACACAAAATATCAAACACCGAAACATACACAGTCAAAGCTACATAGCTGATAGTACTACTATGCTGTACTACTATGAAAACTTCTAATAATAATAAATAGTTTGACCTTCTTGGTAGCATGATAAGAGGAACATAGAAAATACATTAAGTGTCAGGGGCAGCATGTAAAGCTGCCGATAACGTCGAGGGTGAACTCAATCATAAGGCCAGATGCGTAAAAGCAGAACACTCTTTAATAAGAGCACTGGTCACAAAACAAACTGTACACAATGCAGGAGGCTGATTCAACATATATCACTCTCAGGTCAATATTGCAGTCCAGAGTCAGAGCCAGCAAACTCACACATCCAAGGTATCCACAAGAAGAATGGTCAATAAGGGAAGTCCATAAGTTGATGTACAAAAAACAATCAGAATCAGAAGGGTTAGGCAGTAATCGGTGGTCACAAGGCAATCTGGGGTCAGAGCTAGAATTACAGGTACAAGAAAAACCGCTGGGAAGTCTGAACATGAGTTAGAACAATCTGACAGCTTCCTGGTGGGAGGAAGGTTCTTATAAAGGGGTGTTGACAGGTGCAAATAATGACCACAGATTAAAGAGTCTGTAGCTGCAATGACACCTTAACAGGAAGTGGTGTCAGAATAAAAGCATGTTACAGGAAGCAGAAGAGACAGACTCATGACATGAATAGCACACAGGCAAAAATAGACATCCATTATTGTATTTTGATTTTTATTTATAAGGCAAATCAAATCATATTTATTTCTACAGCGCTTTAAAAAGTAGTTCCTATTGACCGAAGTACTTCACATACACAAACAAACAAAGAAACAAAACACAAAACTGCAAAGAAATATATGTCAAATCAGATCAAGGGATGAAACGACATCATAAAATGCAGAGGGCATAAGACCTTGATTAAATATCACTAATATTTCATTAGTTCACAGTTTCATTAACCATAGGCTGATAGTCAAGACCACCATGGGCAAAATGGTTTCCCAATTTAATCACAGTGATGTTAACATTGTGAAAACTGCTTTGAAAATTCTAAGCAAGAATTTCACAATGTGAAATTTTCACATTTCTGTTATTGTTACAATATATGAATGTTGTATATAGCAAGGGTTTGATTTAACCCAAGGCTAAAGTACACAAATGTGAAAAGCATTTAACCTAACTACGAGCTGACACTCCATCCTAATGTGAACTGTTTTTAAAAACTGGTCATGTGCTGTGGGTTAATACATTTCTGACTTTTCAAGTGGCTTGTGAACTGTAGCTGTACCACAAAAGACAGAACAACAGTGTCGAATCTGAATAGATAAATGAAAACAGTATAAACTAAATAATAAAATTTAACAAATAAAAAGTACAGGGTAATGAAACTTTTAGCTAAAACAATAACTTTATAATAGCAATACCTTATGCTGTGTTCTGAAGAAACATGTGTCTCTGTGATGAGTCTCCAGTTGTGGCAGCATGAAGTCTTGATTGGTGTGAGGTTGCCAGTGTCGCCGAGCCAGAAGTAAGGTGAGGTAAAAGTTAATAAGAGTTATCTTGTGTTTTGTTTTGAAAAGTGAGTTGGATCTACAGGAAGTATAACATTTCTCTGTGCGTCCAGATAGGTCAAATTTTCATTGATAGTTTTGATTGTGCTGCAGGTTTTGGTCTGTAGTAGCATACTGTCTTGATAGCGTTAATCCTCAGTGTTAGAGGAGGTGAGGTGAAAGTTGAATCATAGCAGACACCTTAACAGGAAGTGGTGTCAGAATAAAAGTATGTTACAGGAAGCAGAAGAGACAGAATCATGACATTAATATGGCCTCTATTGGCTATTTGTGGAAGATTTGTATAGGACAGGTGTTGGTTGCGTTTTATCAATTTTCAGCCATCCAGCTGCAGCCTTATAGGTTTGTTTCTGTGAGACACAAAACATCTGCCAGACACAATTCATGATGACATGAGACGGCAGTCCTTCTGTGTTATGGTGAATGATGGTCAGAGTGTACGGTCTGCTCAGTGTTTGTCTGATCTGAAGAAGCAGCATCATGTCATCCATGTTGGCTTGTCTCATGGTCTCCAGGGCTGATGTGATCTCTGGATTCAAATAAAATCATATCTCATCCATGTCCAGTAGGTGCAGTCCACTAAGGGAGGTCACTCTGCTGATAGCTACGTAAGCCATGCCATGTTCAAAAATGTGCTTCAGTGAAACTACAGCTGATGTTGTTGTCATTCTCTGAACCTTTTGGATTGTACCACTCCTCTGTTTCAGGTTGTGTGCTCTTTCTATGTACACTAGATTAGTGTTTTTTCAACTGGTGTCAGCCTGGGACCCACTTTCCAACCCACTTGTCAAGTTGCATACAAGATTTCAAATAAATGCATTAAATTATAAAGCTTTTTTTTTTAAAACTGCATTGAGGAAATATTACTCAGAAATAAAAATAAACAGCACAACTGCTGCATAACACAACATACAGTATATACAACAGTCGAATAACACAACAGGGTGCTGTATATGTATAAAACTGAAAGCAGAACTGCAAACACAATATCTTATAGTCTCTTTTCACTTAACATGTAAGCAAGATTTTATTTTACAGTGAACTAATGAGATAGCTGGAGTTGTCTTTTAGTTCTGACAAGAGTTTCAATGTCTGGGCTGATAGTAGACAGAGCTACTCTCAGATCATGTTCAGTGTCCAACCTGTTCCTTTGCTTTGACTTGAGCTGTACCAAAGTGGAGAAGCCACTTTAACACAGATTGGTTGTTGTGAACGGTAGGCTGCTTTGACTGCCAGATACTCAGACATCACGTATTTGCACCAGAAATGGGGAAGCCTTATCTCATCAAATTTCTTTCTCAGCGTCTGGTCACATGACAGCTCGACCAACTGATTCTCCTCGCTGCTTGGCAACACAATGCTTTCCATGTCAATTCCAAAGGGATCTCTTATCCAGTGACTATTGTGTTTCTCTGGAAAGCAGTCCTCAAAGCAAGCATGTAGACTGGTCAGATGCACAGTGACAGTTATTTTCAGGGCACCTTAGGCCACTGTATTTAGCTCTCCTGCTGTGCGGCAAGTGTTGGGAAACATGTCAAGTCTGACTTTAGTCACGTGATTTATCCAACTTCTTTTTGAAGGCAGTGACTTTGTCAGTCTGTTCAAAGATGTTGTGTCCTCTCCCCTGCATAGACACGTGGAGCCAATCCCAGCCAGCATTGGGCGAAAAGTGGGGTACACCCTGGACAGGTCCATCACAGGGCCAACACATAAATGAACAACCACACACCCACACAATTCACACCTACAGGCAATGTAGAGTCACCAATCAACCAAAGCCACGTCTTTGGACAGTGGGAAGAAGCCGGAGTACCCATGCAAGCACAGGGAGAATATGCAAACTCCGCACAGAAAGGTCACAAACCCGGAACTTTCTCGCTGTCAGGCAACACGCTACCCACCGTGCCACTGTGCTGCCCTCCAAACTTAATTACATGCACAGTCATTCTGTTCATCTCATCCTTCAGCTATTTCAACAAAGAACTTCAGCCGTTTCTTCTCATCCTTCAGCTGTTTCAGCAATTGATTTCAGGCATTTTCAGGGCGATCCTCACAATATTTCATTCTAT
>NW_018127931.1:4303701-4305493 GCF_001952655.1 Monopterus albus | reverse complement strand
AATAACTCCTCTCTCTCTCTCACACACACACACACACACACACACACACACACACACACAGCTACTTGTTTTACCTACTTTTGGATAATTTTCATACCTTAAGTTCAGCATACTTTCTGCTAGAAAAGCCATTCAGGTATCAACATGTTCAGCTCTTCCAAGGACATTATATGCTTGTATTTATTACATCTCATTCTTTAGATTATTCAACAAAGAACTTCAGCCATTTCTTCTCATCCTTCAGCTGTTTCAGCAATTGATTTCATGCATTCTCAGGGCGATCCTTCAGCATATCAGCATCCACACGCATTTTCGACAGGAAATGCATTTCTATAGTTAAATATAGATTTAAACTATGCAGCTATTTTTATTAATTAATCCAAGAGGCTATCTTTACAGCAGGTATCTATTTCAATATGTTTGTGTTAGTGATTGCTTTTAGCCAACTATTTTAATCATTTAAATATTTGAGCTATTTTTAAGTTTATACACAAGGCTACTTGTTGCAATTTAAACAATTTGTCATCAGGAATAACTTCTAACCATTTCATCTAATAATCTGTTACTTTACCTTATTTATGTCTTAGGCTACTTAACCATTTACTGCTACAAATAAAGTATATATTTTGTTATATATTTTATATATTTAAAGCCATTTATAGATTTTTAGCTATTTCAACCTTTTGTTTAAAACCACTGTGCTTGTTTACCAACTAGTTTTCATGCACTCAGTCCCAGTGTTACAGTTCAATGTGTAAATTTTTTAAAATCAAATTTTAATTTGTTTTTCAATTAAGCTACTCAACAACCTTTCCATATACCTCCTGGAAGCTGCACAAAGACTGCATGGGATACCCCTGGTTGTCAGTCAAAGATCTACTGACTGCTAAAAGTAATAAAGAGAATAAAAACACAGGAAAGTGAGAGAAACTGAGGAGAAAGGGGGAAGAAGCAAGAATAAACCAAAGCAAAATGTTCAGTGTTTTATTTAAAAACTATAAACAGTCACCAAAGTAAATAAAGCCAATCTCTAACAGACTGTTAGATCTATGTATAGTCACACATCCTACTGACACTGCAGAAATGAGGATGGTTGGGTCACCCCAGTCAGATGCTAATACAACAGGCAGTCATAAATGTTACACAACACACAGTAGAGAGGACAGTCTGAGGATGTGAGCCGGAATGTGGCATGGTATTAAGAATGAAAAAATAGTACAATAAAACTCCACACTATATTAAGATAGAAAAAAGTAGTGAAGAAAATATTATACCTGCACGTAAAGCAAAGAACACAGGAGAAAACCTGTATAAAAACTCCATGTATTTAAACCAATTTACATATACAAAAAAATTTTTGGTACGCGCACTGTGCCCGTACAATGACAAAACGCTTACAGTGGATATATGTTACTTGTGTGTGCACGTGTTGAAGGAGGGCGTGTGAGAGAAGAGGAAGGGAAGAGAATACCTTCAATTTTTTTCTTCTACAAAATGACATGACATATATTAGTCCATACTCTTTCAGCCAGCAAAATGAGTTCTACAAGGTATTATAATACAAAAATGTCACAGTTCCACAAAAAACTGTTTTTCCCCCCTCCCTAAGCTTTACAGCATCAGTACCTTTGCAGAATTATTTACAGGTTTTTAAGTACATTCATCCACTGCTGAGTATAGAATCACATTAGATACAAGTGACCAGGGATCATAAAAAAAGCAAAAAAAAAAAAAAACAAAACAAACAAAACAAAAATATTACTTTCTACCAAAGTAATGCTTCTATTACTCC
>NW_018127931.1:4284210-4303503 GCF_001952655.1 Monopterus albus | reverse complement strand
ACAAATCTGTTTGAAAATAAAATAACAAAAGAACTTAAACAAAATGTGCTCATGTTTGGGGTTTTGACGGTGGAGACCCTCAGGGAAGCAGTCTTAAATCGCTCCCCCTGGTGGGCAGCTGGTGGAAGACCCCGTGGCAGTTTATTTTTGTGTGTAAATGGGGAGAGGGAGTTCAAACACAGGTTGGTGAGGAAGAAGTGAGGGATGAGAGGGGGGTTGGGAGGGTGGCAGAAGTAGGGTCTTCGTTCCGGTTCATGGCCTCTGTTCCCCCTGCAGACTTGCTACGGCTTACTGGTGGCTTTTTTCCCCTCTCGTCTTGGGAGAGGGATGGGGTGATGGGGTGAGGGGGTCATAGAGGTCATCCTTTAGGCGTTAAGCCTGGAGGGAGCGTGTCAGTTCATAAAGGCATTTGGCAAGCGTGGTGGAAACCTCCATGTTACTTAGCGCGAGCACAGAGAGGTGTGATTCATGCTTCTTTACCAACCTAAAAAATGGGGAGAAAGAAGAACCCAAACTTTAACTTCAAGAAAGACTGAAATCTTTATGCAAACACCCAAGGATAAGCAAAATAAACTGTGATATATCTGACAACTTAATGCAGTTTTTTAAAATTATGTTCATCCTCTTACCATCAAACAAAATCACCTAGAACTTAACAGAAAGTGAACTCCACAGTCCTTAAAACCAGACAAACTTACATGCGACCACAGTCAGAGTGCTTGGCGATGTTCTTTAACGTTAAGGCAGCAGTTAGTCGTATATGTTTAGTTACAGGTCCCTCTTTCTCATCCTAGGAAAAAAAGAAGATATACAGTCACAGATACCACTTTTAAGGAAGCCAGAGGATCATTAAAACAAGAGCTAATGCTCCAGCATTCTGAGCTCTACTGACTTGGAGGTTATCTTATCACTTATTAAGCTCAGCCATCTTATCCTAGTCCCAAGTTTAAAAGTTTTACAACACAGTTCAGTTCACAGTTGTTCCCTAGCAATGACCTTGCCTTGTAGTACTGTGGAGTATCCTGCCACTTCTCACTGTAATGATACTTGCCCATGATGACTACATGATGTGTTTCCTAGCCAGATAGCAAGCTAGCAATAGCAGTGACACTTGCGCGTCTGTATCTGACACGTCACTGGAGAATAATTATCACCAACTGCCACCACCAAACCAAGTGTCGTCTTGCTCGTGTTTTTTTTTCCTTGATTTGGGATAATCTCGCCATATGTAATTTACAAACATGGCATCACAGTGACAGCCTGCAATCAGTCAGGATACACTCAAAAATCATTTTATAGGCTATAATGTAAATGCCTAGAGCTGCCAAAAAATAACACCCTCAAAAAATTATATTTGACTTTTTAATGCCTTTTAAGGCCTTTTTTGACAGCACTAAATTTAATGATTTTTAAGACACACAGGCACCCTGCCAGTCCTAAATCTGGTATCACACTCATAAACCAATATTGTTTACAGTAGAGTGTGAAGTGAAATGTGCAGCCTAAAGGAAAATTTAAATTACATTTAAAGTTTTCTGACATTTATACACACATTTTAAACTAACACAAACACAAATGACCAAATTCTTCCGCCCAACATTTCCACTCAATCCTGACGCGTTTCAACCACGAGATGACAGAAACAGTGGGATTTAACAGGTTCAAAGGCACATATGTTCACCTCAGAGAATGTAATAAGATGCAGGAAAGTGTGTGTGGGACGCTGAAGGAAATTCAGGGAGAACTGAGGTTGAGGAAACTTATACTCACAGTGAAGTCCCTAAAGACCAGGTTTCGAGAGCCTCTGCGTAGGGCCATGAGAGCTGCGCTCGGATGATTGACGATTGCTTTCGGTGCTCGCGGTGCTGGAGCATTGCCTGCTGCTGGCAGAGTCCTTTAGAACATGTCACACATACACACAATCCATTAGTGTCATTTCTCAAATAGTGCCATGAGTATAATGCTTTTTCCCCAGAAATTTTAATGCTGTATTTATGGTACTTTGATTCGGTCTGTGCTATTCCTAACACAGAGAATTACCTTTAATCTATTATTCACACTACATTTCGATATGATCGTCATGACACGAGATGGGTGATGGGATTATGCCATTGTTGATCGCCGATGGCTGACGGGCTTCACGATGGTGAGCTGCAATCGTGATTTAACGAGCCCCCACAACAGTACCATTGACACCATCTTGTTAGCATAGCTCAGTGTGGAAATTGTTCATTTAGCAGTTTTTGCTGATTGTCATTGTTTCTGGTTAAAATGACAACCAGCAGGATCATACCAGCTGTTGTTAACTAACATTAACTATGTGACTTAAAAAGATGACAGGACAAAATGAAATTCATTGCTGTGAGGTTTATGACCTCGCTGCAGCTGGTTGGGAAACACTGCTGTTAGCCAAAGATAATTTATGAGGTAAAGAAGCATCACTTTGTAATACCACTAAATACTCAGAGTGAACTGGGAGTTTTTCTGTAGTTCCAACATCTCCAACTGAGACAGACGTCTTCATCAATAAAACTATCAACTGATCTCACATCTACGATGGGAATGTAGCACATTCTGTGGGATGGTGTACACGCAAATAGTCATGAAGATTTGTTGCATAAGAAAAATTCCTGCACTTTACTTAGCATTGTTTTGTTTTTTTAATCCAAAGTACTGCCAGATGGGCAAAGCGATGCTTTTATCATCCATCATGATGTTTTACTGTAGACACTGTCTGACGCCAAGTCGACAGACATCGCCCATCCCTACATGACACCAGGCCCAAATGAAACCAACCAGTCAATGCTAAAGAAAAGGACTTGAAGCCAGGCACAGCTAGACAATCAGAGCAGCAAAGTGTCTTCTAAATTCTACAGTGATAACTTTCATCAAAATGCAACCATTTCTGGTGTTTTAGAGACAACAGAGCAGCTATAACCCCAAATCAGAAAAAGTTGGGACGGTATGTAAAATCAAAATTAAAACTGAAAATTGTGAATTGTAAATCATCTGTGTCCTGTATTACATTGAAAACACAGGAGCACATTATTTGATGTGATAACTCAGTTTTATTCCTTACTCAAAATAAACACTCACTCCAATTCTGATACCTGCAACACATTCCAAAAATGTTGGGACACTAAAACATTTACCACAGTGTAATGTTGACATTCCTTTTCATAACACTTAAAAGACATTTAGGGACTGAGGACACCAGGTGATTAAATGTGTCAGGTGTCATTCTGCAAACAAGTCTTAAAGTGCTCAACAGACCTGGGTCTTCGTTGATGCAATTTGCATTTCAAAATGTGCCACACATTCTCTAATGGGGATGGGTTGGGACTGCAGTCAGGCCAGTCCAGCACTTGCACCCTTTTCCTCCACAGCCATGCCTTGGTAATGTGTGCAGTATGAGGTTTGCATTGTCTTGATGAAATATGCATGGGTGTCCCTGGAAAGGATGTCTTGAAGGTAGCATATGTTGCCCCAAAATCTCTAGGTAGTTTTCAGCATTAATGGTGCCATCACAGAAGTGTAAGTTACCTTTGCTAAGGGCATAAACACAAGCCCAGACCATGACAGACCTTGGCTTGTGTACTTGTTACTAGTAACAGTCTGGATGATTCTTTTCGTCTTTGGTCTGGAGCACACGGTGCACATTCCTTTCATAAAAGACCTGAAACACTGATTCATCTGACCACAATACATGTTTCCACTGTGTGATGATCCATCCCAGATGCCTCCAAGCCCAGAGCAGCCGACTGCACTTCTGGACACTGTTGGCAGAGGGCCTCCTTTTGGCACAGTACAGTTTTAAGCAGGATTTATCGATGTAACTACATAGTGCCTGACACAGATTTACCAAAGTAATCCTTAACCCATGTGGTGGTGACTGTGGTTCAGTGGGTAGAGCAGTCGCCTCCTAACCGTGGGATCGGAGGTTCGAATCTTGGTGCCTGCAGTCCAGTGAGAGTTGGCAGCCGCAGATGGCTGCCTCGGTTCTGTACTGGAAACAAATTCCTTGTGTGTAACATACTTGGCCAAATAAAGGTGATTATTATTATTATGTGGTTATATCGCTTATAGAAGTGTGATGATTCTTGATGCAGTGGCGACTGAGGGATCAGAGAGCACGGTCATCCAGCTCAGACTTGCGCCCTTGCCCTTTACGTGCTGAAATCCCTCCAGATTCCTTTAATCTTTTAATTGTTATGCAACGTAAAGGGTAACATATCCAAATATCTTCCCATCTTTCTTTGAGGAACACGTTTTTAAATATTTCAATAATTTTCTCACCAATATGTTGATTGCCAAACTGGCAATCTTCAGCCCATCTTTGCTCCTAAAGGGCTCGGCCATTCATGGATGCCACTGTTATATCAAACCATCACCTGTTGGACATTACCTGTTTCAAATCAAATCATCATTTCATTGTTCTACCAAACTACTTGCCCTAACATGCAACCATCCCAATTTCTTGTGGAATGTGTTTCGGGCATCCGAATTGAAATGAGCGTTTATTTTGAGTAAAGAATAAAACTGATGAGGTATCGCGTCAAATAATGTGCTGCTGTACTGTTTTCAATGTAATACAGGGCACAGATTTACAATTCACAATTTTCAGTTTTAATTTTGATTATACATACTACCACAATTTTTTCTGATTTGAGGATTGTACCTGTTCTATATTAAGTATTGTTTCAGGTTTCAATCATACTGTATATCAAGATTAAAAGAGAAAGGTGTACGTACTGGGAAGAAGTCTGATTGGGACTTAATGCCTGCTGCTCCTCTACTTTGAGTCCAGCTAGCAAAGCCTCTCGAGAACAGTGCTTATCCTGGGAGGAAAAAGTGCACATTTTTAAAGTAACCTGTATATAGTATTTACTCAATTTATGTCAATACACCAATACTGATACTATAAAATGTGTAATGGTGAAAAAGATTCCCTGTAAAACCAGTTTTTCATTATCAGTCACAAAAAATAAGTAAGGGGTCTTACCTGCAGGTGTGTGATGAAGGACAGTCTTTGCCGGGGAAAAGGTTCACATCCCTCCCACAGACACTGGCCTCCATACACATCTTTCCCACCGTGTTGTGTTGCTGCATGATAAAACACCTGAGACGGCGTTTCAAACCACCTAGAGGATAAAAAAAAAACAAGAATAAACTAGAAAAGTCTTGATGGAGGCTCAACTAAGATTAGTTATGCACCACAAACAACCTGTGTATGCTAATCAGACGTACCTTTTACAGGACTGCCACAGACACTTGAAGTTCTGTCCTGCTTTCCTGATTTGCTCTGGTGGTGCTGCGGAGGTTTGCTGTGCTGGGAGGTGAGGGCTGAGGTTACCAGCTGGTGTAGGCTGGGATATAGGGGGTGGGGACGGGGTTAAGATCGGCTGTGGGGATTGGAAAAGTCAAATCCATAGAACACAAAATAAAATAAAAGACACCATTAAATGATGATCCTCATTCCATATACAGATATTCACCATTCACAGGCAGTGGCATAAAGATGATATAAATTAATAATATTCACTGAGGTACTTACACACTACTTGGGAAGACAGCAGCTAAAGATGTTAAGAACTCATCATTAAAAGAAGTCTTATTGGCTGAGATGTAACCCCAGCCTTCTACTGGTAGAAGTTGCTCTCTCAGCTGCTTTATTCTAGGAGGTGGGTATCAGTAAGAACCACATAATCTTAACTGGTCTCACTTTCTTAACCTCCAAACAACCCTTCACATTTGAGCCATTCCAGCTATGTGCAACAAGTGTTTTGGAAAAACAGTTTTTTCTTGTCTGTTCATGCCTTTAGTATTCCGCTTTTTCATATATGTACTATTGTAAAACTTTTCTGTTGGAGCGCCGACATTTCAAGAATCACAAAATACTTTACATTCAACACTTGTATTTCCCCATGATTTTCAATTGCACAAAAAGGCATCCTATCCCCAGTTCAACTCCAATAAGCCCAATTTCTATACAAGAAAAGTTTGTTATGTAATGGGCATTATAAAATCTATATGCATATTCAAATCACCTGCTGTTTGAAACTCAGGTTATCAGCTTTATAATGTACACAGCGCCCTAGCATTCATGCAGTAATGAACTAGTACAGCATACAACAGCCTCACTTGTAACTTACAGAGCAACACAACCATTGCAAAAAACAAACAAACAAAAGAATCAAAGCCATTGCAAACTACTGCATTTCAATTAAATTGTCCTCTAACTCAATACGCAGGTTGCAATAAAGTCATTCAGTTACCAGTAAGCTCTAAACAAAATCATATTTTTTGCCTTCTGTCTCTCACCCAGTAATCTGAGTAATACCCGTGTCCTAGCTGCACAACAGTTCTAAGTTACTTTTGACTCATCTGTGGCCCAATGCTAAAATATTACATAACTAATCCACCAAGTGCCACTTTAGGTCAAATAACTGTTTCTTTCAGAATCAAATGCTAAAACAATTTTAAAGTTTTATTAAAAACACACTATAAAGAGTGACCATCAGTGGCAGTACAAAGCAATTTTGTCATACGTTTTCCTGGTAGCCTCTCTGTTGCAGATTTAAACTTGTTCTGCTCTACAGCTGAAGACAAACTCATTAAGATAGAGGGAGGTGCTGAACTGAGAAAGCAAATAAGTGTCTCTGTTCTTTGTTGGAGAATAAATCTGAAGTCATAGTATGTTGTATCATGTTAAAATATATCCTATTTAAAAACCAAGTGTCAAATAAAGGCTGTCATCTGAGCCAAACCCAGAATACATGGCCATAAACTACAGCTTCAAGATAAATGTATCCTAATAAATGTAAAACATGGTCCAGTTTCTTTTCTCACACAGAAAAATCCAAGTGAACCAAAATGCTTCATTACAAATTAGATAATTCCCTGCGCTCACTGATTAAATGAGTCTGGGGCGGGAATGAGAATGCAAACACAGGAAGATCTGTGTCCTGTACCAGTGAATATTCCTATAAAACAAATTTGCTCTACAGCATGGAGAAATGGCACAACTAGCATTTTCTCATAACTATGGTGATTATCTGGGCAATATAACAAACAAAATGCCAATAAAATCATTCCTTTGGCATAATTTTATTTGGTATATTCAGACAATGTGCAATCTACAGTCACTTAGCTTAAACTTGCCAAGTAGTCCTTATAGTTGGTCTGACTGAGGCTCGAACCTTTCTAGAGTTTGCTGGGACCGGACCGAGATCACATACAGTAGAGGCTCTCAGTGCGATTGTTTTGGTACAAACTTGAGTGCACTTGCTGTCTTCAGATCTGTCGAAATGAACCGCACCCAAGGTGCAAAACGTACCAGATTTCGATTCAATCACAGTAGACAAGGCAGGTGTGAAAACACCCTTAGTATATGTTTTAGAGCAGAGACAGACCAAGTTACGGCTGGTCGTTGGCCATCGGTGAGCGTCTGTCGGCGCTCATCCTCCCAGTATGTCCTGCCACCATTGGCACTAGTTCACCCCCATTAGCTGCTTTTCAGCTGATTTGACATATTGAATCAGTGTCGGCGGTCAGGTTTCACAAGTTAGAGACACCACTCTGATTGGCTGTTGAGCTTAGCGAATCAGTGCAGGAAAAGAGAATGGCTTGTAAAAGCCCCTTCAAGCCTGTCACTATAGTATCCATGATTTCACCCATTTAATGTGGTGTCTCCTTGTTTTTCACTCCCACAACCTCTTTTCTTCTTCCACAACCAAAAGACCAAGGGCAGAGAATGGCAGCATCATTTGCAACTTCTTAGACATATTCTTGATTAGAAGCAGCTATAAACAGCAGTTGCTGTGAGCAAGAGGTGTTTTGTTTATAGCTTATACTTCTGCTTTCTAGCTATTCTTCTTTCCCTTTCTAAATGGCAAATACACACACTGCCAACTACTGGTATGGGGAGTTATTTCTGTCACACATGCTCAGAACCTGCATGCCAGATGGTCATTGTCTGTAGTCTGTGCAGTGTGCTCAAGTTTCATTTTTTCAACCTGACTGGCCCAGACAAAGCCAACGTGAGGCAACACAGAGGTCGGCCTTCGTCACTGCTAGTTCTCTCACATCGGCCTGGCGTGCCCTTACAGTAGGAGATGTCCCAAAATATTTGCTTGAATATGAAGGGCATATAAAATGTGGTGATTAATGTTGAATGCAAATAAACCTCGTTTCAGTGAATATACCACAGGATACCTTTGACCAAAAATGTAGGTGGAAAATTCAAATTACTCAGTCAACATATATTACTTGGGAATGTAAATACTCACCCTTGTGTTTCTGTGACAGACATGCAATACAAACTGTGTGCCAGACTACTAGAAGACACTGTATAGATGTGACTTATTATGAGAATAAACCTGCAGTGACTCACCGTTGAGCCAGCTGCCTGTGTGGGTGAGCAGTTCCTCTGTTGAGTGGCATTCTCTATCGCTACTTTGGCTACTGTGCTTGGGTCCGTTCCTGCTGGCACCGCCACCATTGTGGCGCTGCTGCCGGCATTGTTGGGGTCACTGATGGTGATGATCCGTACTCCCACTTTATTGGGGATCCCCATGGATGCCGCCGCTGCACTGCGGTCCTCGTTCTCAGCTGGCCTCTTGAGGCCTCGAGCCTCAGAGGCCACTCCATTTGCAGGAGAGACAGCAAGACTCTGGGAGGTAACTGTAACAGTGGAGGGGAGGGGGGAGTTGGGGAGCAGTTGCTGTCTTACCACAGCATGGCCAGGCCCCAAAGGTCCATTGGTTAATTCCAAGGGAGGCCTGTTGCCTACCGTCTGGGGTCCATTGGCCAGGCGCTCAATCTGCTGGGCTTTGGCAGTGTCCTGGTGGGGGAGCGAGGGATCTGAACCATGACTCTTCTCAGAGGGGCCCACCTCCCCATTCCCCAAGTACTGTTTGGAAGAAATGTGATTTGGAATGTTTTTGTTAAAGTTGTCACCACTGTCTCCCCGATCAAAGTCACACACCCCATTGACTAGAGTCTTTTTGGGGTCAGGGTTGCCCTCCAGAGGGGTGTTCAGGCCAGGGGAGAGGGCAAGTCTCCCATTAGCAGGATGACTCTCCATAGCTGGGCCATTGAGTGCCCCCTGACTGTTCCCTGAGTGGTATGGAGGTAGATTAGACTCCATGCACTTCCGACCATTTAGCAGCTTGGCACCTGCCGCAACATCGCCATTACTAGTTTTGCCACTAGAGGAGTCTCCTTCTGCCAAAGAGGAGTTCTCCATAACCTCTATCTTTCTCTCGTGGATGTGCAGCCCTGTGGCATCCTTGGCCTCCTCTTCCTTTTGACAAATGATCTTGTCTCCTCTAAGGGGAGCTGGCAGTGGTGGTGGAGCTGCTGGGGCGTGGTGGGGCACTGTTCCAGTAGAAAATGGAGGAGGGAGAATGCCTGGAGCTACAGCACCCTGGCTGACAGCAGCAACAGCAGCAGTAGAGGTGGTGAAGCCAGTGTTGGGGACCACGGTGAATGTGACTTGTCCAGCTGCTGTGGGTCCCTGGATTATAGCAGCAGCTGCTGGGCTACTTGTGGAGATGAGTGGGCCTTGCAAGAGCTGGACCGTTTGGAGGGCTGGAGCTCCTGCAGCAGGAAGCTGACCAGGAACCAGCTGGACATTGAGCTGCTGAGGCTGAGGAGAGTGATTCTGGGAGCTGTAGCCTGTCTGGTAGATGACCTGTGGAGTAGGGGCTATCGTGCTGTTGGGAGGGGGCACCTGTGGAGCCGGTAGGATGAGCTTTCCTCCTGGTGTAGAAGGACCTCGCTTTGGAAGCAGTAGCTGTTTGATCAAGCTGGACTCAGTGGAGGTAGGCTGAGAGGATGGAGTTTGGGAAATAATTTGGAGAGGTGGCTGCTGCTGATGTCGTTTCATGGAGAGTGTGTGACTAACAGTTTGATTGGGCTGGACCTGGGGAGTGGAGTGAGAAACAGGAGGTGAGCAGGGGCTGGAAGAAGGTCCAGGCTGCCCTGCTATCTGAATAGTTTGGGCACCAGGAATGGCAGAGGGGTTGGCAAGAACGATCTGGTGTATGGCAGGGGTGTAGGCTGGGCTCTGCTGGGGGTTGGGGCTGACTATTACTACACTCGGCGCCTGCTGCTGAGGCTGAGGCTGCTGGTTTGGAGTGGATATTGTGACTGCTGGTCCACCTGACTGGTTTGGCGCTGGTTTGGGGGCGATATTCTGAAATGCAACACGTGTCCCCTGGGAATTGGGCCCACCTGTGAAGCTTAGTGGCTGACAACCCCCCACCTGGATGGAAGAAGAGGGTGCCGTTGTTGCAGCAACACACTGAGGCTCCACCTGGGGAGCTCCACCCTGAGATCCAGACAGAGGAGGGGTCTGAGGCAGAGGAGAATGCTGGGTGATTGGCGGGCACACACCTTGTACCCTGGCTGTGAGGATGTGGCCCTGTGGTACCTGCTGAAACAGAGTGACAGGGGTCCCTGTGGAAATCATGGGGGAGTGATGCTGTTGCTGCTGAGCCGCAGGTGATGTGGCAGAGTTCTGGGGACTGTGGTTTTGGGTGACCGGCACAGATGTTGGAATCTGGACCACTGGACCAGGACGAACCTGCTGCTGATGTTGCTGCTGCACTGCTGCCATAGGATTTGGTGGTAACTGTGGAGGCACCTGTGGGGGCACCGGGTGACAAACAGTTGGGTGGCTTGCATGTGGGGGTTCCTGTGCAATCAAGGCCACGGATGGGGGAGTGCCACCTGTGCTGAGGCTGGTGCCTGGGGCCCGGACTAACTGAGGTCCAAGATTGGGGTGCCCGGGAAGTAATCCTGGTAACACAAACACAGCAACTGTTAAGTTCCAAGATGGAACTTAAGTCCTAGTTTTCCAGGTTTACAAAGAGTCTTTTTAACCCCTTGATACATTACATCAATAATAAAAATAACATACATCAGAACACATCAGAACTGATGTATTTCTAGCAGCAGGCCTTTGCACAACTGGTGATAGGTGTACGATCATATCCACCTAAATATAATTTAAGGTACTGTTTATATAAACAACAAAACACTTTTTCCTCAAGAAATTAACTGTTGTAGCTCTTCCTCTCACATGACTTGATCTGTCCATGATTCGATACAAAAATTATACAGCTGAATTTGTAATGCTACAATATTGTGCAATTCAGAGCAAATTCGATTACAATAAGTTGACATTCAATCTTAATTTAGCTTGTATTGACAAACTAGACCTAAATTAAAATGTATGTACTTAGGTCAGACAATTAAAACACTTGGTGTTTCCTCAAAGCAGCAAAAACCAAATGTGTCTCCTTTGTTCAACAATAAAAACGCAGGGCAGAAGTGCACAGTACACTTGTACTGTGTCCACCTGATGCTTCATCTTATCAGACAGTGCTGAGATGCATTTTTCAAATGAAATGCTGTATATCCAATTTAGACCCTTATTTCAACAGAGTCTGTTTGAATCAGTGCATGCATCTCTCTGACTCACTGATCAGTTAATCTTTACACACCTACTGGCAATTAGTTTTGATAATATGAAGGAGTTGATGCGTCAATAGGCTTTCACGGTAACAGAATAACAGATGAGGACAACCCGCTGTCAGCTGCATATCATGTAGTACACATTTAAGATAAATAGTCTTCCAATAGAAACTGTGCAAAACATGAGCAGTAAAAGGTGCCAAAAACATTTTTAAAAACAGGTGTCAGGATATAAGTGACTTAAGTATTTGATCAGTTCAATCCACAGACTCGGACCTCCGTGCAGTGTCTCTCATCAGAACAGCTATCTGTTAGCAGGAGGACAGGACGGTCTTCACCAGGCTGACCGACAGCAGAAATGTACTGGACAAAAATAGTCTGCATATAGGCTCATCAGCAAGAAATCAGCAGTGTGTATATGTATGGATATAATAATTTTATTATTTTCCCATGTTGCTACAAAGGACGGGGAGAAAGTATAACCAGCTCAAAGGAGCCTGATCCATCACAAGAGATTCAAATAAAAAGTTTCTAATACATAAATAGTCTAACAGGCGACATACCTGATTTAAGCAAATGTCTGTGACGATTTTTTACACTTCAAATGCACCAAAGCAAAAAATAGACAAAGTGCAAAAAAGGGGTCCAGGGATGACACGTATGTCTCAGAGTCAGTGTGGATTGACACATTTGATAGATTGGAAGTCTCTACTTCGTGAGACAGGTGAATGACAAACCTGCAGATAAACACTGCAATGACAGTATTGTGTAGACTGTGATATCTGTCCACCATTTCTACCGTGACAGCGGTTGTTCATGCATAACCAGTTTGTTTTCTGCCACACCCAGTACAACCTTTGAAAAAAAATTCAGCACCTTAAATAAATTTGGTCACAAGATGAGACTGATCACTCGTAATCTGGAGCCTTGATAAGATAGCCTAAGGCCCAATTCCATTTGTTATTTTTTACCCCTACCACTCCTTTGAGTGCTGTTTTTGGGTTAACCCTCAAAGCAGAGTTGCAAGGAGTAGTGGTTGAAATCTTCTCCTGTGAAATGGGACAACCCTTCAAGACCTCTATGCGTCATTGGCAGTGAATGTCAGTGGTTACCTAAACAGACACGAGTTGTTGGAAATGTTTGAATCACACAACGTGGTCTTCAGCTGCGGTGAGTTTGCTTGTGTTGGCTATAAGCATCAGTTTGTGATTTTCAACAGCAAATAAAAATACAAGGATAGCAGTGTTTCTCCTACCATTCATTTGTCCCCCCCGCCAGTAGCTGCTTTTCCGTTTATCATTTGCCAGTAAGTTTGTTTTTATGAATAATTCTGCCTCAGTGTTTTTAGCTAGTACAGTCTCTCACAGTGCAAACGTTCCCATAAACGCACTCAGAGAACAAGAATGAAAGAATATAAAGATGAAAGATTTTGCTAGCTGTACCTGGGGGCGGAGCCTGTGGGTCTCCAGGTGCTTCATGTCGGGCTGCCGAGGTTGAAGGAGCTGCTGCTGGACTCTGCTGCTGCTGGTAATACAGCTGGATGGGCAGGGGGATTGATCTTCTCCTTAGGCCCACTAGGAGGATCTGAACCTGACCATTGGCCTTAGGCTCCTCTTGCCGCCGCATCGTGTGGTTAGGGAACACGGTTCTGTGGTGGCAGACAGGATTATCACAAAGGAAAAATTGCAGAGTGAAAAAGGTGAAAGCAAAGGTGAAACATTTGTTTTACCAGTGGTAGTTACCATCAGGGACATGTAAATAACTAAAAGGACTCAAACTGCTTTCCTTTAACATTTGCTAGAATCTTACAAGTTAACAAATGTGATTCTTAAAACTCAGAAAAGCTATGTTTTGTTCAAGCAATGGGCAGTAACTACTCCAGTGTAGCAGGGGAGGAATTGGGACCAACCGTAGACATTTGAGGAAACCGGTGGAGTTCAAGATGTTGTTCCGTCCCATTTTACTGCACGTGGCCAGGTACTCAGCGTACATCTCTGACCGAGAGACAGATCCCTCGGGATTCGTCTCAAAGTGTGCATTTAGCCTGATGGAAAAAGAAACAGTAGACATACATATGATTAGAAAGAAAATGTAAATCTGTTGTCTAACAAAGACAGGACTTCTAAAATAAGATGACAACTTGGGGCAAATTATAGGTTCAAGGTTGTATGCAGAGGGTTTGCACTGTCACTCTCCTTGTATAGTACAGAGTAGAAGATACAACCTACACTTAATATGCAGTGGAACCTTGGATTGCGAGTAACCCAGTTTGCAAGTGTTTTGCAAGATGAGCAAAAAATTTTGATTCGATATATGAGCGAGGTCTCGCAATACGAGTAGTACGTATGCTTTGTCTGCTGTGCGTCACAACAGAGCCGATGGTTCTTGCACTTCACTCGTATAGTCAATATCTGTACTACAACAATGGTCCCTCATGCCAGCCACGATTCTTTTCAAAGGTAAAGTGCAGGTTAATTTGTTTTAATTTTACTTTATACTGTATTTTGCATTACTGTCACTTTTATATGGATAAGTGGGTGTTGAACGAATCATCAGAGTTTCCATTATTTCTTATGGGGAAATTCGCTTTGATATACGAGTGCTTTGGATTATGAAAACGTTGCTGAAACAAATTCCACTCGCAATCCAAGGTTCCACTGTACATATTTATCTGTTAAATTATCATATGTTTATACATTAATCTTACCATTGCAGTGTAAATTTTTCCCCATCTAGTTCAACAATACCAGGTGGTGGTTGAACTGATTGAACTGGGGGCCTTGGTACTGAGAAAACAAAAAGAAAAAAACAAACAAACATTTGTTTGTTGATTCTATAAATGTCAAAGTTGCTAAGCAGTGTACCCAAGCTGTCCACTAGATGTCAGCAAACTAAAAACTTCACACCCTGCCAAAAACACTGACAGCACTGGAATGACTCTTCCAGGGATAGATGGGGTTAATCCCCACTAGGAGTCACCTGTTAATTCCCACACTTAAGGTTCTGTGAGGAAAAAAGGAAAGCTTCTTTTACATCTGCAACCCTAACCCACCAGGAAACAAGCAGGTAGCGAATGACAAATAATGTCAAAAGGCACAAAAAAACTGAAGTGAATATATAATCAAATTTGTGTCAACTGCCTTGGTAGCCTTGCTGTCATCAAACACATTTTCTTTACATTTGACCATCTTTATTTCCAGCTTCAAAACACTTATGGCTGAACCATTGCAATTTGTTTCATCACAAACAATAAGGTTGCGATGTGGAATACTGCTCAACTGTGGCCATCCTCTTTGACATGCAGCTGTCTGATTATGAATTAACTAACTAGAGTTAAGAAAACAGGAACTTGCCAAACCTTGTGGTACTATGTACCAAAACTATTCATTTAACTATTTTTATTTGCCATAAAATGTATTGAATTTATTGAAATGACACAAAAACAAGAGGATATGAAGAGTCACCAGGCATTTCAGCCAGCAGTGGTTCTCAGACAGACTAATAAACAAGTTGTAGTGAAGGATGCAGTGCAGGGCTTTAATTTTTTATTGCCCTTAATATGTACACACACCTACTATAAACACAGTACAGAGGGCTTCTGCAGATTTTACTGGGATAAATTTGAGACCTTTTTTAGACCACTTTGAATACAATTTAAGACCCATTTCACATCCATACTGTCTAAAAAGTATGAATGATTGAAAAAATAAAAGTGCAGTATTCATATTGAATAAGCTGAGTGTTCTATGACAAATTCTGACCAGGAAGTGTGCAAATGTTCTGGGCCCCAAGTTAATTTTGGTATTACATTATAATAAATACAAATGGGTGAGATAAAGAACTACAAAATAGAACCATTTTCCCCAAAAACACACCTTAAGTCAGCATGACACTAAAACAACCTAAACACAATCAATAATTTTTAAGACCTATCAAAATCATATACAAGACAATTTAAAGCCTAATAATTACTCAATTTTAGACTTTCCCAGTGAAATACAGATATTCTTTGGCCATCCATTGCATCAAATTGATTTGATCTGACTGACTAAATACTAAAATTGAGCTCAAACAAACAAACATCTAGTTTGCTTCTGGTTGGTTTAATCCAATGTGAAGTAAATTAATTTGGCTCAAACATGCACTTAATAGTTGTGAGATCCCTTCACATTTTGTTTAACAGTTCATGCTCCCACTGTATCATCACATGGATTGGTGTTATGTACACTTCTCTCTTTTTTTTTGTATAAAAACACCCCTAACATCCTGCTCTCTTGACTTGTTGGACAATTCTGAAAAAACATTTTTTAAAACCATTTCTAAGATATTCTGTGTAATTTAAGATCATTTGCACAATGTTACTTATACTAACATGTAAATGTGGGTGAGATGTTCAGTGCATAAGATAAAAAAATGCCAGACAGGGTTCCCACTCTTTAAGAAATAATTTTCCAGGACATTTTCAATGACTATGTTAGACTATGATGCCAAATGGCGATCACGTCCTACACTAACAAGTTCCTCTGTGTGGAAGTCTCTTTTAAATCATATGTGTTAATCTATGATGATACTTTATCTGAATAACCAGTGCATAATGACCGATTGATTGTTGATGGCTGTCACACTTTCCTACACACACACACACACACACACACACACACACACACACACGCAGATGTTCAGGTCTTCCATGTATGAAGGTTAGTATGCTCCAGTAAATGTGTGAGCTTTACTTCCTGCAGTTTTCTTGTCTCCCTCTCTCCTTCTCTGCAGTCTCTACGTCACAAGTTAGGGTGAAAAATAAAAACCTTACACTATAGATCATAACTAAAAAACCTATCTGACTTGACTAACAACAAAAAGTAATAATAAACATAGAAACATTCAACACTGAAAAACTCACACTAAATCAACCTGAACAAGGACAAATGTCTGTAGCCATTACATTTGCCAATAAACTGAATCAGGGTCTACTCACATTCAACATGGTCAATTGACCACAAAATAAATACAAGAGTAAAATTCAACAAACAAGGTCCTCAACACTCTCCTCAAACCACTCGCTATTTTGAACAAAGCAAATATAGATAAACCAAGACAGAACTTTTTTTCTAATATTAAATGGTAAGAAGCAGCCTACAGCTAGAGAACAGTCATACATACGCTACATTATGAATTTTGTTAATTTTCACACATTATGGATTCAAAGGTTAAGCCACAACATCATGATGTATGTTCATAGGAGCAAACAAACGTACAGTACACACACAGATCACTCTGATTAAGTTCAACAACACCCACACTGTTCAAATCACCTGATAAATTTTCAGACAAAGCTAAACAAGCTTGTCATCCTAGCCAGTAATAATTGCAGACAAAATTACATAATGCTACTTTTTGTTGTTATTCATCTTTCAGTAGCTCCCGTTTTGGGGGGATGCTACAGAGGATCCCAATGATCAGCATAAGTGATGTGGCACAGGTTTTATGCTGGATGCCCATTTTACCTAATCTTATTTGTAATTTACACATTTTAAATGTTTTTCTAATCTCCCAGATAGAAACATGCTAACACCAATATACAAGCCTATTTGGGAGCTAATGTGATGACAGAAAAAATAAAAAATAAAAACCATCAAGGGAGCAGTAGGCCATAAAGGTTCACCAAATGAGTTATTGTAATTTCAGCTACATTTTTAGTTTATATTTGTTTACATTTTTACATTTTGTCCATTAAAAGTAGGCCTACACCAAATTAGCTGCTTGCCAACCCTGTCTGTAGTGTATTCATGGATTTAAATACATTAAAGAGCTCATTGCATGCTTTTCTGATTTATCTACAATGTTACAACAATGTATTATCTTAAATGTGACTGAAAGCTCAAGAAACAAGGTGTACCCATGTTGTTGTACTTGCAAACTCTCGCTGGCGAGACCCCCCCGGTATTTTTTTCAACTACACAGGGATTTGTGGATATATATATTTTACCTCCCTGCTGCCTGCATTGTGCCCAGAGCACATGGAGAAAAACACAGGGCCTGAGGTTACTGCATGTCCAGGAACGGTCATGTACAGGGACTCGCTGTCTTATTTGACTGGGTCTAATCTACCAGCAGCCCAGCCAACGAAGCACCTGGGGCAATGAAATGATCATCTCAACAACACTGGATTCCTCTGGAGCACAGTACTTGGTCATTTTGACTGTGTGAGTCCAGTATATGTATGCCGCATGTGATGTGTTGCAGGTTGGGGGAAGACGCAGCTATCACCGGTTGGATTTACCAACATTTAAGTTTCCACTACTCAGTGGGATGTAACAATAAGTTTAAAAAATAAAAACATGTTGCAGGTCTGTTAAATTGGCATTTCTTTAGAGAGAACCGTTTTAAGGCTGGAGAAGTTATGCATGTACTACGCCAGTTAAAATATGGGGTTTCTCAATTACCCACTTTAGAGTGTTACAAATTTCTTTTCATCAGTACATATACCATTGTTTACCTATCTATGGAGGAGAAATTCAAATTAATTAAGGTTGTTGTGGTTTGTCCTACTGCCCACTTCATATTTCTGGTTCGAACATGTTCAGTAGGATTTGAGGTATTATTGTCAAAAATGTAGCTTATTTGTCAAAATGTTTTTGTTCCTGACCGGAGGAACTGTGCACATTCACGGACTGTCCTCTCATTTTCAAGAGGCAGCTCTCCCTGTGATACTGGGTTTTATCTGAAATAATTATATTCTATTTGGACTGATAATGGGTGAAAAGCTAATCTAGAGGTACCAAAGATTAAACATTAAATGAATGGAAATGAGCATACCATGGGCACTTTAAAACAACTATCACTGGATTACTCTGCTAATGAAGAAAACTTTACATTGTGGTGATGTTCAGGAAAGTTCCAAAGCATCTTTGTTTCCCTGTAATTTCTAAATGGATTTGTGTAGGTTTATTGGCAATGGACATCGCAGATAACAATATCATTGGGAAATGCCTACAGAAGGTATGACAATGTTTCATGTTCAGGAGCTAAGATTGGACTTGTATCTCCAAAAGGAGTGTAATTTTGACTCAAATCCAATTCATGCATGCTTGATCCTCAAATAAAGTGCCACTGTAGTGAGTCCTAAAACCTGGAACTGAGTTAATATTTTTGCACTTCTATTTCCCTTGCCTAACATCACTGTTTTTTTGTTTTTTTTTTAAACAGGTTTTTGGTTAGATGCTTGAAATCATGTCTGTGGTTAACAAAAGGCCAATACATTTTCAAATTTTGTTCTATGAAACAAAATACATCAGTAAATACCCCTCATGATTTTTAATGCTTTTACCGATCTTAAAAAAGGTGGTTGCTAACAAGTGGCTAAATGAGACTAAAGAGGCTGTCTGGGATACTGAAAGTCATCATGCTGAACACAGAGACTCATCTATTCACTAGTACGCCTTTTACAGCCAGCTATTTTTAAACCTCCACACTTGCAAACTATTCTAATGAACTGACACAGCCATGATCATTATCTACATCAGGTCACTCCAAGGGGAAAGGATTTTGTAGAAGAGGTTGGAAACCGTGGTGGTGATGCTGAAGTTATGAGACTGTGGTGTAGTTTGTTTGTAGCCTAACAACAGCTTTTTACTTCTGGCAATCATATTTGGGCTTCAAAAATCATTAAAACTGTGTTGATTTGTTATGATTATGTTGCTGAACAAAATGTTCAAGTGTCATAACCTGGTGTTTGTCGCAGTACGGAAAGTATTCAGACCCCCTTAAATTTTTCACTCTTTGTTATATTGCAGCCATATGCTAAAATCA
>NW_018127931.1:4276008-4283891 GCF_001952655.1 Monopterus albus | reverse complement strand
AATGTCAAAAATTCTGTGTTTTTCTGTCAATATGGGGTGCTGTGTGTACATTAATGAGGAAAAAATGAACTTAAATTATTTTAGCATATGGCTGTAATATAACAAAGAGTGAAAAATTTAAGGGGGTCTGAATACTTTCCGTACCCACTGTATATAAAAATTCTATTGGCTTTTTGTCAAGGGAACTAGGGTGATGCTAAATTCTGGGTTAGCCTACAAAAAAAAAAACTTTATCCCTATGGCACTCTATTGACTCTCATGCCGTGCTGGAAAGGCTTTTGTCTTTGTGCTGCTACATGTTCACTTCCATTACTGACCATATCATGTTAACAAGTTAGCAACTAATATTTAGGTATATAAAGTTATAAACATGAATGACTAAAAAAAAAAAAAAAAAACACAGGATAGAATTACATGTTATATACACTGGACAAAATTATAAATGCAATACTTGTGTTTTGCCCCCATTTTTCATGAGCTGAACTCAAAGATCTACGAACAAAAGGTCTATATCTCTCATTGTTCTCAAATCCGTCTAAATCTGTGTTAGTGAGCACTTCTCCTTAATACAATAAAAGGCCACTCTAAAATGTGCAGTTTTATCACACAGCACAATGCCACAGATGTCACAAGTTTTAAGGGAGTGTGCAATTGGCATGCTGACTGCAGGAATGTCCACCAGAGCTGTTGCCTGTGAATTGAAGGTGCATTTCTCTACCATAAGCCATCTCCAAAGGCTTTCAGAGAATTTGGCAGTACATCCAACTGGCCTCACAACCACATACCACGTGTAACCACACCAGCCCAGGACCACATCCAGCATCTTCACCTCCAAGATCGTCTGAGACCATCCACATGTCACCCATTGAGCATGTTTGGTATGCTCTGGATCGGCGTATACGACAGCGTGTTCCAGTTCCTGCCAATATCCAGCAACTTCGCACAGCCAATGAAGAGGAGTGAACCAACATTCCACAGGCCACAATCAACAACCTGATCAACTCAATGTGAAGGAAATGTGCTGCACTGCATGAGGCAAATGGTGGTCACACCAGATACTGGTTTTTGGACCACCGCAATACAGTAAAACTGCACATTTTAGAGTGGCCTTTTATTCTGGCCAGCCTAAGGCACACCTGTGCAATAATCATGCAGTCTAATCAGCATCTTGATATGCCACATCTGTGAGGTGGATGGATTATCTCGGCAAAGGAGAAGTGCTCACTAACACAGATTTAGACAGATTTGTGAACAATATTTGAGAGACATAGGCCTTTTGTGTACATAGAACAAGCTCATGAAAATGGGGGCAAACACAAAAGTTTTGCATTTATAATTTTGTTCAGTGTAACTACAGTATGTTAATGTGCATGTTAGCATCAGTAGCAGAGGAAGTATTCACATCCTTTATTTTAAAGTACTAATATCACACTGTAAAAATAGACTACTCTGATTCAAGTACAAGTCCTGCATTGAAAATTTTAAGTGAAATCAAGTATCAACACAAACATGTACTAAAGTATTAAAAGAGGTAGTAGGCTACTCACTGCAGAAAAATTGTATACCGTATATTCTAGGTATTACATTAACAGCCTATCACTCATGCATTGATATAAGCAGGATTTGACTGGTGTAGTTGGCTGAGTGGTATACTGTGAAACTGGTATACAGCTGCAACTCTAATCCACACCACCTTCACCAATATGATGATGTGGTACATTCAAAAGCCAGTGGCTTAGGGTATTCAGAGCATAAAAACATTACTCAAACAAGCCATAAACTTTTACTTTTGCCATGTCACATTATCAGCTACCACCTCATGCTAAAATTTGACAGTTTGCTCTCAGCAGAAAATATAAAATAAATACAAGGTAAAAATGATTTTCCGGGATGATGCAGTGTTTTTCCAGGACCATGTAAAATTTATTTCAACCCTGGACAGATTTGTACAAAACATTTTTTCTGTTCTTTATTATCTACATCTAGTGTTCAAAATTCACAAGTGATAATCCATGAATATTCCTGACCTGAACTTCAACTTTGGTGGTTAGAAAACATAATTTTCCTGCTTGCCAAGCAAAGACTAAATGTCTAAACTCTTCTCAAAGGACAGAGATTTTATTGAACTCCTTCAGCAGTGTTAGAAAGTGTATTACTGACAGATATAAAGACACCTGGTGCTGCTGCTGCCTGCACCGCTGCAGGTACCTGCTCTACCAGCTGTGGTCGAACCTCGGCAGCCTGCTCAGCATTGGCCTGATGCTCGATCAACCGCACCGCTGTTAGAGCATCAGGTCCAAATGTATGAAGGTCAACTGATACTAATCGCACTAAGAGGTCTGACCAGACAGAAAGAAGAAAATATATAAGGATCAGGCACAGAGGAGCCTGGTTGAAATACGCAATTGCATTTCAGCTGTTTAGCAAAAAAAAACATTTTGAAACCCAACTAAAGAAAACAACCCTTTAGGATTTCAAGCATAGACAGCCATTTGAACCAGTTTCTCATGAATGAAAGTCTAATGTGACAAAACTCAGTAAACAGACAAGTTATCAAAACTCTATAGTCTAATGTGACAAAACTCAGTAAACAAACAAGTTATCAAAACTCTAAGTCCATGCGATATGAAATTACAAGCACTAAACTCACTTATTAATAGGGCTGTCCCAAATGGTAAATTGTGGCCTGAAACGATGAAAATCCCAATATTTACCAATTCAAAAACAAAAAACTAATTAAAGTTCTTGTGTAATATAATGTGAAAGATGACAGATGATGAATCTTCATAACCATGTGTACACCATCCTGCAGAATGTGCTAGATTTCCATCATTGATGTGAGATCAAGACTTTAAATCAGTGAAGATATCTCACTCTGTTGGAACTACAGAGAAGCATTCAGTTCAATCCAATTATTCAGTGGTGTTGCACAGTGATGTCTCTTTACCTCGTAAACAATTTTTGGCTAACAGCAGGTAGCAGTGTTGTCTGACAACAGCAAGTTTCATTTTGTCCTGTCATCAATTTAAGTCACTGAGTTTACATTAGTTGCTGTGTCAACAATTAAAATACTAAAACTGAAAACAGATTACCTACCCAACGAACGAATATCAGAATAGTCAAATATTTGGGTCCAGCTCTATTTTATGGAGTAGAACGAACCACAACACTCAATCAAAACATCATGCCAAGTAAACTTTAATGGTATATCTGAGAGCGAGAGAGAGAGAAAGAAAAAGAAGGAAAGCGCACCTATACTGTGGTCGACAGAAGCGATCTTGCTGCAGGGAACCTCTCCGAGCTGGGCCAGGAGGTACAACACCTCCAAGGAAGCCATGAGGAGCATGAGGTCAGGCAGGGTGAGGAGCATCATAACCTCCCTGTACGAGTCCTGGTCCACGTACTCACAGATTAGAACACCATTATCCTCTGCCTTGCTAAGATTGCCCAGAATCTCCATAGCTAACAACAGACATAAAACACACCAACATCTTAAAATTAATATGCTCCATACAGCATACTGACACTCTAGACCAGTGGTCCCCAAATGATGTATCATGGCACACTGGTGTGCTGTGGGGTTTGGTGACAACCATACATTAATATTGCAGGATACAACAATACAAAAAGTTATGAATTTTTAATTTACTATATCAGGACTTTATACGCATTTCCCAAAAAAATGGGGATGTAAAAGAACTGTTAGTAGACAGTATTATGAAAGCTACCTGTTATGGCTTCAGCTTGGCCATGGATGTCAACAGCCCTCAGCCCAAGTGCATCATCTGCCAGGACAAGTTAGCTAATGCTAATGTGGTACCAAGCAAGCTGAAGAGGCACTTGGAAACCAAATATGCCTTCTACACATGGCCTAAGACAATGAGATCAGCACCAGAGGCAGCAAGACTGCTTGTGGGATTGTGTGAAATTGTCTGGTAAGATAATGAAAATGATGGAGGAAAGCTATATGCTAGCGGAGCCTGCTGCAAAGTAGACAAAACCTCATGTAGTAGCGGGGACACTTATCCTCCCCACTTGCAAAAAAAAAAAATGCAGGTGTCATGCTAAGTCTAGATGCACTCTCTTCAATACCACCAAGGATGGAAAGAAATCTGTGAGCATTAGCAGGCATATGTTTCACTCTTGTAAGTAGGAAACAACAGAAAATGCTTCAAATTTGTTACATTTAACATGGTTTCTTTTACAATGTCAACCACTTATTCTCAATGCATCTCATCTTTACAATTTTATACTAAAGTTCTTTTTATTCCGACTCAGTGCATACTCTACAGTTTATATGCAAATTGGTTTTTATTCCAGGTGAATCACTCTTCATAGTTTTGTTTGTAAGTAGTGATTATATCTTGATGCTTCCCTCTTATGCCAGCTCTACCCCTCCTCTCTCACTCACTGATTTGTGACAAGCAAATAATAATAAATGATTATAGAGGGACAAGGCTGATATCTTGTGGTATAGAGGCCATCTTCCATGGACATGAATACAGGTGTGCCTTGAGATTTTGGCTTGAGCACAAAAAAAAAAAATTGAAAACCACTGCTCTAGATTATCAAAACAGCCAACTACTAAATATTCATCACATGGAGGCCAGCTGAACTTATGCTACAATGGCCCACCACAAAACTCACCTCTCATTTTGAGGAACCGGTCCCTAGACATCAAGCATTTGGTGATGGTGTGAAAGATCAGGTGGGTTGTCCGAAAGTCAACAGGATCCAGCTGGAGCTACAGAAAATAAGACAAAATTCATTCAATGGGCCCACCATCCAGTGAGTCAGCTGGAATGATCTGAAATATTTATCATAAATATTTTACAGACTGTCCCTCCTCAATACTAAGGCTATAGCCAGGCTGAGAAAGAGAGAGGAAAAAAAAAAGTACACTAAACTGAACCAGCAATGCATTGCTATGCTACTATGTTTAAAAATTACATCTCATCAAAACTCAGTAATGATGTGTGTTCCAGGTCAAAGCTTATTAGCAACCACAGAAAAACAGGACTTTACAGTATCATATCAAAATAACAAGTTCAATGCCCAAAACTCAACCATCCAATTAGTCACACCAAAGGCTTGGCTGATTGTATCAGGGACCCCTAACAATCTGTGAAAAGGTTCTGCATGGCCTTTTCCAGAGAGAGAAGATCAGGAAAGCAACGGGCCTAGACGGTGTAACACCCTCACACAGATCTTCAACAGAACACTGGAGCTGTGTGAAGTCCCTGCTTCAAACGTTCCACCATCATCCCAGTTTCCAAGAAACCTTCCATCAGTTGACTGAATGATTACAGACCTGTTGCCCTGACATCTCTAGTTATGAAGTCCTTTGAGAGACTGGTGTTGGCCCACTTGAAGAACATCACATAGCCGCTGCTGTCAAACCTCTGAAATTCACAGATGACAGCCATCGGTCTCATACGAGACTGTGACAGCAGGTTGAACAGCTGGCCCTGTGGTGCAGATGCAACAACCTGGAGCTGAGCATGTTCAAAACAATGGAGATGACAGTGGACTTCAGGAAGAGCCCCCCCACCATACTCAGCAGCACTCTCTCAGCAGTTCCTGGGCTCCACTATTTCCCAAGACTTGAAATGGACAACCAACATCAGCGCCATCATTAAGAAGGCACAGCAGAGGATGTACTTCCTCTGCCAGTTCCGGACGTTCAACCTGCCCCAGGAGCTGCTGATACAGTTCTACATCATCATTAAGTCTCATCGGGTCTGTTCTCTGCAATTACATTATAGCCTGGTTTGGTTCAACAACCAAACAGGACAGGAACAAATTCCAACAGACAGTTAAGAGTGCAGAAAGAATCACTGGTGGCAACCTGCCTTCCATGGAAGACCTATACACCTTATGGGTCAAGAGGAGGGCAGAGAAGATTTCGGCAGACCACTCACATCCTGGACACAAACTGTTTAAACTCCTTCCCTCTGCACAGCACTGCATTTTTGCATATTTAAGCATATCTTTTCATGTGACAACACTGAAGAAATGACACTTGCCTACAATGTAAAGTAGTGAGTATACAGCTTGTATAAAACAGTGTAACTGTGCTGTCCCCTCAAAATAATGCAAAACACAGCCATTAATATCTAAACTGCTGGCAACAAAAGTGAGTACACCCCTAAGTGATAATGGCCAAATGGGGCCCAAGTAACCGTTTTCCCTCCCTGGTGTCATGTGACCTGTTAGTGGTACAAGGTCTCAGGTGTGAAGGGGGAGCAGGTGTGTTAACTTTGGTGTTATCGCTCTCACTCTCTCAAACTGGTCACTGGAAGTTCAACATGGAACCTCATGGCAATGAACTCTCTGAGGATCTGAAAAAACAAATTGTTGCTCTACATAAAGATGGCCTAGGCTATAAGATTGCCAAGACCCTGAAACTGAGCTGCAGCACGGTGGCCAAGACCATACAGTGGTTTAACAGGACAGGTTTCACTCAGAACAGGCCTCGCCATGGTCGACCAAAGAAGTTGTGTGCCCATGCTCAGCGTCATATCCAGAGGTTGGCTTTGGGAAATAGATGTATGAGTGCTGCCAGCATTGCTGCAGAGGTTGAAGGGGTGGGGGGTCAGCCTGTCAGTGCTCAGACCATACACCGCACCAAATTGGTCTGCAAGGCTGTCGTCCCAGAAGGAAGCCTCTTCTAAAGATGATGCACAAGAAAGCCTGCAAACGGTTTGCTGCAGACAAGCAGACTAAGGATATGGATTTCTGGAACCATGTCCTGTGGTCTGATGAGACCAAGATAAACTTATTTGGTTGAGATGGTGTCAAGCATGTGTGGCGGAAACCAGGTGAGGAGTACAAAGACAAGTGTGTCTTGCCTACAGTCAAGTATGGTGGTGGGAATGTCATGGTCTGGGGCTGCATGAGTGCTGCCAGCACTGGGGAGCTACAGTTCATTGAGGGAACCATGAATGCCAACATTTACTGTGACATACTGAAGCAGAGCATGATCCCCTCCCTTCAGAGACTGGGCCGCAGGGCAGTATTTCAACATGGTAACGACCCCAAACACACCTCCAAAATGACCACTGCCTTGTTAAAAAAGCTAAGGGTAAAGGTGATGGACTGGCCAAGCATGTCTCCACACCTAAAATTGCTGCAGACAAGCAGACTAAGGATATGGATTTCTGGAACCATGTCCTGTGGTCTGATGAGACCAAGATAAACTTATTTGGTTGAGATGGTGTCAAGCATGTGTGGCGGAAACCAGGTGAGGAGTACAAAGACAAGTGTGTCTTGCCTACAGTCAAGTATGGTGGTGGGAATGTCATGGTCTGGGGCTGCATGAGTGCTGCCAGCACTGGGGAGCTACAGTTCATTGAGGGAACCATGAATGCCAACATTTACTGTGACATACTGAAGCAGAGCATGATCCCCTCCCTTCAGAGACTGGGCCGCAGGGCAGTATTTCAACATGGTAACGACCCCAAACACACCTCCAAAATGACCACTGCCTTGTTAAAAAAGCTAAGGGTAAAGGTGATGGACTGGCCAAGCATGTCTCCACACCTAAAACCTACTGAGCATCTGTGGGGCATCCTGAAACGGAAGGTGGAGGTGCGCAAGGCCTCTAACATCCACCAGCTCCGTGACGTCATCATGGAGGAGTGGAAGAGGACTCCAGTGGCAACCTGTGAAGCTCTGGTGAACTCTATGCCCAAGAGGGTTAAGGCAGTGCTGGAAAATAATGGTGGCCACACAAAATATTGACACTTTAGGCCCCATTTGGCCATTATCACTTAGGGGTACACTCACTTTTATTGCCAGCAGTTTAGACATTAACGGCTGTGTTTTGCGTTATTTTGAGGGGACAGCACATTTACACTGTTATACAAGCTGTAGACTCACTA